>NC_090648.1:356146370-356486995 GCF_040937935.1 Hyperolius riggenbachi
TGGGGTTTCCCCACCAAGCTGATGTTCTCCTATCGAAACAGACCATACTCCATTGCCTCAACCGCCTCTGGTAACAAGCTGTTTAAACAACTCCAACTTCAGGTCCCGGAGGACTCCCGACGCCCAGAGAACTCCTCAGCCCCCACTAAACTGTTGGCTGATGATGTAATGGTTAAGGGCTCTGCCTCTGACACAGGAGACCAGGGTTCGAATCTCGGCTCTGCCTGTTCAGTAAGCCAGCACTAATTCAGTAGGAGACCTTTGGCAAGTCTCCCTTACACTGCTACTGCCAATAGAGCGCGCCCTAGTGGCTGCTGCTCTGCTCTGGCGCTTTGAGTCCGCAAGGAGAAAAGCGCAATATAAATGTTATTTGTCTTGTCTTGTCTTGTCTAAACTTGCCTTGGTCTGGCACACAAAAAAATAAGCGTGTTTTTCAGGCTAGAGCGGGATACTTCACCCGGTTGTTTTCCTTCAAGTGGCCAAATTCACCAGACCCATCTCAGGCCAACTTACTATAACTATTTTCCATCTCCCCCCACACCCATCTCGTGTGGATCTCAGAACTGTACCACACGACAACCACGTTTACAAGTGTTCACTTAAGGTTGAATTAGTCCAAATGTTTGTAAAGTCTGTACGTTATTTTAGTTCAGTTAAGATGTTTTTCTCCTCTTCAGCTCTCTATGTACAAATATGATGTATCACCTTCTATGCGCTCATAAAATTACAGGCCCTCTACATAAGGTCTCCCCCATCCACCAGCTCAACAAATCAGCCATACCAGAGAAATGTCTTTAAAAATATCATCCCTCAATGTGAGGGGGTTAAACTCTCCAGTAAAAAGAAATTGGTTCTGGAAGGAAGTGCAGTCTCAGGCAGCCCAAATAGGGACAGCACAAGAAACTCACCTCCTTGCCAAAGACACTCACTTATGTCACGATAACAAATTTTCCACCATCCTCCATAGCACATTTTCTAAAAAAAAAAGAGGAGTACTCCTGGCCTTCCATAATGACTTAAAGATATCCCCTTCCCAAACTATGATTGATGACAAGGGTAGATATATTATCTTTGTAGGATTAATCAACAACCAGAAGTTTACTCTAGTGGCATTATATGCTCCAAACCAGGGACAAAAAAGCTTTATTCAGAAATTATGTGTTCAAGTAAACAAGGTCCGAAGTGGCAGAGTTCTGTGGGCCGGGGACTTTAACGCAATCATCTCAGATCTAGACTCCTCCTCTACAAACACCAAAAAGGCTATATTCATAGATAAACAAATTAGATAGAACAACCTATATGACCCGTGGAGGATACACAGGGCCGGATTTGTGGGCAGGCCCCCAAGGCACAGGACTAGGGCGGATTTATTATGCTACCTTCCATGGGGCGGCCGCGGGTGACAGGTTAACTACTGCACCTGTGACCTGTCACCCTGTCAGCTGAGCCGCCCGCTAGTGTGTGTCCACAGCCGCCCGCCCCGCTTGCCGCTCTGCCTCTGCTCTGTGTGCGATGTGAGCAGAGACAAGGCAGGTGGAAGCGGCTGCGGTTGCCTGGCTACAAGACCGGGAGCGGGATCCCAGAGGAGGAGGACTCCGAGTGACTGACTCACTCCTCGTAGCCAAGCGATGCTGCTGAAAATGTTGTGGTGCGCCCTGGCCCGGTGTACCCTGCCCCCTGCCCTGGATCGGACCTATCCCCATGCAGACTCTTTAGCACTGACTTCTGATTGCCACCTTGATCATTGACGCAGCGCCCAGAGGTTCAGAGCAGCATCCACGCTTGCTGCTGCAGTGCTGCTTTCAGTCTTGTTCCAGCCTCGCTGGTTTGCTTGTACGTCACCTCCCCGCCCCCTGAAGCTTCACACGTGGAGGAAGAAGATCGGAGCTGATATGCATCCCAGTCATACAGTTGCTGCTGAGAGGGACACTCACTATGCAAATGGATCATCGCTACAACCTGGCTGCTTCTGTGTGGGTAAGAATGTGTGCATGAATTTGCAGCCTGTCTGTGCTGGAATGCTGGGGGGGATGTGAGGGAAGGAGGAGGGGGAGCAGTTCCCGGGACTCAGGGCAGAGGTCTGTCTGTTTTCTCAAGTTCTGGTCTTAGCTGTTGTCCTGTTTGATCTCTGCAGTATAACACGCAGACAAGGTGTTCTCAAGCCCTTTACTCACTGCTATATGGATCGGAGAACGATTAGCGACGCGGCTCGGCAAACAAGCGTTCTCCGGTCTATCTTCCTTCTCGCGGGATCATGCAAAGTCACGCGACGGGCTTGAACGAGAGTTCAAACGATCGCTCCACTTTGAGTGGGAGTTGTCGGGTATCTTAAAGATCTGACGATCATTATCACCATGCGTCGCAAAGCGTTGTTTGCCAGATCACACACATGCATCCACGACACAAGATCACAGAAACGATCACTTGTTGCGCAAAAGATTGTCAGTGGCTGGAAAAATTGTTCAAAAAATTGTGTTGTGGGTACGTAGCTTAAAGCAGAACTCAAGATAGTTGTAAAACGAACAGTTTCACTAACCTGGGGCTCCTGCAAGCCACCAGCAGCCATCCTGTCCCGCGCCGGTCCTCTACGAGCCTCCGTTCTCCCGCTGCCAGCTACTTTTGGTTTTTTCCCCGGGCCACTGCGCCGGTGCAGCTCTGGCCACGCGTATCCTTCTTCGCGTTCCAGTCTGCAATAGCGCTATTGCAGATGGAAACGTATAAAAAAGATACTCTTGGCAGGGCTGCACAGGCACAATGGCCCCTCAACTTACAAGTCGAGGAACGAAACGGAGCAGCAGCAGGGAACAGAGGATCGTGGAGGACCGGTGCAGGACAGGACGGCTTCTGGGGGCTTGCAGAAGGCCCAGGTAATTGAAACTGTTTGTTTTAAAATTATCTTCAGTTCCACTTTAAATTTAAAGTGGTATATGTATCTCAGCATAAACCAATAGCTACCTGGCTGATTCCTCAGTCTGATTGTAGCAGAGTGCCGAGCACACTACCACTCCTCCCCACCTCCTTCTTCCTAGTGACGCATCAGTCACATAAATGGACCTGATCTGGCCAGAACAGGTTGACATCACAGTGACTGAGTGACTGACTGTGTTAAAGTTCAACTGAAGTGAGAGATATATGGAAGGTGCCATATTTATTTGCTTTTAAAGTTAAACAATACCAGTTGCCTGGCAGCCCTGCTGATCTCTTTGGCTGCAGTTGTGTCTGAATCAGACCAGAAACAAGCATGCAGCTAATCTTGTCAGATCGACAACAATGTCAGAAACACCTGATCTGATGATGCTTGTTCTGGGTCTGTGGCTGAAAGTATTAGAGGCAGAGGATAAGTAGGACAGCCAGGCAACTGGTATTGCTTAAAAGGAAATAAATAATGCAGCCTTCCATACCTCTCACTACAGTTGTCCATTAAGGCCAATGAAAAGCTGCATAGATCAGGTGCATTTATGTGGCTGATGTATTACAAGAAGGGAAACCTAAGACTAGGTACAAGAGCTTTAAAAGAATATTTCCATAATAAAAAAATATTTCCAGGTGCAGGGCAAGGGGCGGAGATAGGTCATACTGGGGGTGGTGTGTTGCGTGCTGGTTGGTCATGGGGCGGCTGGTGAAAGTTGGCCTAGGGCGGTGAAAAGTACAAATCCGGCCTTGAAGATACAACATAGCAATGAACGTGACTACACACACTTTTCCCAGGTCCACAGAACTTTCTCACGGATCGACCGATTCCTAGTAGACAAAGTATTGTTACAGGAAGTCATTTCCACCTCCATTGGGGTCAGGACTCTGTCAGATCACGCACCTATCCACATATGTATCAAATTAGACACTCAACAACAAAAACCTTACTTTTGGAGATTAAATAGCTCGCTACTGGTAGATGAGGTATTCATGTCTGCGTTCAGGGAGGAAATCCAAGAATTTTTCCAATTAAACTCAGGAACTGAAATAGGCCTAACTTCAATCTGGGCAGCCCATAAGGCCTTTGCCAGAGGCATCCTCATTAAACAAGGAGCAACGGTAAAAAAAAAAAACAGCCAAAATTTATGAGGACCTGATGTATCAAATTCAAACAAAAGAAAAACTTTTTAAACAATCCCCCTCCGCAGAGATAGAAAAAGACCTTTTCCACCTACGCGAAAAACTTAGATTACACTTAAACCACAATTATGAGTTTCTACTCCAGAAAGCAAATCTAAACTATTACTCGCAAGGGAACAAACCTAGCAAACTCCTAGCCAAAATGCTCAAACATAGAGCCACCAAATCAAAAATACACTCGATGATAAACCCAAACACTAAACAAACAGTGTCCAACCCAAAGGATATCGCTAAACTTTTTAGGGACTACTATGCCAAGTTATACAATATCAATTCAGACCCCTCTACAGTTCAACCCTCCGAAATTATTATCAACAATTTCCTAGCCTCTATACAACTCCCCAAACTATCCACCCCACAATTAAACACCTTAAACTGCCCGTTCTCCGACATAGAGATCAAGAAAACAATTCAGCAACTCAAACTTAACAAAGCACCTGGACCTGATGGGTTCGCTAACGAATACCTGAAAGCTCTCTCAGACATCTTAACCCCACCATGACCACCCTTTTTAATTCCTTTGCGGAAGGTCTACCTATACCAAAAGAATTTTTAGAAGCAGTCATTACGGTTATACCCAAACCAGGCAAAGACACATCAGACCCGGCAACTTTCAGACCCATCTCTCTCCTGAACGCAGACATGAAGCTCTATGCAAAAATTCTGCCCAACCACCTTATGCAGGTCACACCCTCCCTTCTGGACCATGACCAAGTGGGATTCACAAGAGGCAGACAGGCAACAGACGGTACGAGAAGAATGATAAACCTACTCAGTCATGTGGAGATCTGTTGAACGCCTTCTCTGCTCCTAACGTTGGATGCGGAGAAGGCATTCAACAGAGTACATTGGAAATTCCTTAAAGAAACATTAATCAAACTTGGCTTCCAAGGCCCTATCCAAACGGCTATCATGGCCTTATACTCCTCTCCTTCAGCTAGAGTCAACGCAACAGGGTTCATATCAGACCCCTTTGATATAACTAACGGAACCAGACAGGGGTGTCCCCTATCTCCCATTATCTTTGTGCTGATCATGGAAACAGTTGCACAAAAAATCAGATCAAATCCCAAGATCAGGGGAATTAAAATTGGGAACTCCCACCATGTTATAAATTTATTCGCAGATGATGTGGCGTTGATCCTGACAGATCCCTTGACCTCTCTGGTGCAGGTAGTAAAAGAGTTGACGGCCTTTTCAGAGGCCTCGTATTACAAGTTGAATCAACACAAGTCTGTAATACTAGGCCTCAATATCTCCCATTCTCAAAAAGAGGAGATTTCCAATGAATTTCATTTCCCTTGGGCCGAGTCAGAGGTGCCATACCTCGGCATCAAACTAACTGCCAAAATGAAAAATTTGTTTACTAGCAACTATGTCCCCTTACTCGACAATATTAGAAAGGAATGTTCAGAAATGTCTAAAGTATGGTTAAGCTGGTCTGGACGTATTGTGTCATTCAAAATGTTTATATTGCCCAAAATCCTATATGTATTAAGGACTGTCAATGTTCCACTGCGTAAAACCTTTCTAAGGGACTTGAAAAAATGTATAAATAACTATGTGTGGAAGGGTAAAAAAATACTTGTCCCCTATAAGGTTATGACCCAGCCTAGAAAATCAGGAGGAATGGGTCTCCCTTCTCTGGAAGCCTACTATTATGCTGCCTCCTTAGACCTGGCTAAACATTGGTGGAACAGCTCCACCCAAAACACGTGGGTAGAACTTGAACAAGCTCACTTACAAATTAACTTAAGGGATATTCTCTCAGGTGTTCTAATAGGAGCCAAATCTCCCACCTCCAAATACCCCACTATCCAAGCTCTTTTACTAGCTTGGGAACACCTGAAAAAAATTCCCCCACCTTAATTTATTGCCCTGGTATAAAGCTAACCTGACTTCACTAAATATGCTATTCTCTGGTAATAAGCTTAAAACATTTGCAGAAATTTCGAGAGAATTTGACCTCCCACAATCCCAACTCTTCACCTTTCATAGAATTTTTGATCTCATTAAAACGAAAAAAATTACTCTCCCTCAACTATTAAGCCAGCTAGTAACCATACTAAACAATAAAGCCCCACAGAAAGGAGGTATTTCAGCATGGTACGAAGCCCTCATTTCTACCTTTCCCTCCCCTTTGCAAAAGTATGCTATGGCCTGGTCCAATGATCTCAATACTCAAATCACAACCAGGCATTTAGACTACGCTACCTCCAGAATAATACAATTTTCCAAAAATAACTCCCACTGGGAACTTTCCCGCAAAGTGATGTATAGACGGTACTTAACCCCCAGAAGACTGTCATTATTCTCCTCCGACAACTCTCCCTTATGTTGGCACTGCTCTTCTGCCATAGGCACACTTCTACACATGTTTTGGGAATGCCCCCCTATATATAGATTCTGGCTACAAGTAGAGTCAATAATCAGAAATTCCTTCTTAAATTCTTTCAAGATCTCCCCAAAATTCGCACTACTGATGGTTGGCCTGGAATCTCTCCCTCCACACTCCCAACCACTAATAGCACACATAATATTATCGGCTCTCTCCTTGATAGCTTCCAACTGGAAATCAGCAGACCAGATCTGCATAAACCAGCTTACAGCTTTAGTCAATAGAAATATATCAATGGAGTATAAAATTAGGAGCAGATTGTCAGGAGACCAGAACAAATATGTACTACCACCCGCCTGGACACAATATTTGAGCTAACCGGATACTCCAAGATAGAAGAATGTGATATTAATATTGAAGGTATTACGACCAATTTCCATGTAGAGAAACTGAAGGATCCAGTTAACTACAGTTTGATTTGTATGTTATGGTTTATCTCGTTATTTTTTTGGTAGTTACTATGTTTCATGATGAGTCTACTTAGAACTCAACAACTAGTATCGCGAGCCCAAAGAGCTCTCTGCCATGATACTATCACTCATGCTGCCCAAATTGATTGTTACCTTGCCGGTTCAGTTAAAACAATCAATTACAGGCATCCCTCCTCTGCTAGACGACTCATAAGGACCAATAGTCACTAGCCACTAATTTGCAATTCTATGTATTATAGTACTACCCACACTGTTTATCTATGCAATTTGCTGTAAACAAGTTCAATATCTATACAACGCATGGTCAATGTTACTTAATAAATATTCAATAAAATCTTTTATGATGAAAAAAAAAATGTGTTTATTACCACTCGATCGGCAGCCTAGACATGGATTTCCTCCCTGGCCGCGGAACACAGGGAAACACGTCCACTCTCGGCTTGCCTCCTCTCCCAGCGTCTGCATGTACTCCGGCTCCGCCCAACATGTTTCGTCATACACGACTCATTCAGGGGCTCCTCTACCTACATGAGTATCTAACTTTTTTGTTTTCATCCGTCATGACGGCAATTTAAGTTCAGATTTAAGCTTTCCCAAAAGACTTACAGTGTGCTTCTTTTAAGTTTGATCACCACCAGCTTGACCTTCTTCTTTTACAGGATATGAAAATAATAATAAAAAAAGCAAAAAAAAAACAAAACAAAAAAAACACTGAGGCACACAGAACCACTTCTCAGCAAGTTATTGAAGTAGGCACCTGTTTGAGAACTTTAAAACGGACCTGAACCCTTGCACGGGAGAGAAGGTGAACACAGAGAAATCCACCCTGTATGTATTTATAGAGAACAGCCTGTATAATTCTCCTTTCTCAGCAAGTAATGGGCTAGTGTAATTTGATTTCCCAGCTGTCTTTTGACTCTGCCGAGTTTAGAGCTAATAAGAAAACACAGGAAATGATGTTGACCCTTCATGTGCTCCTAGCAAGAAGCTCCCTGTAAGCTGTAACAAGGAAATGTTTTTCATTAAAAGATATTATGCTGTTGCTTATCTTGTAGAGCAGAGAGGAAGTTCTGAGTTTAAGTCCACTTTAAAGCAAAGGAGGATTGATACAGAAGCGACATCTTGTAGAGCAAAGAGAACATACTTCCTGGTACAACAAGAAAACTGTCTTATATACTGGAATATGTTGTGGAAATGAATGGAAACAAACAGTTCAGTCAGCAGGCTTATACGCGCTGTCTTACGGAAAATAATATAGCAGCTTCTACACCTCTCTCACTACAGGTCCCCTTCAAGACTTCAATGTCATCAACTGCACAGAACTGTTTTTTTCTTTGCATTACAATAATGAAAATAATCAAAAAGCATGTTTTATGACTGAACACACAAATTTCAAGCAAAGTTAGATGAGCAGCTAGCAATACTAAATATAATGTATTCTAGTTAGATCTGATTTTTTTTTTTATTTCACATAACAGCAAAGCTATAATTGCCATGTCTGAAATTAATGTCCTGCATTTCATGTAACATAGTTTTCAGTGAACAAAATGTCATGCAACAAGATAATTAGTGGGATTTGCCTTCTTCTGTTTTAAGAAAATAGCAGGCGCTGATATATTTACCTTCCCGGCTCCAGCGGGGGCGCTGTTGCGGTTCTCAGCACGGAGATAGGCGGAAATAGCCTTGCGCCTTCCCAGGAGAGCGGAACGACAGCGATCGGCTATTTCCGCCTATCTCCGAGCGGAGTGCCAATACGGCGCCTGCGCTGGAGCCGGGAAGGTGAATATTTACACAGCGAGACCGCCGTAGGACACACGGGGGAAGCCTCGATAGGATCTGGAGGCTTCCCCCACCCGAGGTGAGTACCCCCCAGGGGAACTTTTTTTAGTTACAGGTCTTCTTTAACAGTAAAAGTAAAGCCTACTTTTAATTGACTGTATGCTTCACTGTACCAGACGCAACATGCGGATAACGTACCGATCCACTGTGTTGCATTCCTGCTGTCACAGGAAACCGAATGGTCACTGTGAACGTGACCTAAAACTAATTTCATTTGTACTAAAAAAATAAATAAATAAACAGCTAATATAGTGTTGTATATCCAAGTTCCCAAGTTAGACCAAGACAAATTTGAAGGGTTATGCTGACAAATGTGGGTCACCACAATAGGTGATGACTGGAAAGGATGTAGAGGAGAATGAACTCCACTTGGGTTAAGATGTTGCTGTCTGCTGTGAAAAGGTGTAACAACCCTCCAACAAGGGTGGTAAACAAGATCAGTAAAGGATAACAGAAACGGCAATGAATAATGAATATAAAATAATTAAAAACTGTTTAAAGAAGGAGGTAAAGGTGGACTTATCTCACAAGGTAAGAGGCAATAGCAATGATATTTAAAACATATTTTACGTATGCTATTGAACGCTCGGTCCTTGGCCCCCTACTGTTCTCCCTATACAAATCCTCCATTGGCAATGTTATCTCCTCCATGGGTTTTAACTATCATCTGTATGTAGATGACACCCAGACCACCTCAACACCCCTGACCTATCCACCTCTACCATGGACAAGGTCTGCCTATCAGCCATCTTCTCCTGGATGTCCGCAAGATTCCTGAAACAAAACCTGAACAAAACTGAATTCATTATTTTCCCACCCCGGCTATCCCTGACCCTCCCAGATGTGAATGTCACTGTTAACCACACTACCCGCTGTCTGGGTGTCACCCTGGACTCCACACTCTCCTTCACCCCCTACATCCAAAACCTCACAAAGTCCTTCAAGGCTACAACTTCCACCTCCGTAACATCTGCAGGATCCGCCCTTTCCTGACCTCTGTCACCACCAAGCTCCTCATCCATGCCCTCATAATTTCCCGCCTTGACTACTGCAACGCCATTCTGTCTGTTCCCCTTATGACACAAATTGCCCTCTGCAGTCCGTCATGAATGCAGCAGCCAGAATTATCCACTCCTCCCATCGCTCCACCACTGTGGCTCTCTTCTGTGAATCCCTTCACTGGCTTCCTATTCAGTCCAGAATCAGGTTCAAGATACTGTGTCTGGCCTACAAATCTGTCCACAAAACCTGCCCAACCTACATTTCCAATCTTACCCAGAGGTACACACCTAGCCGCTCACTCTGTTCCTCCAATGAACTTCGCATGACTGCCCCCTGCATCACCCAATCCCATGCACGCCTCCAGGACTTCTCAAAAGCTGCTCCAACACTATGAAACTCCCTACCTCCCCCCATTAGGGTTTCCCTCTCCTTCAACAACTTCAAGAAGGCCCTCAAAACTCACCTTTTTACTCTGGCCTACCCCCCTAACTAGTGCTCTAAACCTGCAGCTGAACTCTGGTCCCCTACCTTTTGTATCCCGCCTCTCCCTCTAGATTGTAAGCCTTCAGGCAGGGTCCTCCTCCTTATGTCTCCTACCTGATCAAGCACCTCCATTACTGTACACCTATCCTATGGATCTGAGTGAACTCGACTGACCTAATCTTCATGCTCCCATCCAGTGAATGACTAAGCATTACCTTATACTCATACTGTGCTGCGTGATCTGGTTTGCATGTATTCCTGTTATTGTCTTATTGCTGTGTGTCCCCCCTAAATATTGTCTGTAACCTTAACTAATGTACAGCACTGCATAATATGTTGGCACTTTATAAATACAATAAATAAAATAAATACTTATCTCACTAGGTAAGAGGCAATAGCAATGAGATTTCAAACATATTTTACGTATTTTATTGAACAAGTGATACCCAAAATTCAGGGGCGTAGCAATAGTCATAGCAGCCATAGCAATTTCTATAGAGCCCTGAGGCATAGGGTGCCCAAGTGGTTATTGATTTGTTAATTATTAATTTTCTTTTGTTTCTCCACCCTCTGACTTTACATTGGTGCCCATAGACTATTTTCAGTGTAACTTGCATAGGAATGCTCATTGCCCAGTCAGCTCTTATCCCATTGGCATTGCTCAAGAGTGCTTAGGTTCATCATAATTTTTGCCATGGGGCCTCATAATCCCTAGTTACGCCTATTCCAAAATTGCAATGCATTCCACAGGACAACCCCACTTCACCAGGCACAATACAAGTTATGGAGTATCTTTAGTGGGCTAATCCACACATTGGGAACCATCTTCACTGGTATGCACAAGAAAATTGCAATCTGTAAATTTACATGCAAATGGACACAAACATTGCAAAAACACAAATGAAAAATTACCGCTGAAAAATCACACAAGGGTTAGAGTGAATGCTGCCTAGCTGTAAGCATATTGTAACGATGTAAAAGACAATGCAAGCATAAAACTGAAAGAAAACTAGTTGCAGATGCTAACAACAAAAGTGCAAATCCATCCCTAAAGTGTTGCAGATAAAAAGTGGTTAATAGCATTTCTATAGCTTGTGCAGCAGTGCAGGCTAGGCATGACTTGGGAAGTGTTCCTCCTCCCTGCTGAATCCCACCATGTCCTCCTCAAGATCACTGTTGCTGCCTGGGACCCTCTCTAGAGTTGGGCCGAACGGTTCGCCTGCGAACGGTTCCATGCGAACTTCAGTGGTTCGCGTCCCGTAGGCGAACCTTTGCGGAAGTTCGGTTCGCCCCATAATGCACATGGAGGGTCAACTTTGACCCTCTACATCACAGTCAGCAGGCCCAGTGTAGCCAATTAGGCTACACTAGCCCCTGGAGCCCCACCCCCCCTTATATAAGGCAGGCAGCGGCGGCCATTACGGTCACTCGTGTGCTGCCTGCGTTAGTGAGAGTAGGGCGAGCTGCTGCAGACTGTCTCTCAGGGAAAGATTAGTTAGGCTTAACTTGTTCCTGTCTGGCTGCATACCTGTTCTGTGAACCCACCACTGCATACCTGTGCTGTGAACCCACCACTGCATACCTGTGCTGTGAACCCACCACTGCATACCTGTGCTGTGAACCCACCACTGCATACCTGTGCTGTGAACCCACCACTGCATACCTGTTCAGTGAACCCACCACTGCATACCTGTGCTGTGAACCCACCACTGCATACCTGTTCAGTGAACCTGCCACTGCATACCTGTTCTGTTCAGTGGACCCGCCACTGTATACCTGTTCATTGAACCCACCACTGCATACCTGTGCTGTGAACCCACCACTGCATACCTGTTCTGTGAACCCACCACTGCATACCTGTTCTGTGAACCCACCACTGCATACCTGTTCAGTGAACCTGCCACTGCATACCTGTTCTGTTCAGTGGACCCGCCACTGTATACCTGTTCATTGAACCCACCACTGCATACCTGTGCTGTGAACCCACCACTGCATACCTGTTCTGTGAACCCACCACTGCATACCTGTTGTGTTCAGTGAACCTGCCACTGCATACCTGTTCTGTGAACCCGCCACTGTATACCTGTTCTGTTTAGTGAACCCGCCACTGTATACCTGTTCTGTTTAGTGAACCCGCCACTGCATACCTGTTCTGTTCAGTGGACCCGCCACTGTATACCTGTTCAGTGAACCCGCCACTGCATACCTGTTCTGTTCAGTGGACCCGCCACTGTATACCTGTTCAGTGAACCCGCCACTGCATACCTGTTGTGTTCAGTGAACCTGCCACTGCATACCTGTTCTGTGAACCTGCCACTGTATACCTGTTCTGTTTAGTGAACCCGCCACTGCATACCTGTTCTGTTCAGTGGACCCGCCACTGTATACCTGTTCAGTGAACCCGCCACTGCATACCTGTTCTGTTCAGTGGACCCGCCACTGTATACCTGTTCAGTGAACCCGCCACTGCATACCTGTTGTGTTCAGTGAACCTGCCACTGCATACCTGTTCTGTGAACCCACCACTGTATACCTGTTCTGTTTAGTGAACCCGCCACTGTATACCTGTTCTGTTTAGTGAACCCGCCACTGCATACCTGTTCTGTTCAGTGGACCCGCCACTGTATACCTGTTCAGTGAACCCGCCACTGCATACCTGTTGTGTTCAGTGAACCTGCCACTGCATACCTGTTCTGTGAACCCGCCACTGCATACCTGTTCTGTTTAGTGAACCCGCCACTGTATACCTGTTCTGTTTAGTGAACCCGCCACTGCATACCTGTTCTGTTCAGTGGACCTGCCACTGTATACCTGTTCAGTGAACCCGCCACTGCATACCTGTTCTGTTCAGTGGACCCGTCACTGTATACCTGTTCAGTGAACCCGCCACTGCATACCTGTTGTGTTCAGTGAACCTGCCACTGCATACCTGTTGTGTTCAGTGAACCTGCCACTGCATACCTGTTCTGTGAACCCGCCACTGTATACCTGTTCTGTTTAGTGAACCCGCCACTGCATACCTGTTCTGTTCAGTGGACCCGCCACTGTATACCTGTACAGTGAACCCGCCACTGCATACCTGTTCTGTTCAGTGGACCCGCCACTGCATACCTGTTCTGTTCAGTGGACCCGCCACTGTATACCTGTTCAGTGAACCCGCCACTGCATACCTGTTCTGTTCAGTGGACCCGCCACTGTATACCTGTTCCTGTATACCTGTATACCAAAACCTGCACTCTCGCCATGGTGCGCACCAGTCCAGCACGGCCGTCACTACACAAACAGCTGTTTGCGGTGTGTTACACGGTGAGTTTGGTGTGTCAGTGTGAAGCAGTACCTTAATTACACTACCTGATTGATGTATACACATGCAAGATGTTTGAAAGCACTTTAGGCCTGTCATTTAGCATTCAATGTGATTTCTGCCCTTAAAACGCTGCTTTGCGTCAAATCCAGATTTTTCCCCGGGACTTTTGGCGTGTATCCCACTCCGCCATGCCCCCCTCCAGGTGTTAGACCCCTTGAAACATCTTTTCCATCACTTTTGTGGCCAGCATAATTTTTTTTTTTTCAAAGTTCGCATCCCCATTGAAGTCTACTGCGGTTCGCGAACTTTAACGCGAACCGAACCTTCCGCGGAAGTTCGCAAACCAGGTTCGCGAACCTAAAATCGGAGGTTCGGCCCAACTCTAACCCTCTGGAGATAGCGACTGCGCCATGCTAAGTGCTGAACACGTACGAGTATTTCCGCACCTGCTCGGTAGCATGAAGCCCTTGGACCAGCGGCTCCAGATTACTGCACAGACGTGGAAATCCTCGCACAGACATAGTACAGCCATGCTCATCCACAGCAAGCCATTGTTGTTGTATATGTTCTTTGTGTGGCAAGGGTGCAGCCATGGAAGACAGGAGAAACCACTGGAGGATCCACTGACTTCCCTCTTTGTAGATAAGAATCTATCTTTTTTTGTTAGCATCCGCCTTGGTTACACTGTAAGTGATCATTATTTAAAGTTATTTTAAACACATTCACATATTCTACATTAAAATGTCATGTGCAGTTATGTACTTGGTAGCTAAATACCTATTTGCAAGGATGGCAGGGCTTTTCTACCAAAGCGTACTTTCATATCATTTGCAATATTCAAGTATTATACATTTTATTTCAGCAGGCATGTCCATTTTTGTTTCCACACAGTTTGTGTTCGCCAGCTGAGCAATCATTCCTGGGCATCCTGAGGAGAAACAGCTGTTAGGGAATTCCTTCCCACCATGCCTCGACATCCACAGCTGGAGGGGCACGAGCTGTCCAATATTAGTCTGCACTTGAAATGTTGACTAGGCAACCTGTGACGTCTATGTAACTTAGCTCGATCAATCTGCAGATTAATAAAATGTATTTATGATGGCTAGCCTCTCTCCTGGAAAGATGTTTTGCTTAATTCGTGTAGCTACAATAAGGAAGGATAAAGCTCTACAAAGGGGGCACGTAATATGGCAAAATCCAGGCGGATAAGGGCTATGCATTATTATCAAACAGAGGCCTGTTAGCAGCTGCCACATTAAAACATGCCCTATATGTGGATAGCTGAAGCCAAATGACAGTTTGCACTGCTGGAAGCCATGATATCAAAGTGACAACAGGACGGCTTCAAACCACAGAGTCAAAAGCTCAGCTCTTCATTCATTATCGCTGTCAGTGTAAATTACAGTGATCAGATGTTACCATGGACCTTATATATGTATCTTCCTATACATTTTCTGAGAACTAAAGAAATTTTAAAAGCCAGGTGTGGATAAAAAACAAAAAACGTCCTGCCATCACAAGGCACACAATTGTAACCCCCAGCTAGATCAAATGAGACCACTGTGAGGGCTGCCGAAAGGTCAGTGAATTAACAATAGTCTGGCTGCAGACACATACTGTCCATAAACCAATAAAGGGAATTTATCAAATACAGTAAATCCAGGGTGTTCTGGAAGGAAGCAGGAAATTTGGGGGCATAAGGCTTGAAGTGGACAAAAAGGGAGCCGCCATTGACTCTCATGTTAAATATCGTTTAATGTGCGCCTAACGGGAAATTTGGGTGCCTGGTGAATAATAACGTTTGCAATGGGGGGCAGGTGAATAAAAACATTTACAATGGGCGCCTGGGGAATAATAACATGTACAATGGGCGCCTGGTGAATAATAACATGTACAATGGGCGCCTGGTGAATAATGTTTTACAAACATATAGTACTTACCATAGTTATCGTTTCTATCTACGTAAAGTTTAATAACAAAAACTATATTATCTGGAAAATACAAATACTCCTCAAATAACTATATCAATTTAAAAAATAATTTGATAAATGATATGGGCGTTTTGGGGTTAGGCACTACAAGGAGAGTTTTAAGGTTTAGTAAAGTGAAGTTTGATAACTAAAACAATTCAGTTTTTTGTTGGAAGTGTAGCAGGTGTGCATTTGATGGCTGAGTCTTTCCAAACTCCTACATCCAGAACATCCAGCTGAAAGTGAGTGCGAATCACATTCTCACACTGATCTCCACTCAAGCTTCCAAATATTCCTGAGTGGAGTTGTCTTCTTGAAGGACCACTACGATGGAAAACTTTCATATTTAAAGCATACCTGAAGTGACATGTGACATGATGAGATAAATAGGTACATATAATACTGGCCCTAGTAGGAAATTCTCTGAAGTCCCTTTCTGTTTTCATTATAGCAAGAGTAAAAAAAACGATGCAAAAGAGCTTGGTGACAGCTTGTTGTTGCATGATGGCGTAGTGGTTAGCGCTCTCGCCTTGCAATGCTGGGCTCCCAGTTCGAATCCCTGTCAGGTCACCTTCTGCAAGGAGTTTGTATGTTCTCCCTGTGTCTGCATGGGATTCCTCTGGGCACTCTGGATTCCGCCCACATCCCAAAACCATACAGTTAGGTTAATTGGCTTTACCCATAAATTGGTCCTAGACTACGATACATACATAGACATAAGACAATGACAGGGCTTAGATTGTGAGCCCCTCTGAGGGACAGTTAAGTGACAAGACAATATACTCTGTACAGTGCTACGTGAGATGTTGGCACGTTGTAAGTCTGGTTTCTTCAAAAGGAAATGGAGGCTAAAACAGGCCAGAAACAATGAGATGAGGTTTCTAACCAGGTTCAAGTGCCGGAAAGTTCAGAGAGTCATTATTTCTCTCTAAGCCTAATCAGGCAGTCACCAGAGTGTGGGTTCTAAACAGTAACTGTGCCAGTCTGATGCAATCTCACAAATTAAGCCATTAAACTGAAAAAAAGGTATGAACCAAATGAATACATTTCCATGTTACTAATGCTCTGTTTATCATCCGTACTACAAATAGAATTTATTATCTCATAAGTTCATATTCCCTTCAAGTTCATTTTAAAATATGAATGCTCACACAAATATAAGATGTGTCCCAGGGTAAAATGCTCTGCCATTACTGTTTCTTATGCAGCTGTCATTTATACTATGTATCGCTAATTTGACAACCGTGAATCTCTTACCTACAGGTTTTGGACGCGCATATCTTCCATTGGGGATTCTCAGCGCACTATGAAAGTGTTATGTTTATTGCTCTAGGGAGTAGGGGCTCAGATGGAGTCACTTATTCAAAATGTCTGCAGGCAAAGTCTGCCTTATTTCAGGCATTGCGTCAGCTGCACTGGTTATATCTATAAAGATTGTGTACATTTCAACATTTCAGTACAGTCTATTTTTCTTAAAGCATAAGTTCAAACGTGTGTCTTTTTTAATGCATATTTGGTGTAATATGACAGTCTGCAATGTACACAGTTTTGCATTATTATGTTGCATTACCTAGCTGTGTTGATTGCTGAAGTCATTTTCACATCAAAAATGCTATTTTCCATTTTGAGAAAATATTTGTGAAAATACATTGCAAATCCGCAATTTGGTCAAAGGAAATTAATTTTTCTTTCCCATGCGAAAATTTGGGAAAAACATGAAAATCTGTAATTTTACCATGAAAATTCACGAAAAGTGTGAAACATATTACAAAGTAATTTTCTATGGCATTTTCGCACAAAAGTCGAATTCTACATTATTTTCACGAAAATGTATGCAAAAGGGAATATTTCATTTTCGCTCATCACTGTTACCTGTGAGGGTTTGCTAAACTGAATGCAAAGGTTGAGCAAAGGAAAAACACTGGACAGGAGTTCCCTGAGACAGCATTCCATGACTAGACAATTACATCTACAACAAGGAGACATACTGTAGGGGCTTCACTAGAAATGCCCTCTTTATTGCATGATGGAGAGCAATCATAGCCATGTAATAGGCAAAGGTTGCGAGCACCTGCCTCTCCTCAATTGCCCCACCTGCTTATCAAATAATCAGACTAATAAATTAATAAATAAACATACCCATAAGGGACAGGCACAAAATGTAACCTGCAGTGAGAGGGATATGGAGGCATCCATTCTCGCCTCCACCTTCTGCTTACTCCCATCACTCTTGCAATTTTTCCTCCCTCCTCTGGTCCACTCAGCGAGGATTATTCCAACTGTAACTGTAGTTACTAGGCTATGTGTAAAGCTGCAGCTGCCGTACAGCGTAGGACGAGATCCAAAGCAGGACACAGCAATGGCGCTTGTGACTGTTAGGCCCGGTTCACATTAGCGGTTGTTTGCCAAACGGACCGGATGACCTGACCGGATCCGGACCGGATCCGGATCGGAACCGTACGGTTCTGATCCGGATCCGATCCGGATCCGGTCAGGTTGCATCAGGTGGTAATCAGGATGCGATCCGGATCCGTTTGGCAAAGTTAACGTAAAAAAAAAAAAAAAATGTTGGGGTCTGGGAGGTCAGCAGAAGGGGGACCTGTGGAATCAGGCCCTCTGCTGTTTAGCACTCACCTCCACCTCCGACATGCTGCCAACATCCTGCCAACACCTCCAGCTCGTGCTGCTCCACTCCAAAATGCTTGCCCATGTGTCCCCAGCCAATATCGCCGCAAAAATCCGCATAGGAAGTGGGGTAGAACATCCGGATTTCTCAGCCAGTGTGTTGTGCGGCCTCCGGTTCCCATTTGTTTGTATTGGCCGGATGGTGCAGTCCGGCTCCGCCCCGGATACGGCTGCCGGAGGGGCCGGATGAAAAAATAGCGCATGTTGGAACGGAGGCCGGAGTCCGGATCCGGCCCGGATCCGGTCCGGCTCCGGTTCTGCAGAACGGACCCATGTGAACGGACGCATAGGCTTTAATTGCTATGCCGTGCGTCCGTTCCGTCCGTTCTGCAGGCGGTGCGGCTCCGGCACGGCGATTCCGGAGGGCCACCGCAAGTGTGAACCGGGCCTTAGCTGACGCCGCCACCGCTGCTAATGCCGCCGCTGAAAAAGCTGAGTACTGGTTACAACAGCAATGGACAACAATAGGTGTCCATTGCTGTGCCAGCTTCAAAAAAGGGGTCCTCAGTGGGCAGCGTGGAACTATAGAGCCGTACTGTGCGCTGTACGGCGGCTGCAGTTTTACACATAGCTCAGTAACTGCAGTTCCAGTTGGAATAATCCTCGCTGAGCGGACCAGAGGGGGGAGGAAAAAACGGCAAGACAGACAACAGTTAGATGCCTCCTACAACACAATGGATTATGCTGATTTGGCGTCAGCAAAGTAAATCTTCCGACCCCTTCTTAGCAATAAACGGGTAGTGCCAGTGTGAAAAAAAATTGAACAGCCACAATAAATGCCATTAACAATGCTGCACATACAAATATTTATGTTAATATTAATATTAAAGGGACTTAAAAAGAAGAAATTAGTCGTAGTGCCCCTTTAAATATTCAGTATAACAGTAGAGATACTGGTACAAACTTTAAAGGAATACTGTAGGGGGGTCGGGGGAAAATAAGTTGAACTTACCCGGGGCTTCTAATGGTCCCCCGCAGACATCCTGTGCCCGTGCAGCCACTCACCGATGCTCCGGCCCACCTCCGGTCCACTTCTGGAATTTCAGACTTTAAAGTCTGAAAATCACTGCACCTGCGTTGCCGTGAACTCGCTCCCGCTAATGTCACCAGGAGTGTATAGCACAAGCCCAGTATGGTCTGTGCCTGCGCAGTACGCTCCTGGTGACATCAGCTAGAGCGAGGACACGGCAACGCAGGCGCAGTGATTTTCAGAATTGAAAGTCTGAAATTCCAGAAGTGAACTGGAGGTGGGGCCGGAGCATTGGTGAGTGGCTGCGCAGGCACAGGATGTCTGCGGGGGACCATTAGAAGCCCCGGGTAAGTTCAACTCATTTTCCCCCGACCCTTACAGTATTCCTTTAAGTACAAAATAGTAACAGTAGTATACTTGTACATTCAAAACAAGCTTCCACAGCTCTGGGCCCCCCATGGGATCGCATGGGCTTCTCCCCTCTATATCCCCTATATATATATATATATATATATATATAAACACACACACATACATACAGTATATACACACATACATATATTATCAAGATGTTGTTTTATGCTTTTAGACTCAAAACATAAGCTTTGCCAATCTGGATCTTCAGACTCCAGTGCCCCAGCGTTTACTATTTTATTACTATTTTTGCAAAGTGTACAGTCAGCCTGAGGCAAGTTTACATAAATAAGTGTGATTTATGAAGAAGAAGGAGAATTATTAACTTCACATGGCCACCACTTTAATGGCGCAATTATAAATGCATATTTTTGCATTGCTGTTGCCCAAAGCAATTTGGAAATAGTTAACAGAGAAATAATATCAGAGATTTGACTGTATACCAAGGGCGTAAAACTCCACTCGGAGTCACGGGGAGAGGAGCGACAGCTAGACTGTGTTTCTGACAGGGAAAGTAGGAACACAAGACTTCAGTACTTTTATCTAACTGGCTGCATATATCTTAAGTAAATATGGAAAATACAGGAGAGTACAAAAGGGAACAAATTAACCAGTGAGTTTGTTTGTCAGAAATGGACAAAGAAGAAAAGGAAATTGTATGCCTATGCGTTTTTTTTTTCCACAGAATGTTTGCAGATTATGAACCAGATGTCATTAAGCTTGGTAACCTCAAAAAGGATATCCCAGCTTAATTTTCTGTCAAAATATTTATTTTTTTGACATGATTTTACCTCCTTTTTCTGACCTACAATGTTCATAATATAAATGTGGGTTAGTGTGTGAAAGAGGGAGCCTGTGTTTACGCTTGCATGCTATAGCTGCTTCAGTGGCAATGATGACTTAAAGGGAACCTGAAGTGAGAGGCATATGGTAGCTGATATATATATATATCAGGGCCGGTTTAAGCAACAATGGGGCCCCAGGGCAAAATAAACCTGGGGGGCCCCGCCAACAGATACCCCGGAGCAAAAATTGGCATTAAGGGACCTTTTTTGCAGCTGGTATAGTCAGGGTGTGAAGCCCCAATCGGTCGGAGCTCCACATTCTGGCTACCCCAGTCTGCATGGGGGACAAGGGGTTACAAAGTTTCAGGAGGGGGGACCCCACATAATTAAAAAAAAAATTCCCACACTCTAAACATCCAAACAGCCATATTGCGGCTGTATAGCGATCCCTGGCCAAAGCACTGCGGGTGCGTATGAGCCCCCTGGAAACCCCGTCAGGAAATGTATTGTTCTTTCTTTTGATACATGTAAGATTACACTACCGTTAGGTACTAAAAGTGACATTTACCGCATTTAAAAGTATACTTTTTTCCTTCAAAACTTTAAAATCGATTTTCTCAAAAACTATAAGGTCTTTTTGAAAAATTGTTTTTTCTTCTTATTCCCAATGATCTCCTTAACATATCCTGCAAATTTAGGGTTTCTAGCATTTAAGGTGGATTTGCTATTAACCATTAAAGTCGGCTGGTTTGTAAATGTGTATTTTTTTTTCCTTTGAAACTTTAAAATCGATTTTCTCAAAAACTATAAGGTCGATTTGAATTTTTTTTCCTCTTGTAGCCACTGGGGGCGCCTACAAGCTCTGGGGCCCTGGGGCAGCTGCCTCCTTTGCCTCTATGGTAGCGCCGGCCCTGATATATATATATATATATATATATATATATATACAGTATATATATATATATATATATATATATATATATATATATATATATATATATATACAATTATTCAGAGGATCAGCATGACATACAGGCAATTTAGATTGTTTAAAAGGAAATAAATATGTCCGCCTCCATATTCTTTTCACTTTACATGAGCTTAATTAGTCATTTTACTGCAAACAAATACTCATATGGAAGGAACTGAAGCAGGTACTGCAGCAGGTGGCAGTATACCGGTCAACAGTATAGCCTACTAGTGCATGTGCATTATTTTAAATAGGTATGGTCATAAAATTGCCAAATTCTCAAACCAACGAATTCTGAATTCTACCTTGGAATTCCATCATTTACAAAGTTGATAAGTCGATTCATTACAAAGCCCCCACACATACCATCATCACAAAATTTGCTAGGAATGTTAAACAGAATAGTGTGAACAAGTCAAAACGTTATCTTTCAAAAAGACCTTGTAGTTTTTGATAAAATGACTTTAAAAAGTTTAAAGAAAAAATTGTTTTTTAAGGTCGTATTCACAGTGGGGCGTTGCGGTTTAATGTGACGTTAAAGTCGCAATGTGTATGAGTTAAGAGGTAATGCACTACAAGCAGTGAGTTACCACAACGCAACATTTTCCAACGTGACATTAACGTTGCACTGTGAACGGCCCATAGGATTAGCATTGCAGTGCGGAAGCTGCGTTATAAGACTTTATAACGCAGCTCCACACAACGTGGCACTGTGAATGCGACCTCAATGGGTAAAATTACATTTTGCTGTTACACTTTAATGTATACCAAGTTAAAATCGAATTTCTCAAAACACTACAAGGTCTTTTTGATTTTTTTGGAGGGGCATTTCATTACTATTCTACTTAACATACTTAGCAAATTCAGGAATGATAGCATGTACGAGGGCTTTGCAATTAACTGGTAAGGTCAGTAGTATAGACCTTCAATACAAATTACAGAATTCCACGGTATACCGCCAAATGTCATTTTACTGTGTTTAAAAAACTTTTTATTTAAACTTTTTAAAATCGATTTTCTCAAGAACTACCAGGTCTTTTTGAAAAATGGTTTCATTTCACTTGTCCCCACTATTCTGCTTAACATACTCAGCAAATGTGGTGAAGATAGCAAGTATGGGGCTTTACAAATAACCACTAAAGTTGGCAGTATTGACTTCAATTTAAATAATGCCACTCTGTAGAATTTCCCATTCCAAATCAGAATGCCAAATTCAAATGTTAAACTCAAAATTTGGACTTCCGAAAAATTCAATTGCTTATCCCGAATTTTACATTTAAGCTAGGGCACTGACTAAGGAGGTTTTACACTGCATCCTTAGCTGTCATACATTTTCTTTACTTTTAGGCTCCCTACCTTAGTTTTCGTTTCACTGCCACTAAAGTGGCTCATCCTGGAATGCTCCTCAGCACCCTATCCATCTTCATATGACCATTTCTTTGGCCTATTTCTCCCCTTCAGTAGTAACTCATATAGAGGAAGAAGCAGGCTGGAAGCTCCACAGCACAGCTATACTTGCCTCATTTGATGAGTTCTTCATTGTGCACACACGCCCATTTAAAAATAGGCAAATATGAGACTAAAAGAGGGTCAAAAGAAGGACTTGGCAAGCAGGTTAGTGAAGGGGAAGGTCATATGCAGTTTTACAGTTTAATGGAGTCTAATGGAGAGTGCTGGATGCGTTCCGTTAGTATCAGGGCCGGATTTGTACTCTTTACCGCCCTAGGCCACTGTCACCAGCCGCCCCCCTTCAGTAGGTAGCAAGATGACCCCTCCCCCTTCTCTCTAGTATAGGTAACCTGATGACCCCCCCCAGTATAGGTAGCCAGATGACTCCTCCCCCTTTCCTTCCAGTATAGGTAGCCAGATGACCCCCCCTTCCCTCTAGTATATGTAGCCAGATGACTCCTCCCCTTTCCCTCCAGAATAGGTAGCCAGATGACTCCCTTAATCCCTTCTTTTCCCACCTCCCCACCTTTCAGTAAAGGTACCCAGCTCGCCTTCATACCGAAGCAGCCATCCGCATCACTCATTTCTTCTCTCGTCTACAGTGCAGAAGCTTCCTCTTCCTTTCTGTCTCCAATGCTGCCCAAGTCAATAGCCGCCGGCCACAATGCAAACGTGCACAGAGAGCAAGGTGGCCGGTGCACAGGCAGCTGGCAGCAGAGTACTGCAGTCAGATGCTTGCCTGATCTCTCTGCCAGTTTAGCCTGCTGCTTTGGTGCCCTTGCTCCTGTGGTGCCCTAGGCCATGGCCTAGGTGGCCTTGGCCTAAATTCAGCCCTGGTTAGTATGCATGGGGACAAAGTGCAGACTGAGCATTGTGGAAGTGATATCACAGGGTAAGTGAGGAGAACAATGTTTTCAGCTATTGCTCAGACAAAGGGATCCACCAGGCAGATCACTGGATCCACCTGGCGGATCAACCCCACATGTAGACAGTCTGTCTCTGACTTTTGGTCCTCATCAGTACATGGCAGGGATTGATATGGCTGTATGGGATAGAGCTTGATTCAGTACAACAGAGGAACCTAGTGGTTTGGGTCACACTTAGCTGCTTGGTTACTCTGTTGTACTGGTCCAAGCCCTGGTCCATACAGACATATTAATCCCTGCCATGTACTGATGAGGACCAAAAGTCCAAAACAGTCTACATGTGGGGTTGATGTGGCTGTGTAAAATTTACAGCTATAGGCTTGCTATACACCAGCGGTTCTGGATGCTAGCCTGGCATACAGGGACATAAAGAGATCATTTGCATATTCAGTAGTGGTGCATTGTGGGTAATCACAAATGTCCACTTAAAGCCAATGGGAATCGATTACTAAACAAAAAAAGTCAGATACTCACCTAAGGAGAGGGAAGGCTCGGGTCCTAATGAGCCTTCCCTCTCCTCTCCCGGTGCCCTCGGTGCTGCGCTGGCTCCCCCGTTCAAATCCCCCGCCGGGGGGACTTCGGAAGTCTTCGGGAGCCGAGTCCTCCTGAAGACAGGCAGCTCCATACTGTGCACATGCGAGTGCGTCATAGAGGGTGCTCGCGCGTGCGCAGTGTAGAGCGGCCTGTCTTTGGGAGCACTCGGGCTCCCAAAGCATTTCCGAAGCCTCCCTTGGGCAGGGAAACAGCGGTATTTGACCAAAACAGTCGATTAGCGATACGGGGGAGCCAGCACTGGAACGGGGACCGGGAGAGGAGAGGGAATGCTCTATGGGACCCAGAGCCTTCCTCTTCTTAGGTGAGTATCTGACTTTTTTTTTTTTAAATTGCGGTTCCCATTCACTTTAAAGGTGAATTATTGCAAGTTTCCTTCTGTTTTAAAGAGGAACTGTAACGACAAAACGTCCCCTGGGGGGTACTCACCTCGGGTGGGGGAAGCCTCTGGATCCTAATGAGGCTTCCCACGCCATCCTCCATCTCTCAGGGGTCTCGCTGCAGCCCTCCGTGCAGCGGTGACGTCAATATTTACCTTCCCGGCTCCTGCGCAGGCGCTCTGATGGCTGTCGGCTCCGAAGTAGGCGGAAATACCCGATCGCCGTCGGGTCTGCTCTACTGCGCAGGCGCAAGTTTCCGGCGCCTGCGCAGTAGGGCGGACCCGACGGAGATCGGGTATTTCCGTCTATTTCCGTGCCGAAAGCAGCCACAGCGCCCCCGCTGGAGCCAGCAAAGGTAAATATTGAAGCTACAGTCGGGTCTGTCGCCGGCTGTTTGGAGGGCTGCAGCGAGACCCCCGTGGGACAGAGGACGGCGTGGGAAGCCTCATTAGGATCCGGAGGCTTCCCCCACCCGAGGTGAGTATCCCCCAGGGGAGGTTTTTGATGTTACAGAGTCTCTTTAAGAAGGCAAATCACACCAAGCATTGCTTTTTAGTAGGAGGGCTTTTCGGTCTCTTTTAGGCCCCTATACATTCCTAGTGGTGTGGGTCACCCCGAGCTGCTTGGCTATTCTGTTTCACTTAGACAGTAACTTACTCTATATCATCCATCATTCAAAATTGCACTATCCCTATGCCACTACTATATGTGGTTAGATGCAAATGCTCAACTCAAACGCATGTGCAAACTGTATTACGGCAAGCTAGGGAGGTTTTATAGAGTTTTGCAGCATCTGCTGTCATTCTATGATTGCTGGGTCCTGAAAGGGTTTCTTTACAACATTTATATTATTTCTGATTAGGCACAGAGGACTGCTGCCAATGCTAATGTATTTTTCATAAGTTCACTGTCACTATGCCTTTGTTGTGTGCTCTGGAGCTTATTATACTACATTACTACTCAATTAGACCAGGCAAGCAGCGAGAAATAGCTGCCAAACTTTGAACAGTTGTTTAAGTCCACTATCACCTTGTAGCTGCTCTGTGGCGTATTTTTCTGCATATATACCACATGACACAGGTATGGATAAACATTTGCCAAATGCCAAATTTTACATAGTTTTTCTATGTCTGCTGTCATGGTCTGGAACTTATTCTGCTTATGTAATTGCTGTAATGTTCAAACTTTGATAGCTGGGTCTTCAGACTTCGTATTCCTAGTGCCTGTGTGACTGCTGTTGGTATAGTCGGATCAGTTCATTTCGGTGCGCGGCTCTGAGAGCTGAGCGCCGAATCTGGGCGCCCCATAGTAGCAATGTTATGGTGTGCGGGGCGCGTAGTAGTAATTCGGGGCTCCGGCGGCTGCCAGACCCTGAATTACATCACCCTCCGAGTTGCGACAACACGGAGGGGGAATAATATTTAATGCCGCCTCGGAGTTTTGTGGCAGCGGTGAGAGTCGTCATTTGGCTCTCCCTGTGCCGAACTGAGCGGCGCCGAGTTAATATGTACTCGGTATAGTTAGCTATTCAACATGAAATTTGTTCATAAACAGAAATGTTTTATTTCTGCTCCTTAAAATGTACCAGAGCTGAAATTTTTTTTTAAAGTAAAGCAGAGCTATAAAAAAATAAAGATTTGATACTCACCCACAGCTTCCTCCTGCAGCATAAACCCCACATGAGTCCCACACCGTCCTCCCACGTCTGCCGTTCAGCCCTGGCATTAGGCTCAGTTGGGTCCAGTCTGGGTCTTCTGTGCATGCACGGACCTCCCACGCATGCGCAGTAGACCCGGACTAACGCGACTGAGCCAGTTACCAGGGCTGATTGCAGTTGAACGGCAGACTGCGGGAGGATGGCGTGGGACTCAATGGGTTTATGCTGCAGGAGGAAGCTGCAGGGGAGTATCAAATATCAATTTTATTACAGTTAGTTTACTTTAATGTCATTCCATGCAAAAGAGGAGCTATCTAGAACTACTAGATACTTTTTAAGCAGCTAATCCAGAGGATTAAAATGATAACTTCCTGTTACATTGACATATGGCTGGCTACTATGAAGTCCAGTTCTCCCTCAAGCTTGCTACCCTACTTAAAACTACTAAACAGTGGCATATTTACTAGGGTGCATGTATGGCATGTGCCCCAGGCACCTCCCTCTTTAAACAACAGGGGGGTGCAGTACTGTGCAGCATCCTCAACATGACATTCCAGGCAAAGACCTGGAGGTGGCGCCATTGCCTGTTTTTACTACTATCACTAGTAGCCAGTATAAAGTGTGCATGCAGGTGACACTGCCAATGGCCTTGACCTCACTTGATACCTGGGCTAAAGTTTGTAGCTAAAAATCAATGCTCATTGCAGCAGGTGTTCAGTGTTTGGGCTGGGCAGCAAAGAAGAGAGAGAAGGGGTCTCAGTTTATCCATCGGGACAGAGATAGTAACTATAACTTTCAGCTAGGCTGCTGGCTGGCTTTTACTGCCTTGCAGTGTGATGTGCAGGAGCAAAGCTAGTAGTGACAGCGTGGCTGACACAGGGAGGTAGAGCAGCTGCAGAAATGGCACAAGCACAGCATGTCCTATCTGCACTATTGTTTCCCTCTGCCCTTCCTCACTAATAACCTCAGAGTTGCTAAACTTGCAGTGTAAATAAACGTTTGGCTCTGTGTACTGGGAAAGGAGGGGGAGTAGCATCTCTCACTGCTTATGGTAAGGTGGACACCTCTCACTACCTACCGTATATTGGTGGGGACATATCTTACTAACTATACTAGTAGTGGGACACCTCTCACTACCTATACAGGGAGGACACACCATGGGTATAACAATAGTCCGGGGGCTTTGAGGGCCTGCTCCTCCTCTCTCTCTTCCCACCCACAAATTCAGCCAATGAGCAAGTAAATATATGTATATCCTAAAACAAATCACCCCATTCCCTCACAGAAGTTGTTCCCCGCAACCTCCTCCAGGCATGCAGCGTAGCACAAGCAGCGGTGGGTAATATTTACCTGCTTCCAGGCGCTGCGGGTCTCCTCCATGCCTTACAGTGTAACACTTTGTGCCAACTCCTGATCACATGACCAATGCGAGTTCCGTGACTAAGAACTGCGAATGCCAGCAAAGTGTCTGCAGCTGTTAAAGGGATACTGTAGGGGGTCGGGGGAAAATGAGTTGAAGTTATCCGGGGCTTCTAACGGTCTCCCGCAGACATCCTGCACCCGCGTAGCCACTCACCGATGCTCCGGCCCCGCCTCCAGTTCACTTCTGGAATTTCAGACTGAAAGTCTGAAAACCACTGCGCCTGCGTTGCCATGTCCTCGATCCTGCTGTTGTCACTAGGAGTGTATAGCATAAGTCCAGTATGATCTGTGCCTGCGCAGTACACTCCAGGTGACATCAGCGGGAGCGAGGACACGGCAACGCAGGCGCAGTGGTTTTCAGACTTTAAAGTCTGAAATTCTAGAAGTGAACTGGAGCATCGGTGAGTGGCTGCGCGGGCGCAGGATGTCTGCGGGGGACCTTTAGAAGCCCCGGGTAACTTCAACTCATTTTCCCCCAACCCCCCTACAGTATCCCTTTAAGCATGGAGGAGAAATGACACGCTGCATGGTGGGAGGACAGCCCTTTTTCTTGCTCATTGGCTCCACTTGCAGGGGGGCCAGGGGGTGTTGAGTATGGACCAAGGGTGCCCCATGCTATCTATTTTGCAGGGGAGCCCAATTCAGTCTAGTTAAGCCCCTGGTACACACCTCTCACTACCTATACTGTGGTGGTACTTACCTATACTTGGGAGGAAACCTCTCAGTAACTACGGGTAGACTACCTCTGGCTGCCTACACTGGGTAGGGGGGCACCTCTCAGTGCCTATAATGGGGGTGGGGGGAGGGGGAGGACATAACATCTCTCACTCCCTATACTGGGGGGGGATCTCATGATCATTTTTATTGATTTATAAATTGCCAACACACTCTGTAACTCTGTACAAAGTAAGAAACCTACTACCTCACTACCTATACTGGGGGACAAACCTTTTTGTGCTTATACTGGGGGGAGCTCTCTACCTTTACTGGGGGAGATATCTCTCACTACCTATATTAGGGGGAACATCTCTCATTACCTATACTGGGTGTGACATATCTCACTACCTATACTGGGGGCTACCTCTAGCTACCTATACTTGGGTGGTATCTCTGGCTACCTGTACAGAAGGGACATCTCTGGCTATACTGGGGGCACCTCTGGCTACATAATACTGGGGGTGACCCAGGCTTACTGTCTTTCTAATACTTTTGGAATTCATCTGACTACCTAATACTGTTTGAGAGGCACATCTGTCTACTGAATATTGCTAATTTGGGGACTCATATGACTACCTAATACTGCAAATTGAGGGGCACATCTGTCTACCTACCATATATTTCAGGATATAAGACACACTTTTTCTTCCCCAAAACGGGGGAGGGTCCTATATTGTGAAGATACCGTAGGTTACTGATGTATCGTGAGTTGCTGCAGGAAGAGAGGGTTAGAAGAGGAGTGTGTCTACATGGAGAGAACCAGAGTGAGAGGGAGAGAAGTGTGGCTGCAGGATCAGGTACAGTACTGAAGTGTTAGTGTAGTGTAATGTAGCATTAGTGCATTCCAGTATAGTGTATTGTCATGTTAGTGCAGTGTAGCGCAGTGCTGTGTAGCTTAGTTGGTGGAGCAGCAGGGATTAGTCTAGTGTAGTGTAATGTAACAGTACAAGATACATGATCACGCAATTATGGACTGGTTAGGTAGGCCCAGTAATACAAGTACAGGCTCTCATAGGAAAGGGCACACGATCATGCAGACTACACAGGCGAAAGGAGAACCCTGCCAGCGGCTTACAATGTGTGTGTGGTGGGGGGGGGGGGGGGGGGACTACTTTTGTAGCAGGTAGAAAAGGGGGTGTTTTATATATATATATTTACATTATTACCTGGTCAGCAGCTTTAATTAAGGTGCTGCTAACACAGGTTTGTAAGTAAGGGCATTTTGCCCTTAGTCAGGATGGCCGCTGCCGCGTGTATAGGCAGGGCTGATGGCTATGCGGAGAGGGGAGTGAGTGCACGCGTACATATTGACGCATGCACTCCTCCCGGTTGCCCAGACAAACAGGACGCGTCGGGTAAGGCTCTCATGCGTAGAGCTGGCCGCGTTCATTACGCGTGTGAGGAGGGAAGGTTGCTGAGCAACCAGACGTGCGCGAGAGAGCCGTCTGGTTGCTCAGCTCTCTGAGGAGACGGTGTGGCGCAGTTTGGAGCGGACAGAGGATGAGGAAGGACGCAGCAGGCTGAGCTGAAGAAAAGCAGGCCAAAAGCTGTGGCAGACGACATGATGGGAAGAAAGTAATGCGCTTAGATGATTCTTCTATCCTCCATTGATAGCCATCAGTCCATCAAAGCTGACAAGGAGTGGGGAAGCCAGGAGAGAGATTCCAGTCAGAGAAAAAAGCCAGACAGATGTATAGCCAGTGATTCTTGATATAAAGATCCTGAAAAAAGAAACCGTTCAAGATGATACGTATGAACTATGATTAATGTTGTGATAAATCAGCATGTGACAAGAAAGATCCTTGAATATTTTGATTACAGGGAAGTTGGCTCTTTAATATTCCCCACTGCTGAAGCATAGTGTTAGTGAGGATGGGAATTAAGACTAGCCATTCCTATTGGTGATGATTATAATCTCACTTGTATTTTTATAAGTTTGACTGGATGGTTGCGAAAATGGGGAAACAGTTTTGTTATAAAAGTCAAAGAACTGCATATTACTCATATACTGTGCATAAGACTATGAAATAGTAAGATTGAGAAGAAAATGAATCTGGTTAATGAAATAGGCTATTGCCCTGTCCGCTAGAGGCCTATCATATCCTCTTATAGCCTATTGACTTTACAAAGTAATAAATGCCAGAAGACATTGTTGTTCTATTTATTTGTATGTGTGGGGCACAAGACAGTGCGAAGTTATATTGGAGAAATACTTACCTTTGAGAAGATTAGTCCGGCTGGATTCCTGTAAAAGAAAGGAGAAATGATTAATATGTCAATTTACCAGCAGTAGTGAAAGATTTGGAATAAGTACCTGTTAATAGACCGTTTTTCCTGGCAGTAGACTGATCCTGCAAAAGAACAGAGTAATTGCATACAGGAGTTACAGATTTTGGATCTGAAAAGAAAATTTTTATTTCGTGTTTTTGTATTTTTGGAGCAAGCATATTGAATAGTTTGTTTATGAGAACAAGTGACGGAGTAATTTTTCTTTATATCCATCTAATCCAAGTAACCCTATTAATTTACTAAATCTAGTAATTCACTAACCCATTTTTTTATTTTTTTTATTTTATTAACCAACCAATTTGTTAACCTTTTAACCAACCAATTCTCATATGTACCTGGCTGCCATTTTGGATAAATAATAACCAGAATAATTTACCGGTATAGAAATAAAAAGAAAGAATACTCTATTTACTATTTGGTTACTAAGATTTTGCTGATCAGCAAATTTATAGGTGAAATTGATATAGTACGGTACCATTAGTGAGAAGCATTAAAAACTGAAATTATTCTAGTACCCAGGGTTTTAGGAAAAAAACAAATAAGGTTATTTGTAGTTAAAGTGGGTGGGTATGCTCAGAAATACTTACTGGGTGGGAAGGTTATGTGTTTTATTAACCAGTTGTTTTCCTCCTAGCTATCAAAAGTGTTCTGTAGGGAGAAGATCAGAAGACATTCAGAAGACTGTGATATTATAGATTTATTGTTTGTAATTCTTATTGGTTACATGGAGTAGAAAGTGTATTTTTATTTTTTAATAAACTTTTTGAATTTTACAACCTGCATTAGTGTTTGTGGAGTTCTCCTTCAGTTGGCAGTTGAAACAGTCTACACTTTATATTTTTTTCAGGGGATAGGAGTACCGTATTTTTCGGACTATAAGACGCTCCAGACTATAAGACGCACCTTGGTTTAGAGGTCAAAAACTAGGGGAAAAAAATATACTAAACCTGGTGCCTCTATAGTGCATGGGGTGTCTTATGGATCTTTCCCCCCAACTATTATGTCCCTATTGAGCCTTCTTTGTGCTTCTTGTTTCCCCCTATGTCATCCTCTGGTGTTCCACTGTGTCCCCTGGAGTTGCCCTGTGCCATGCTCTGTCCTCCTGTCTCCTTTGGTGCCCCCTGTCCCTGTGTTCAGTGCCCCCCTGTCCTCTGTTGTCCTCCTTCCTACATCCCTCCACATCTGACTCCTGTGTCCATACTGTAGCTGATGTCCCCTGTCCCTGTGTGCAGCGTCTCTCTCCTTTTCCCTGTCTCCTATGTCCCCAGACTCCTGTGTGCACACTCAGCTAAAACCAATCACTTTGTAGGTGCCCAGTGCCCCCTGTGCCTGTGTGCAGCATCCACTCCTTGTCCATTTGTCCCCCGTGCCCGGACTGCTGTGTCCATACTCACGCTGCAGCCACTTTTTACTGTGCCCGGTGTCCCCTGTGTGCAGCGTTCTCCTCGTCCCCGTGGATTTCGTCCCCATGTCCGGACTAGTGTTTCCGTACTCACGCTGCAGCCAAGTTGTACTGTATCCAGTTTCCCAGGCGTGCAGCGTCCTCCTTGTCCGCGTGTATTACGTCCCCATGCCGTCATGTGCCTGTAATCGCCGCAGCCATGCCCCGATGAAGAGGAAGTAAGCAGAGGAGACATCTACCAATCGGATAGGGGGCCGCTTCCCCGGACCGCTTATCACACTACCTTTCGTGCTTCCTTCTCTCTCTCTGCCTGGAACGCAGTCTGGAGGGTGGGACAAAGGCTCCACCATTGGAGCCAATCCGCGCACTCCCCTTGGTTCCGCCGGCGAGACCATCGCTTCCTATCAAGATGGAAGCAGGAGCAATAAGCGGCAGCGATTGGCGGTCTGGGACAGCGCCCCCCGCCTGATTGGTAGATGTCTCCTCTGCTTACTTCCTTATCAGAGTTGCGTGGCTGCGGTGATTACACGCACATGATTCCGGGCATGGGGATTTAATACACGTGGACAAGGTGGACGCATAGGAAACTGGATACAATACAAAGTGGCTGCAGCGTGAGTACGGAAACAGCAGTCTGGACATGGGGACGTAATACACGGGGACAAGGAGAACGCTGCACACGGACACCAGACACAGTAAAAAGTGGCTGCAGCTTGAGGACGGGGACATAGAAAGGGGGCAGACACTGCGCTGAGGACGCACATGGCATAGAATGGAGAACACCGGCGGAGGACACAGGATGGTGGACAAACAGGTGCTGGTCAAAATTTACTATTCGCACTATAAGACGCACTGACTTTTCCCCCTCACTTTTGTGGAAGAAAAAGTGCGTCTTATAGTCCGAAAAATACGATATGTGACTACTTCATTTTTGTTTCTAACGAAATGTGACTACTTACTTAATTATGTTATCACAAGACACATGGCTACCTCTTCTTTTTTTATCTCGATGTCTGTGTCACTACTTAAACATTTCATCAGGGGAGGCATGTAGCCACTTTAATTCTTTAATCTTAAATGAGGCACATGACTACTTAATTTAAACTTAAGGTGGCTATGGCTACTAAACGTACACCGAACACCAGTCCCCTGGCAGTCCTGATAATCTCATTGGTTGCAGTAGTATCTGAATCACACACCTGAAACAAGCATGTGGCTGACCCAGTCAGACTTCAGTCAGAAACATCTGATCTGCATGCTTGTTTAGGGTCTATGGCCAACAGTATTAACCTCCCTGGCGTTCAATTTCCCCAGGATTTCTGTGCAAAAAAGTGATAAAATACATTTTTAAAACTTTTTTTTTCCTGTAACTTGCCAAAATGTGTCAAGCAAGGGTCTAGTATACAGTGCAGGAGAGTATTTATGTGTATGCACGTTTATACTGTTCACAGCATGTTTTGTTTGGACGGAGAATCTGTCCATACCGCTAAGAAAGACAGAGGCTGAACAGCTCAGACAACCTGCATGCCTAAAAAAAAAAATATATAAAGAAGCCTCCATATCCATTCCAGTTCAGGTGTGCTTTCAGTTATGTATCTGGGGGGCATGGTGGCTATTCAATTCTGGGATTTGTGTGCGCGCGTGGTCTGATTGCCATGGAACGTTAATCAGGAAGCTGTAGATGGGTGGTGGGGTTTTGAAGGAATTTCAGTGTTTGCCATGGGTGCTATCTTTCCTAGACCGGAGTTGAGGCTCAGATTACAAGGAGAAAACATTTGACCAGTGTCACGGACGGTTGCGGGGACGCAGGCGCGTCCTGGAACCGCCCGTGAAGAAAAGAACGATCGCACTCGATTCCTGCATCGATTGCGCCTCAGATCAATAGAACCAAGATTTGACGTGTAGTATCCCTATGCCTAGGAACAGCTGGGGGATCTGTCTTAGCTGAAGTGACAGCCTGGGGGGAAGGTGTTAATTAGCTTAGACATATTCCCTGTGGAAGGCACAATTCCCCTTTTGGTTCTGGGAACCAGGTGACACTTAGCTGATCTCATGGAGATGTTAATTAACCAAAGGATGCCTAGGTACAGCCAGGCAGGCTACGAATCCACGGGAGGTCTTGACACTTTGCTCCCTAGTAAAGATCAAAGGAAAGTCAGCTGTTAGCAGCTAGAACACACCCTGAATAAACCTGAAGTCTCATGGCATAATCCATAACTTCCCAGATCTGTAATATTTCTGGGGTTCCTGAGATGGCAGCTTCACCAAACGTGGGGGAAGTGTAGCATGAGCCCCGGTGCTGGTTCTGAGGAAGTTTCAGAACATTCTGAGGTAAGGACTGCCAGTTAGGCAGTTTGAAAATGCCCTGATGATACCACAGGGGTCCCACCCCTCATGTCTGGTATCAGGGCGCTGGGTAAATCGAGACAGACCTGAAAATGTTAATAAATCTGCCCTGACCTGTACGGTTCTGTGAGATAGAGCCCATATATGGGTAGATATGATTTCTAGCCCCCAGGATAAGGGGAGGGCTCATCTCATCTTCTAAGGGGGTGTATGGCTCCCCGCCCTCACTCCCTCCTACTGAAGCAGGGGCATAAGAATGGCTGAGGACCCAAACTCAGTGTCCTCCACACTGAAACATCTTGAATTCATCAGATGCCAGCTTGAGGATATGCTGGCATCCACCTGGTCTGAACTCTGAACGTTGATTGAAATCCAGAACTGATTTTTCCCACAAAAAGGACATCTTTCCAGGAACTAAGTATTTTTCTCCCTTCTTTTATTTTTCATACTGGCTATTACTGTTTTAATAATTGTTGATTTTAATAATTGTCTGTATATATTAATTATTTATATTGCGTGAATAAACGACTTTCTTCAAGTCATTCACTGTCTGCTACCCTGCTTATCAGCACACACAGAACTGATCCCGGGTCTCTGAAGATACGCTACTGTTTGTTTGTTGTTGGCTAGACAGAATATCGTGTGTTTAACCGTTTTATTGGCAGGATTAGTCAGTTAATGGGCTCCACGGTCCCATGGTAACCGCGGTGGTGGCAGTACCCTGAACCAGTGGGTGAAGTTGTAATCACCCGTGTCTCACAGGCTCCCTTCTGAGTTGTCTGCGGCTAATTCTTAACGGTTCCTGCGCATTGACTGCGACCAGAGTTCGCACGATCTGTGCGCTGGCACCCTTTAGAAGGCTAAGTGCGGTCAGCCACTAGGGTTCCTGTGACAGTGTTAGGCAGCGGTTGGGACCTGTGTTGTGCTGAAAGTATCTGCGATAGCGCTAGCGCTATCGAGAAACGAACTAATTCGTTGGTGTAGCTGGAAGGCAATATATTTTTTATATATACAGAGAGACTGTGTAGCCAGTACCCCTCCCCAAAAGTTTTATTTTATTTGGCGTGGAAATGTCCGGGAACTACAAGAAAATGTGCCTGGCGGACCTGCAAAATCTTTGCCAAGAGAGAGGCATTGATGTCGGCCGCAAGAAACAAGGGGACCTGGTAACGGAATTGTTTCAATGGGATACCCAGCAACTGCGGGAGCCGGGAGTGTCCGCTGAAGTGGATACCAGCCCATCTGACAATCGAGGGGAACCAGAGACTGAGACTCCTGACCGTACAGAGGTTGTGCATCCTGAGGGCCCTGCATCAACAGTTACGCAGGAGAATGTCAGTGTGGACCCCAACCCCAAAGTTTCTGAAAATACTCGCCCGGAACTGGCCAGTACTGGACTGTCCAGGGGTGCTGACCCGGTAATGCAGCAGGCATTACAAAAGCTGATGGAGACTGACCTGGACAAGTACCTGCAGTACATGGCGGAGCAAAAACGAGAGGAACGGGAGCGGCAAGCCGCTGCTGCTGCTGCTGCAGAACGCCACGCGGAGAGGGATGCCGCTGAGCGGGAACGCCAACGACAGCATGAGCTAAACATGGCAAAAGTGCAACAGGCCAGCCGGAGTTCACCGCCCAGCCTCCCTGCTGAAGGAGCTGCACCACCCGTAAGTGCAAAATTTAAATTTGCTAATATTGAAAAAGACACAGACATTGACTTGTTTTTGCGGTCTTTTGAAAAAGCATGCCGTCAGTATCGTCTGTCCCAAGACCAGTGGGCCAGACATCTGACACCTTTGCTGCGCTACAAAGCGCTTGATGCCTTCGCAGAATTGCCTGCGGAGAAGGATAATGATTATGCTGCTATAAAAGACGCTATCATTACTAAGTACCAGCTGACGCCAGAAGCCTATCGGAAAAAGTTCAGGGCCTGGCAGAAAAAGTCTTCTGACTCGTATCGAGATGTGGTCAGCAGCTTGCTTACCACACTCCGCCAGTGGACTCTAGGCCTCACCAAAGGGTCTTATGATGTCCTGGAGGACTTGATAGTCCTGGAACAATTTCTGAACATTTGCCCTGCTGATGTACGACAATTTGTGCTAGAACGCAAGCCGGCTTCAGCAACGGTCGCTGCAGACCTTGCTGAGACTTTTGCAACTACCCGGGTGGCTGATACCCGCAGGACTGTCCCATCCAGCTGGAGAGGAGGTCAGCCCAATACTCTGGCAGACTCTCCTGCCCCTGTGAGCCGTCAGCCACAGAGGCCACCCAGCGCAGCTGCTGCACCCAGGCCTGCAGTGCCTGGAGAGGTCACCTGTCACTACTGCCGCCAGCCCGGACACATGAAGTTCGACTGCCCGGAGCGGAGACAGACACCACCAGCACCTGGATCATCTGCATCACCTGCACCTCACCCACAGCAGAGGCAACCCGCCAGCGAACCACAGCCTGGATCATCAGATTTTGTCCTGTTTGCCCGCGGAAAGGAAATCCGCGACCGAACCGACCAGCAGCAACTTGTTAGAGTGAACGGCAAAGTTGTCGCCGGATTCCGAGACACCGGAGCTGACATCACGTTAGTTCACTCACACCTTGTACCAAAGGAGAGCATCAGCTCCAGCCGATCCCTTGCCCTTACTGGAGTAGAGGGCACCCTTTTCCACATAGCCCACGCAAAAGTGAAGCTGGATTGGGGAGTGGGAGGAGTCCAAGAATGGGTTGTTGGGGTTATGAAGGATCTCCCAGTCCCTGTGTTGCTAGGGACTGATTTGGGCAAGCTTGTGTCCTACTATGAACCCGCCACGACCGCCTTGTCGCTCACGGAAGGAGACGGACTCTCCACCCACCACCAGGTACTTTATACACTTGGGGGAGCACCAGGGGGAGGTGGGTTGAATGTGCCTAGTTCAAGGGTACCAGGTTCAATAGTGCCTGCTTCAAAGGCACCTGAGTTTGATGTACAGACTGTCTGTTGTGATGATGCTGTAGCTGTACCTGAGTTTACTGTACAACCTGTCTGTAATGAAAAAATGTCTATACCTGTCAATGTCATTACTGCATGCAATGATGATTTGAGTAATGTCCGTCTGTGCCATTCTGACAGTGTACCTGTGCTAGCAGTACCGCGCAGCTGCACTGCTCAGAACCCGAGCTCAGAACAGGTGGAGGGGGTTCCGGCCTCCTCCCCCTCCTCTGACCGCAGGGATGAAACCTTTCAGCCGCTGGCCTCGTGTGACATGAGCCAGTTGGCTGAAACCGACAGCGCCATATTCTCAGCCGCACTACAAAGTGACCCAAGCCTGGAGGTGCTCAGGCAGCAAGCCGCTGAGCCCCTCGCAGACGGGGCCGCTTTCAAGGTGTACTGGGAAGGTGGGAGACTGTACAGTGAGTCTGTACAGCCCCCTACAGGTAGATCCCACGTGAATACCAAGTGGCTTGTGGTCCCGAGTGCGTTCAGGGGACATGTGCTGAAATCCGCACATGGTAATCCTCTGACAGGGCACTCGGGTGTCCGCAAGACACTCGCCGGTATTCGGAACCAATTTTATTGGCCCCGGATGAACAGGGATGTAGCAAACTACTGCAGGGCATGTGCCGTCTGTCAGGAGCTGGGAAGGTCCAGGGATTCCCGCGGGGTTCCCTTAGGTCCACAGCCACTCAGCAGGGGAACCCTGCGTGGGCTGGCTGTTGACCTAACCAACCCACTGCCCGTTGTCAGCAGTCCCGGCAGACGCCACGTCCGACTGCAGTGGCGCAAACGCCCTGTCCAGAACGGTCCATGTTGGGTCAACCCTGAGGGTAGCAGACCGCGACCGGTCCAGGGGAACCGAGCCACAGGCTCCAATAGGTTTTCCCGCCGTACCGGCAACTCGAGGCCCGTCAGCCAGGTTAGCAGCGCCGCCACACATCTTGCGGATGAGTGGCTGAGCCACAGACAAGGGGGAGGGCTGTCACGGACGGTTGCGGGGACGCAGGCGCGTCCTGGAACCGCCCGTGAAGAAAAGAACGATCGCACTCGATTCCTGCATCGATTGCGCCTCAGATCAATAGAACCAAGATTTGACGTGTAGTATCCCTATGCCTAGGAACAGCTGGGGGATCTGTCTTAGCTGAAGTGACAGCCTGGGGGGAAGGTGTTAATTAGCTTGGACATATTCCCTGTGGAAGGCACAATTCCCCTTTTGGTTCTGGGAACCAGGTGACACTTAGCTGATCTCATGGAGATGTTAATTAACCAAAGGATGCCTAGGTACAGCCAGGCAGGCTACGAATCCACGGGAGGTCTTGACACTTTGCTCCCTAGTAAAGATCAAAGGAAAGTCAGCTGTTAGCAGCTAGAACACACCCTGAATAAACCTGAAGTCTCATGGCATAATCCATAACTTCCCAGATCTGTAATATTTCTGGGGTTCCTGAGATGGCAGCTTCACCAAACGTGGGGGAAGTGTAGCATGAGCCCCGGTGCTGGTTCTGAGGAAGTTTCAGAACATTCTGAGGTAAGGACTGCCAGTTAGGCAGTTTGAAAATGCCCTGATGATACCACAGGGGTCCCACCCCTCATGTCTGGTATCAGGGCGCTGGGTAAATCGAGACAGACCTGAAAATGTTAATAAATCTGCCCTGACCTGTACGGTTCTGTGAGATAGAGCCCATATATGGGTAGATATGATTTCTAGCCCCCAGGATAAGGGGAGGGCTCATCTCATCTTCTAAGGGGGTGTATGGCTCCCCGCCCTCACTCCCTCCTACTGAAGCAGGGGCATAAGAATGGCTGAGGACCCAAACTCAGTGTCCTCCACACTGAAGCATCTTGAATTCATCAGATGCCAGCTTGAGGATATGCTGGCATCCACCTGGTCTGAACTCTGAACGTTGATTGAAATCCAGAACTGATTTTTCCCACAAAAAGGACATCTTTCCAGGAACTAAGTATTTTTCTCCCTTCTTTTATTTTTCATACTGGCTATTACTGTTTTAATAATTGTTGATTTTAATAATTGTCTGTATATATTAATTATTTATATTGCGTGAATAAACGACTTTCTTCAAGTCATTCACTGTCTGCTACCCTGCTTATCAGCACACACAGAACTGATCCCGGGTCTCTGAAGATACGCTACTGTTTGTTTGTTGCAGGATTAGTCAGTTAATGGGCTCCACGGTCCCATGGTAACCGCGGTGGTGGCAGTACCCTGAACCAGTGGGTGAAGTTGTAATCACCCGTGTCTCACAGGCTCCCTTCTGAGTTGTCTGCGGCTAATTCTTAACGGTTCCTGCGCATTGACTGCGACCAGAGTTCGCACGATCTGTGCGCTGGCACCGTTTAGAAGGCTAAGTGCGGTCAGCCACTAGGGTTCCTGTGACAACCAGCATTTCATAACAACAACAACAAAACCATACAGTGTTGTTAGGAGTCTAAGGAATGGTCCTTAGTAATGTCATAAAATAATATAAAGCACCAAAAGGCTGCACAAAGATGTACATTGAAGGATGTACATCTTTTCTAAATTGCCTTCCAACTCACATCAAATGGTCCCTCGCTACCACTATTCGCGTTTCTCCATTTATTATTTTTAAACAGCACAATTTTGCTCAATGAAAAATGAATGCTTGACCAGAATCACAACAAAGTAAGTAATGTATAGACATTTACATGTGACAGATGTTCTTCAAAGTTTATTTACATGGATGAATGAATCGTGATTATAGGTGAAACTGAATAGCTTATACAATACTAAATCTGCAAAGCCTGGAAAGGCGCAGTACCTGGTACCACCACATATGACTATATATATTCCAAGGATGGAATGCTAAAAATATTAACTTTCACCTTCTGGGAAGCTATTAAACATTCTGTTCATGTGTATTATCCGTGTAATACATCATACATTCTTTTGCTATGCCATGTTCAGCAGTCTGGGAAAGTCAGTACATAACCAAGCTTTGTTTTATCCACTAAATGGAAAATGTAAGCAAATTGAAAGTAATACATTATATATGTAAAATAAATTAACAGGGAATGCCATATAAGACTGATTTCACAGTTTATTACAGTTGCACTCAAAATAGGTTGATGCTAGGTTCACAGTGGGACATTGCATTGTCAGCGTTAAAGTCACAACTAAAAATTACAATGCAACGCACCAAAAAAGTAGCAACGCACATTGACCCTGCCTTCCTGCCACATATAGTCGATACAGTGAAGCATACAGGCTATAAAAAGTATGCTTCCCTGTATCTGTTAACATCTGCGTTTAGAAGTAATACACTACAGAAGTGCATTAACATAACGCAGTATTTACAATGCAACACTAACATCGCACTGTGAACGTCGCATAGCCAGTGTGGTAAACTGTGTTAAGTCTTTATAACGCAGGATGTTAAAGAGGAACTCCAGCCTAAACAAACATACTGTCATTAAGTTACATTAGTTATATTAATTAAAATAGATAGGTAGTATAATCTCTTATCCACACTTTTAAAAGAACAGGCAAATGTTTGATTTCATGATGGAAGCCATCTTTTTGGTTGAAAGGAGGTGACAGGGAGCATGAGACACAGTTCCAACTGTCCTGTGTCCTGAGCACCTCTCCCAGTTGCTAGGCAACATGAACAACAACATAGGAAATCCCATCATGCTCTGCACAGCATCAGGGAAAAAAAGCCCGGGCTTTTTTTCTTTGATGGGTGGAGCTTAGTTAAAAATGCAGCTAAAAATGATGCTTTGGTAAGAAAAACAAAGTTCTGATGCTGTGAAACTGTTAAAGAAACACCAAGCCTTTTCAGTTCTGCTGAGTAGATTTTTAGTCCGGAGGTTCACTTTAAGTTCCTCTGTGAACCTAGCCACTCTCCCACCTTTGAAATCTTTAAACGCTCCCTCAAAACTCACCTTTTCCGACAAGCATATTCTCTAGCTTAGGCCATGCACCCACTAAATAACCTAATTGCGCACTGCCTGTACATATACTGTATACATCCCCACCGCTTGTTTCCACCCCATTCCTTTAGATTGTAAGCTCGCAAGGGCAGGGCTCTCACCCTTTTGTGTCATGGACTGTAATTAATTTAATTGCTTGCACACTGCCGCTGCCGGTGCAGAGGCCAACCTCACATGCCCCAGACCAGCAAAGCAAAACCCCTGGGCGGCTGGGCCCCAGCACAGCAAAGCCCCCAGACCCCAGCCCAGAAAAGTGTACAGTCAAGCAAAGCCCCCAGCTCATCAAAGTCTAGTAAAGCCCTTAGCCCAGCAAAGTTCCCAAAAATGCCCCCAGCCCAGCAAAGCCCTCACTCCAGAAAAGCCCACAATAACTCACCCAGCAGAGCCCCAGGCCCAGCACCAAGCAAAGCCAGGCCGGCTCAGCATCACCGCCAGCCAGGCCGGCACAGCATCACCACCAGCCAGGCCACAGCATCAACGCCAGCAATGTCAGCACAGCATAACCACCAGCCAGGCAGTCCAGCATAACTGCCAGCCAAGTACAGCACACAGGCCAGCCAGCCAAAGACAAGACATGTAAGGGGCTTACTTATGTGACATTCTGCCTACGCCTGCCACACGATCATTCCTTCTTGGTGCACAGGGGTGCCCCGGATCTCCCATGAACCTAGCAACGCACCTGAATAGCGATAATACCAAATTGGCCATGCAGGCCATGGTTTCCACTGTTGCAGGAGCTATTGATAGCCCCACACATTCTTCTTCCCTGCCCATAAGATCTGCTTATGCAAGGTAGGTGTAAGGATCTGCATAGGCAGATTCTTATCAAGACAATGCAAGAGCAAGAAATCACATATATGAAAATACTGAGGTCTGCACAGGTTGAATTTGAAGGTGAAAACGTGTTTTATTACAAAGGTACAGCAATTCAAATATACAGGATCTTCTAAAAAAAATTAGCATATTGTGATAAAGTTCATTATTTTCTGTAATGTACTGATAAACATTAGACGTTCGTATATTTTAGATTCAAATACACACAACAGAGGTAGTTCAAGCCTTTTATTGTTTTAATATTGATGATTTTGACATACAGCTCATGAAAACCCAAAATTCCTATCTCAAAAAATTAGCATATTTCATCCGACCAATAAAAGAAAAGTGTTTTTAAAACAAGAAAAAGTCAACCTTCTAATAATTATGTTCAGTTATGCACTCAATACTTGGTCTGGAATCCTTTTGCAGAAATGACTGCTTCAATGCGGCGTGGCATGGAGGCAATCAGCCTGTGGCACTCCTCAGGTGTTATGGAGGCCCAGGATGCTTCGATAGCGGACTTAAGCTCATCCAGAGTGTTAGGTCTTGCGTCTCTCAACTTTCTCTTCACAATATCCCACAGATTCTCTATGGGGTTCAGGTCAGGAGAGTTGGCAGGCCAATTGAGCACAGTAATACCATGGTCAGTAAACCATTTACCAGTGGTTTTGGCACTGTGCGCAGGTGCCAGGTCGTGCTGAAAAATGAAATCTTCATCTCCCTAAAGCTTTTCAGCAGATTGTACATTCCATCAGCAGGATGACAAAGGCACAGAGCCTGACAGTAGGATCTGTCATCCCAATCCTTCAGTGCTAGCTTTTATGGCCTGGAGGCTGAAAGACAAAAACACATTTCACTAGGATGCTCTGAAGAAGTAGTGAACACTCTACTGAAAGAAACAAATGCACCGTACCATTGTACATGGGTGAAATGTATGGAATGTACAATTTAAAGACCATCAAAGTCCAATAATCCTACGGTACCAGATATACTACACTAGATTTCTTTCAGGAAGGGACTCAAAGTGAACACATTAAAAGTACCTATTTCAGCTATATCGGTGTTGACAGACCAGAGGTAAGTGACTCACCCTTTAATAGTACAGCTTGTAAAGATGGCAACAAAGTAGAGACCAGCTAGGAAAAATCTCTATCCCCATTGGGTTTTCTATTAGTTTTGCAAGGACTATCTAGTCAACCATTTAAACCATTGCAAGTATTTAGTTTATATAACCTTACAATCAAGATTTTTTTCCTTATAACAATAAACTCGGCCCAGCGGGTTTTAGAACTACAAGCATTTGTTTGTGAGAGCCCCTATTTACAGTTTTTCCCAGCGAGAGTCCCTCTCAAAACTAGTTCAAGAATGTATTCCTAAAGTGACCACGTCATACCACTTTAACTAAGAATGGAATCTTCCTAACTTTTTTAGTTTTTGATGAACCAGCAACTGGGAGCACTAGATATTCCCCCAATTGTGAAAAAGTGTATAGATGAAACAAACGAGTTAAGAAAGACAAATAGACTATTTGTAATTCTGTCCAGATACAGAAGGGGACCATCCAGCAACAAAACTATTGCAACTTGGCTTGTGGGGGAAATGAGGACTTCCTACAGGCCCAAGGTAGCAGCATATTCTAGGAGAGCAATCTCAGCCTAATGGGTAGCCTACACAAGGGTAGCACTGGCCGGCCAACTGATCGTCGATCAACACATGTATCACTCATTACAAGGTGGACCCAGCATTGGGTACCACTACAGAATTCAAGTGAAAAGTGTTATTGTCTTCAAATAAAGATGCTATTTTTTTTTGAAGCAAACTAAGGCAGTTCCCACCCGTCTCTTGTTTTCTTTGAAATAATAGATACATCCCATGGTATGCAGATATAGATTTGTACAGGAAAACAGAAAATGGTATACTTACCTGACAGTAATTTTCTTTTCCTGTATAAATTCTTTGTCAGCTAATAGGGTTTGACCACCACAACATTGCTTAAACATTGGTCGTTAGGACTGGTTACAAAAGCGTGGTCTGGGCCGTCATATTAAAATGTATAGATATGTTTACTGAGGGGGTTAGGGGTAGGGCTAACCCATGGAACATGGAATTTATATAGGAAAAAATAAAATTACCGTCAGGTAAGTATACAATTTTCTGTTACATGTTACTATGATGCTTCTTATACGGTGCTTCTTATATTTATATTCTCTATATTGCTATCTAACCCCAACCCTCCAATAAAGTTTAGCCAAAGCTTGATGTCATGCAGCCTGCTTCCCCAGAGCTCTCTGAGAGATCATGTGATGTTCCTGCTCACTTCACAGAGGGAAAAAAACACATTCTGGCCCATGAAGAGATTGACTAGTCCAAAAACAGTGAAATTTGACAGATTTTTACTATCTACTGTAAGTGAAAGGAACATGCAGCATGCATTCATAGTTGGCTCAAATCACACTGCAATTGCTGCAGTGTGAGCAATACTATAGGATTACTTGTGTTGCAGGACTGCTGACTGCTGGGGTTCAACAAAGCACACAACTCAGGCTACCAGTTGCTGTTCTTCGTAGCAGGTCACTTTCTGCACAATGTGGTAGTAAAGCAGTCTCCCCCCATTTACCACATAAGTCAGCAAATATAGTTGTTGCTGATTTTGTTCCAAGCAGTTTTGTTTGTTTAATAATAAATTGACCATTACTGATTTTTGTCAAAGCAGATCTCTCACTGTATAGTGCTGCAGTGAAGCAGCCTACACAATCCCACAACATACAGTTGATGTTTATTCTGTTCCAGACATTGGCAATTTATTTTTATTGTTTCTGACTTGCGACGTAGCGGTGTTACCCAATAGGTGGAGATGCTTTGGAAGAACTTTATCCTTGCTTTCCCAGAAAGTAGCAGATTGATACCCATGATGCTGATCTTGCGTTGCCTGAAAGGAGGAGCTCTGGTGTCAGTATTAGCAGCCACTAGAGATGTAGCGAACGGTTCACCGGCGAACGGTTCCAGACGAACATTGGGGGTTCGCGTTCGCCTGCGCCAGGCGAACCTTTGCGGAAGTTCGATTCGCCCCATAATGCACTATGAGGGTCAGCTTTGACTCTCTGCATCACAGTCAGCAGGCACATTGTAGCCATTCAGGCTACACTAAGCCCTGGAGCCCCACCCCCCCTTATATAAGGCAGGGTCCGGCGGCCATTACACCCACTCGTGTGCCTGCTATTAGACAGACTAGGGTGAGCTGCTGCAGACTTGTTCTTCTAGGGACAGATTAGTTAGGTTCTTGGCTGCTTAGTTTGCTCCTGGCTGATTATTATTGCTTTTATAGCACCCTAGCTCTTTTCAGAGCTCATCCTGTACTTTATTTTTTTTACTGTGTGCCAAACTGACACTTTTGTTGTATGCACAGCCTTGCTAATTGATAGTGTGTGTGTGCCACTGCCAGCAGCCCAGCACATTCAGTGACTGACTACCTGTGTGTGTGACAGGGAGCTGCACATTGTACTACCCAGTACTGCATATACCCAGTACCTATTGTGTTTACTTAGCCCACCTCATCACTGCATATACCTAGCTTTGTGTTGAGTGAACCCAGCTCACTGCATCCTACTACTACCTGTTGTGTTTACTTAACCCACCTCATCACTGCACATAACTACCTGTTGTATTGAGTAAACCCAGCTCACTGCATATACCTACTACCTGTTGTGTTGAGTGAACCCAGCTCATTGCATATACCTACTACCTGTTGTGTTTACTTAACCCACCTCATCACTGCACATAACTACCTGTAGTGTTGAGTGAACCCAGCTCACTGCATATACCTACTACCTGTTGTGTTTACTTAACCCACCTCATCACTGCACATAACTACCTGTACTTTTAAGTGAACCCAGCTCACTGCATATACCTACTACATGTTGTGTTGAGTGAACCCAGCTCACTGCATATACCTACTACCTGTTGTGTTGAGTGAACCCAGCTCACTGCATATACGTACTACCTGTTGTGTTTACTTAACCCACCTCATCACTGCACATACCTACCTGTAGTGTTGAGTAAACCCAGCTCACTGCATATACCTACTACATGTTGTGTTGAGTGAACCCAGCTCACTGCATATACCTACTACCTGTTGTGTTTACTTAACCCACCTCATCACTGCACATAACTACCTGTTGTGTTAAGTGAACCCAGCTCACTGCATATACCTACTACCTGTTGTGTTGAGTGAACCCAACTCACTGCATATACCTACTACCTGTTGTGTTGAGTGAACCCAGCTCACTGCATATACCTACTACCTGTTGTGTTGAGTGAACCCAGCTCACTGCATATACCTACTACCTGTTGTGTTTACTTAACCCACCTCATCACTGCACATAACTACCTGTTGTTTTAAGTGAACCCAGCTCACTGCATATACCTACTACCTGTTGTGTTGAGTGAACCCAGCACACTGCATATACCTACTACCTGTTGTGTTTACTTAACCCACCTCATCACTGCACATAACTACCTGTAGTGTTGAGTAAACCCAGCTCACTGCATATACCCACTACATGTTGTGTACAACCATCTATCATTTTCAAATAATTTAAAAAAAGGGCAAAAAAACTTGCCCTCCGTAAAACATTCTTGGCAAATGCTTTCGACTTGGTTTGTCTCCCGCTGGGTCAAGGGTCCATCTGACCACAGATGCCTGCTCTGCAAAGCATGGTCAGGGCAGCTACAGCATGGGTCTCAGCAGGCTCCCACTTCGGGCCGGAATCCAACCTTCATTCCCAGCGGTGACAATGGCAGACTTGCCCTCCATAACGGATTCTCGCCGGAGACCAACCTGGTGAATCGCAGTGAAGGCACCATCAGACTTGCCCTCCATAAGGGATTCCCGTTAAAGGATTTAAAGTTGATTCATTACAATTAGGGCCGCAAAAGGTCCTTCTGAGTCCTGTATTGTTTTTTTTGGTCACTACCTCGGGGCGGGCGTGCATGCCTGCCTGCCTCCCTCCTTGCCTGGATGTGTGGTGGTAGCCGTTGATCAGGCTCCAACTCCGGAACGCAATACAACCATCTACACTTTCAAACAATTTAAAAATACAACCATCTAAACTTTCAAACAATTTAAAAATATAACCATCTATCATTTTCAAACAATTTAAAAAAAGGGCAAAAAAACTTGCCCTCCGTAAAACATTCTTGGCAAATGCTTTCGACTTGGTTTGTCTTCCGCTGGGTCAAGGGTCCATCTGACCACAGATGCCTGGTCTGCAAAACACGGTCAGGGCAGCTACTGCATGGGTCTCAGCAGGCTCCCACTTCGGGCCGGAATCCAACCTTCATACCCCGCGGTGACAATGGCAGACTTGCCCTCCATAACGGATTCCCGTTTAAAGGATTTAAAGTTGATTCATTACAATTAGGGCCTTAAAGTCCTGTATTGCATGCCTGCCTGCTGCCCTCCTTGGATGTGCAGTGGTAGCCGTTGCTCAGGCTCCACACCGGATTCCATCCCTCATTCCCCGGCCATTACCCGGGGTCACTCACAAATGGCAGACTTGCCCGCCTCCATATGACTCTCGTGAAAGGAATGTGGTGTCATCTTTGCCCGCCATAACGGATTCCCGTTAATGGATTTAAAGTTGATTCATGACAATTAGGGACGCAAAAGGTCCTCCTGAGTCCTGTATTGTTATTTTTGGTCACTACCTCAGGGTGGGCGTGCATGCCTGCCTGCCTGCTGCCCTCCTTGCCTGGATGTGCAGTGGTAGCCGTTGCTCAGGCTCCACACCGGATTCAAACCCCTCATTCCCCGGCCATTACCCAGGGTCACAAATGGCAGAATTGCCCGCCTCCATATGATTCTCGTGAAAGGAATGTGGTGTCATCTTTGCCCGCCATAACTGGTTCTCGTTAAAGGATTTAAAGTACATTCATTTCAAATACACAGCAGAGCCTCGAAAGTCCTCCTCCTGTATTGTTATTTTTGGTCACTACCTCGGGGCGGGCGAGCGTGCATGCCTGCCTGCTGCCCTCCTTGGATGTGTAGTGGTAGCCGTTGCTCAGGCTCCACACCGGATTCAAACCCCTCATTCCCCGGCCATTACCCGGGGTCACAATGGCAGACTTGCCCGCCTCCACAGGATTCTCATTGTAGCGGTACTGAACAAGTACACAGCAAGTAGAAAATGTAATTTAAAAACAAAACGTAAGCAATCTCGCCATGTTGCGTAGTAGTCCAGCATGGCCGTCACTACACAAACAAGCAAGTGAACTTTTCCGCGAACCGAACCTTCCGCGGAAGTTCGCGAACCCGGTTCGCGAACCGAAAATCCGCGGTTCGCGACATCTCTAGCAGCCACCTCTGAGACAAGTGTAAGCTGAGAACAATGTACGTTTGCAAACTATTACCCAAAGGTTCCTAAACAACCAGTAAAAGGGAATTTGGCATGTTGCCCATCACTACTGAGGGTCTGGAAATCCTCAGCCAAAAATTTAAAAAGCAGATACTTACCTAAGGAGATGGAAGGTTCTGGGTGCTATGGAGCTTCACCACTCCTCTCCTGAACCCCTTGTTCCCTTGCAGATCCTCCATTCAAATCTCCCACCATGAGAGGCTTCGAAAGTCTTTGGGAGCACTCAGGCTCCCGAAGACTTCCGAAGCCTCTCGCGGTGTGAGATTTGAATGCGCACGCGTGAGTGTGAGAGAGAACATGCTTGTTGGTGAGCAGTATGGAGTGGCATGTCTTCAAGAGCCAAGTGATCCGGAAGACTTCCAAAGCCCACCCACATGAGGGGGGAGCTTGGTAGCATGTTGGTGGGGAGGGAGGACGGTCCCCCCCACCCCCTCACCTTGGGCTTTCCCATCTGCACTCCCCTCCAGCATTGAATAGTGGGTATGCAGGCGGCGGGGCAGCGGCAGATACATACCTTCCTTGCGTTCCAGCACGGATGTTTCTCCCTCTAGTGTCTGACGCTACTTCCTGTTTATAGAGAGGAACATCCGTGGAACGCAAGGAAGAAATGTATCTGCCGCTGCCCTGCCGCCTGCATACCCACTATTTAATGCTGGAGGGGAGCGCAGGTGAGGGATGGGGGGGTCGTCCCCTACTCCCCACCGACGTGCTACCAAGCTCTCCCCTCATGCTGCGACTCCTCCAGCCCCCCAAAACGGCCCTGAGCGGCCCTTTTGCTCTTCCTCTGCTCAGGTAAGTATCTGTTTGTTTTCTTAAACGTTTGGCATCATACTCCCTTTAACAGTGTGGTGCTATAGGAGTGATGAAAGGCAAATCTGTTGGATTTGTAACACCTGCATTTCTCCATATCTAAATCATGTCTGTTTTGCATAATCACAGTCTACTAGCTGTCCGGTGATTCCTTTACAGCTTCACTTTTTATAATACAAGCCCCTAATTGTGAGAAGCAGTGAGGAGAGCAGGTGGAAAAAGGTGGTCAGACTGCAGGTTGGAGGGCAAGCTTTCCATAGGTTTCATTGAGAATGTAACAAGAACCAGAGCCGGGACAAGGTCCTCCAGCAGCCAAGGCTGAGACACCAAAGTGGGCCCACCCCAGCCGTCACACACTGATTGCTATTAGACTAAGAGGCACCCCAGGGCCCCAACACCTTAATCTCTAGTTATCTGGCTTGCAGTCACTACCATGTATCTCCTTTTCTTATTTTTCTCTGCTTTAAACACAATAGGGGAATGATAGCTGAGTGAGCTGTGCGCTCCCTACTATACTGCACCCTGAGGCTGGAGCCTCTCTCGCCTCTGCCTCTGTCCGGCCCAGATAGGACCCTCATGAAACCACTGTGGCAGATGTCGAAATAAACAGGAATGAACACTAAGCTCTGTAGTGGAAACATTTCTGCCCTTTCAGTTCTCACTGGCTGCTAGCAGCTGGTTTTCCAAACACACTCTAAAGTACAGCATCAATTTGTTTCAAGGAAGACCTGCTGCTGATAGCGCAGACAATGTTGTATGGGTTGAAATATGTCCAGTCATAATTCAGACACAGTCAAAATAATAACATACTTTCACTAACTCATATCACTACATTTTTTATTTATTTTTTTGCCAGCAGCTACTACAGTATAATTTATGGTTGAAAGAAAATGCATGACCTTTCTCTTCTACAACCAGCCATATTAACATAGCAGTTAGTAAGGAGATGTAAAAGTCAGCTCATCACAGACTCAAAGAGACTCTGAAGTGAGTCTAAACTCCCTTTTTTAACTTGTAGTTACCGGTATGTTCATCACTATAACCCCTGCTAAAACGCCGCTATCCTGCGGCAAAACGAGGGGTTAATACCCCCCAAATCCCCTCTCCAGGGTCCGGGGAGCACTTCCTGCTTTAAGGCAGAGCTAATGGCTGTAGCTCTGCCTCTCAGCACGTCAATCCCGGCTGATCGCCGCCTCTCCCCACCCCTCTCAATCTGCCTTCACAGAGAGGGGTGGGGGAGAGGTGGAGACTCACCGGCAGATTGACGCGCATGGAGGCAGAGCTACAGCTCATAGCTCTTCCTCCATCAGCAGCAAAATCCACGACCAAGAAAGTCGTGGATTTTGCAGGGGGGATTTGGGGGGTACTAACCCCTCGTTTTGCCACGGGATAGCGGCATTTTAGCAAGGGTTATAGTGATGAACATAACTACAAGTTAAAAAAGGGAGTTTAGACTCACTTCAGTGTTTCTTTAAAGGGATACTTAAAGAGACTGTAACAAAAATGTCATCCTTTTTTCTACTATCCTACAAGTTCCTAAACCTATTCTAATGTGCTCTGGCTTATTGCAGCAATATCTACTATCACCGTCTCTATAATAAATCAACTCATCTCTCTCCTGTCGGATTTGTTGCCCTGTGTCTGGAAGGCTGCCAACTCTTCAGTGTTGTTGATCTGTTATGCATGCCTCCCCTCCATGCCCCCTCTATGCACACTCCCGTGTGTGTTATTTAGATTAGGCAGCTGTCTCTGCTCTCTTGTCAGTGAGAGAAGAGAGCTGCCTGGATAAATCGTCCTCTGTGAAAGGAGCTGGGCTGTCACATGAGGAATGAGGAATTACAGGCATCGCAGAGCTGTCTGCAGGAAGAAACAATCAGCCTGTCACTCTTCAGTGGATGAGAGCTGCAGGGGGAGGAAGGTAAACACACAAATGATCTCTTGAGATTTAAAAGGAAGGCTGTATATAAAGCCTGCTTGTGTATGGATGTATTTTCTAGTGTGGACATACTGTATATCAACCTACTTCCGGTTTTGGTGGCCATTTTGTTTGTTTATAAATAAACTTTTTAAAACTGTTTTTGACTACTTTTAATCCAGTGGGGAGCAGCGAAATTGTGACAGAGGGGAATAGGAGATGTCCCCTAACGCACTGGTATGTTTACTTTTGTGCGATTTTAACAATACAGATTCTCTTTAAGCCTAACAAAAAAAATCAGTTTTAATCACCTGGGACTTCTACCAGTCTCCTGCAGCTTTCCCGTGACCTCACAGTAACTCGCAGATCCTCCTGTACCCGCCACCAGCTAGTTTCATTTTCAACTGACAGGCTCACTGCACCTGTGCAGGCCTGGCCATGCGTCTCCTTCTTCACGTTCTTGTCTGCAATAGCATCCTGCGCATGATTGCGCATGACGCTATTGGGAAGGGAACACGAAGAAGACTACCCCTTGCAAATTTTGATTTAAAGTTACTTTTATTCAACCAGCAAGTAATTTTTTAACAGGAAATTATGTCGGTGTCTCCCAATAGATAATAAGGCAATGTACAAGTGGCATTACTGTGGGAAAATAAAACATTTCTCAGCTTTTGTTTACATTTGAGCAAAAAGTGTCCAGTCACCTCTGCTCTGCTACTTAGAGAGTCCTTCTTATTGCCATAACTGGAAGTACATCACTGCCCGAAACTCCCTGCTATTTAAATGGTAAAAGCGCATCTGAATGCATTGTATTGCAATTCTAATAAATCCCCCCCCCCCCCGCCCCCAATGAGAGAAGATAACAAATTAATGGGTTAAACACTGATATTTATTAGACATAAAAATTACACTTAGTTCTGCTTTGATCCTATCTGCTTACCCACAACACGTTGCATTAAACTAGACAAACGGCTGAGAGGGCCACTTGAGAGGCCTATTTATGCTAAGTGTACTGGAAGAGCGCTGAGGTTTTGCAGAACAGAGTAAAATACAGTGCTGGCGGGGTTTGCCTGTAGTGTTTATGTCATAGTGGAGATTTATGCGTCTTGTGACAAGTCTCGTGTTTCCCTCTGCATAGTTTTACAGCAGTGCAGAGTGTGTTATAACATCACCATGCATCCTCTCTTTAGTTGTGCTGCACAGGCATCCTGTTTTCGATGTAGACACTGCATCACTGAAGACGTGCTTTTGCTTAGGGCTCTTTCAAACTAGTCAACACAAGCACGATTTTGTGAACGTGTTACTGACACACGGCATGCGCAGCGGGGGTCCGTTTCAGTGTTGCTCACAAATTTTTGCATCAAAAATGGGATTTTCGTTTTCAAGAAAATTTCACACAGAGGTGACACAGAGGGGGACACTGTCACTTCAGTTCCCCTGTGCCTTGAAATTCCCCCTCTATGCCCCCTGTGCCTCCAGTGTCCCCCATCTGTGTCACTTCTGTTCCCCTGTGCCTTCAGACGTGAACATAGGGGGCATGGAGGGGGACACTAAAGGCACAGAGGAATAGAAGTGACACAGAGGGGGACACTGGAGAAATGGGGTGCACAGAGGGGAACACTGGAGGCATGGGGGCATAGAGGGGGTACAAGGGACAGAGATGGCCCAGTTTTTTTACTTATGGACAGATTCAGGTTAAGAATGAACCTACAAACCCTATCTCATTTGTTAACCAGGAACTACCTGTTTATGCAACGTGTGAATCTAGAGTTCATCAATCGCTTTCTATTCATGACTCCTCAGTGCCGGATTTACCATAAGGCACTGTAAGCACATGCCTACAGGCGCCTGATGATGGAAAGGCGGCTCACTCCCCTCCCCAAGTGCCTCCCTCCTTCCCTATGCAGAGTCCTGATGAGAGTGTAAATGAGAGGTTACTCACCCAGCTCTCGGCATTACGCTGATGAGATCTCCCTTCAGTCAGGAGCACCTCTAGCTTCCTAATACTGAGGTTACTCTAGCTACCTACTTGGGGGCACATCTAGCTACTTAATATTAAAGGTACTTCTGGCTACCTAATGCAAAGGAGCACCTGTAGCTACCTATGATGGGCAAGGGACATAGGGGAGAGGTGGCAGCTGGGCGAACGGTTCCAGGCGAACTTTGGGGGTTCGCGTTCGCCTGCATCAGGCGAACTTTTGCGGAAGTTCGATTCGCCCCATAATGCTGTATTGAGCAAAATTTTTAGCCTCCATTTCACTGTCAGCAGACATGTTATTGTCAAACACACTGCTTTCAGTGCTAGAGAACCCTCCCACCCTCCCTTCAAGCTAGGTCCTTTATACCATTTGACTGGCTACACTAATTAGTTATGGGACAGCTGCTACACACTCTGCTAGGGAGATTTTAATTGGCCTCCCTCCTCCCTCCTCCCTCCCTTCTACCCTTCTATCCTTCTACCCTTCTACCCTTCTACCAACTGGTATAGCTTAAAAGGAAATCAATATGGCAGCCTCCATATACCTCTCACTACAGTTCTCCTTTAAGCAACCTAATGGTTCTATTGCATTGAGCATAAATGTTAAATTTTAGGCTAGCTTCACTTACTTCTGTAGTGGTACAGTGCTTAGGGTGACGTGCCCACCACACAGTGAGATCTGGGTTCGATTCCCAGCTATGGTATGATGTATACTTATGTATGTATCCCCAGCTATGGTATGATGTATACTCATGTATGTATTCCCAGCTATGGTATGATGTATACTGGTTTTTAAAATAGTATAATTCCCTGGCAGAAGAGACCCTCCTCCCTCCGGTAGGAGGGAATAGGTAGAAGGGTGGAGGGAGGAGGGTGGAGGGAGGAGGGTGGAGGGAGGAGGGTGGAGGGTGGAGGGAGGAGGGTGGAGGGAGGAGGGTGGAGGGTGGAGGGTGGAGGGAGGAGGGTGGAGGGAGGAGGGTGGAGGGTGGAGGGAGGAGGGTGGAGGGTGGAGGGTGGAGGGAGGAGGGTGGAGGGTGGAGGGTGGAGGGAGGAGGGTGGAGGGAGGAGGGAGGAGGGAGGAAGGTGGAGGGAGGAGGGTGGAGGGTGGAGGGTGGAGGGAGGAGGGAGGAGGGAGGAGGGTGGAGGGAGGAGGGAGGAGGGTGGAGGGAGGAGGGTGGAGGGAGGAGGCCAATTAAAATATCCCTAGCAGAGTGTGTAGCAGCTGTCCCATAACTAATTAGTGTAGGCAGGCAAATGGTATAAAGGACCTTGCTTGGAGGAGGGAGGGTGGGTGGGTGGATCCTCCAGCAGTGATGTGTATTTCACTCAATTAGGTGTGGCTCGAGGTATTAGAGCTTTTGAAACATGTTTTCTATCATTTTTCCAGTTGATAGAATTTTTTTAAACTTTCAAAGTTCGCCTCCCCATTGAAGTCTATTGCGGTTCGCGAACTTTTTCGCGAACCGAACCTTTCGCGGAAGTTCGCAAACAGGGTTCGCGAACCTAAAATCGGAGGTTTGGCCCAACTCTAATCTTTAGTGAAACATTACCATTGCCCCTTTCCTTATGCCCAACATGTATCTGAAACCACACTGTGAACAATCTTTATGGATCATTATATGTCCAGGTTGCTATTGCAGCCACAGGGCCGGTGCTACCGTAGGGACAAAGGGGGCAATTGCCCAAGGGCCCCTGAGGTTTCTCCCTGACTTATGTTCCCTGGGGCCCCTGCACTGTTTTAGTCAGAATAGTCATTCACACGGCACACTGCTCCATCCATGCTCTACATCTTCATCCCTGCTGGCTGCCTCTTCTCCATGACCAGTCACATGTCATTACACCAGCTATTTTCAACTGGAGTTCCGCAGAACCCTGGGGTGCCGTGAGAGTTCTCCTGGGGTTCTGCGGCATTTTCTCTCTTCTACGGGACAAATTGGTCCCGCTTTCCCCTTCCATGGGACAGAATAGTCCCACTCGTCCTCTAATGCGACCAGCGGATTGATTCAATACAAGGCGCATCACGCTGCTCTCTTATAGGGCAGTTTTCGTGCACTTCAGTGTAACGTATGAGAGCGAGCGTGGTGGACATAAGGAGGCAGCAGCAATTAAGATGGCAATGAGCGGAGAGGAGACGGCAGTGAGTAGAGAGGAGACAGCAACGAGAGGAGAGGAATCAGGAGAGAGGCAGTCACTGGGTGAGTATGACTTTCACTGTAGTCATAGGGTGGCTGATAGGTTGAGGCTGCACAGGACTCCAGGGGCAGTTTGTTACTTCTATATAAAAATGGAGGTTAGCCATGCAGCTGCAGTCAGAATATAGACTGGTAAATTGGTGTGGCCAATAAATACTGTAACTAAAAAAGAATCCGCACAAATTGGCCATATACACCTGTTACATCTCAGTCAAAATTAGCATCTTTATTACACAATCAAAAAATGCAGGTATACACCTTCATGGGGAAGCAGGAGATTTGGGCGCATGAGACAAGTGGACAAAAAGGGGGCCCCATTCACTCCCATTATAAATATCGTTTAATGGGCGCCAAACAGGGAAAAAAGGGCGCCGGAGATTATTAACGTTTTACAAACGGCGCCCGGAGATTTTTAATGTTTTATAACTGTGCTTGTGATGATTTAACTTTACAAAATGAGCCCGTGACGAATAACGTTTATAAAAATACTAAACATATTTATCCTATTTAATTAAAACATTATTTAACATTTTAACCCTTACTGTTTGTAAAACATTATTATTCACAAAATAAAGCGATCAGTACTATATATTTTTACAATCACTATTTGTAAAACATTTCTAAAACATTATTATCCACCCAAAAAAATGATTTAAATTTTATTTAAATTTTTTATTTATTAATGTTTGTAAAACATTATTATCCATAGGGGGTCTTAGGGGTTTAGGCACCACCAGGGGGGTCTTAGGTTTAGGCACCACCAGGGGGTCTAGGGGTTAGGGATAGGTACAGGGAGGGCTTTGGGGTGGTTAGTTTTAGGCACCACCAGGGGAATCTTAGGTTTAGGCACCACCAGGTGGGTCTTAGGTTTAGGCACCACCAGGGGGGTCTTAGGTTTAGGCACCACCAGGGGGGTCTTAGGTTTAGGCACCACCATGGGTCTAGGGGTTAGGGATAGGTACAGGGAGGGCTTTGGGGTGGTTAGTTTTAGGCACCACCAGGGGGTCTTAGGTTTAGGCACCACCAAGGGGGTCTTAGGTTTAGGCACCACCAGGGGGGTCTTAGGTTTAAGCACCACCAGGGGGTCTAGGGGTTAGGGATAGGTACAGGGAGGGCTTTGGGGTGGTTAGTTTTAGGCACCACCAGGGGGGTCTTAGGTTTAGGCACCACCAGGGGGGTCTTAGGTTTAGGCACCACCAGGGGGATCTTAGGTTTAGGCACCACCAGGGAGTCTAGGGGTTAGGGATAGGTACAGGGAGGGCTTTGGGGTGGTTAGTTTTAGGCACCACCAGGGGGGGTCTTAGGTTTAGGCACCACCAGGGGGGGGGTCTTAGGTTTAGACACCACCAGGGGGGTCTTAGGTTTAGGCACCACCAGGGGAGTCTTAGGTTTAGGCACCACCAGGGGGTCTAGGGGTTAGGGATTGGTACAGGGAGGGTTCTGTGTGAGAGTAGGGTTAGGTATAGTTTTAGTACAATTTTAATAATGCTAATCAACAGCTATTATGAATGTACTTATATTAATATCATTGTTATAAACAATATTTTCACATTTTATTATAATAATAAACTATAAATCAAGATTATTCATAACAATATATAATTATAATGTTTAAACAAATATTACTGTTTTTTTAACAAACGTAATTATAAGTTTCAGTTTAGAAACAGGGAAGATTAACTTTTAAGAATTGCCGATTTCATACACATTATTTAATGATTTATAAATTGTTAAAACACTATTTGTAAACGAAATTATACACAATATTTTTTATAAACGATAATACTGCTTATCGTTTACACCACTAAGAGGCAGGCAACCAGCATGGATGAGGACAGGAAGCATGGACTGGAGCAGCACTCTGGGACAGGTGAGTTGCCATGCTGACAAAAACAGTGCAGAGGCCCCGGGAAACACAGTAAAGTTGAAGGGGAAGATTGGGGCGGGTGGGGGGAGATTGGGTCAGCAGCAGATGGCTTGGGTGCCCTGAGGTTGGAAATGCTGTGGGTGGGAGGGGAACAGGGCCCCCAGGTTAATTTTGCCCAGGGGTCCCATTGTGGCTTCCACCACTGTGCATCCACCACTAGTGTAGGAAGCCTAAATAAGATTGGCATTGTCATGGCCCAGAGTATACACACATCTGTGCATATTTGACTCTAAAATGTCCTTCACTAGTTTGATGAAACTTGGCTGAGGCAGACAATAATGACCTTCTTGAATCTAGGATGTGTACAGAGGTCATTCAATGCTCCCTGACCTCTTAATCAGCAATCAGACTGAAGGATCAATTCGGAATGCCAGCTGCAAGCAGTGTCCTCCCCACTAACCCCAATAGCCATGTGACATCACACACATCATTCCATGGAACCTCTGACCCCGAGCGCTGTAATTACAGCGCAGGAGATTTGGGCGCCGCTGGCGCCACCATAGACCTTATTAGGAATTACAGCTATAGCGGCGCTCAGTGAGTAACTTTTAAAAAACTGTAATTCAGCCTCCAGCAATAGCTGGAAGCCTAATTACATCATTCCCCACTATCGACCTCAACCTAAAGGGGGAATAGTATTTAACGTCGACAGAAACTTGTGCAGCAGCAGGACAAGCCATATACCGGCTGTATCTTGCAACCAAGACTCCTGGTGGTGAATTCATATGTATGCCTCTGCCCTCCCCCTACCTTCAGCATTGCAATAAAGCAGATTGCCATCCTGCAGTCTTGCAGTGTGTCTGTACAGGCTTGGCCCTGTAATGTCCCTGGTGGACCGGTTACCGATCCCCGCTAGGCGTCATGCCTCCTACATGTGTTTGAGGCTTTAAAATATCTGGGGTTTTTTGTTGTTTTTTTTTTTAGATATTCTGTATATCTGCTTGCTTCATGTAAGTTTGAGCCAAGCTCTCTTTAAAATTTCCCTTTTTATTTTTCCTAAACCAGTATTTTTAGCACTGTGTTGTAGCTGGTAGTGGCTATTCTCCAATCCTGGACTTCACACACTGACAAGAAAGATAATTTAATCAGTCATATCAAAACATGGAAAACATCAAAAGCATGCAGGAGACCACGGCCTTTACATCTGTTAAGAGATGTATTTCATCAACTGCAAAAAAAGAAAGAAATCAGCACAAGCATAAAGAAGCTAGTTTGGGTGAGCAAGCCTTTATTTTTTTTCAAAAACATTACTCCACCTTTCTCACTGTGTATTATTAATAAATTATGATGGCTTAAAGTAATCCTAAAGTAAAAATAGCTTGATGGGAGTTGTATCTGCACAAGTAATCCTAAATAGGACTATCCTGGAGGGGGGCATGAATTGTATTTACGCCACTGTTACCTTGGTTGTAAATCCAAAAAGGACCACATACCGTATTTTTCGGACCATAAGACGCACTTTTTCTCCCCCAAAAATGGGGAGAAAAAGTGAGTGCGTCTTATGGTCCGAATGCTAACTTTGCTTCCCCCCCTCCGCCAATCACAAATAACTGCCGCCGCCCCTGCTAATGCTGGACACCAGCCAGCCTACCTCAACTCATGTCCCAGAGATCATCTCCAGCCTCGAGCCCAGGCTTTCACAAGCGGTCCCATTTTTCTTGCACATCCAGCTGGCTGCTGCTAGCGGCGATCGGGTTAATTCACGTGCAGCTCTGTTATGCCTGCATCGCCCTCCTCTGGCTGCTGCTGGCGGTGATCGGGTTAATCCTCGTGCAGCTCCATGTTATGCCTGCATTGCCGTCCTCTGGCTGTTGCTGGCGGCGATCGGGTTAATCCACGTGCTGGCTCAATGTTATTTTTGCATCGCCGTCCACTGGCTGCTGCTGCTGGCGGCGATCCGGTTATTCCACGTGCTGGCTCGCATCGGGCAATACCAGCAGTGTCGGATGTGCAGTAGCCGCGTTCTCTCCTGGCTGCTATTGTAACAGCGTGTGGCTGTTACACGCCGCTCATATACCGGGACTACTTCCGGTATGTGAGCGGCATGTAACAGCCACACGCTGTTACAATAGCGTACACCCCCTCTATTGCCGGCCATGCTCGCAAAGTACTTCGGGCTCCCAGGAGAGAACGCGGCTACTGCACATCCAACACTGCCGGTATTGCCCGATGCGAGCCAGCACGTGGAATAACCGGATCGCCGCCGCCAGCAGCCAGTGGACGGCGATGCAAAAATAACATTGACCCAGCACGTGGATTAACCCGATCGCCGCCAGCAACAGCCAGAGGACGGCGATGCAGAAATAACATGGAGCTGCACGAGGATTAACCCGATCGCCGCCAGCAGCAGCCAGAGGACGGCGATGCAGGCATAACCTGGAGCCTGGAGCTTGTGAGTGAGTACACCTATGCCTGGCTACCTACACTGCAGGCATCTATGCATGGCTACCTACACTGCAGGCAACTATGCCTGGCTAACTACACTGCAGGCAACTATGCCGGGCTAACTACACTGCAGGCAACTATGCCTGGCTAACTACACTGCAGGCAACTATGCCTGGCTAACTACACTGCAGGCAACTATGCCTGGCTAACTACACTGCAGGCAACTATGCCTGGCTAACTACACTGCAGGAAACTATGCCTGGCTAACTACACTGCAGGCAACTATGCCTGGCTACACTGCAGGCAACTATGCCTGGCTACACTGCAGGCAACTATGCCTGGCTACACTGCAGGCAACTATGCCTGGCTACACTGCAGGCAACTATGCCTGGCTACACTGCAGGCAACTATGCCTGGCTACACTGCAGGCAACTATGCCTGGCTACACTGCAGGCAACTATGCCTGGCTACACTGCAGGCAACTATGCCTGGCTACCTATACTGGAGGGGAACCTATGCCTGACTACACATACTGTGGAGACCTATGCCTGGCTTCCTTGTTGCCTCAGGCAGCAAAAAGTTGAGAACCAGTCCTCCAACTACTGCTCCAGAAGATGCCCCTGTATCAGACGCACCAGGGTTAGTATAATTTTTTTCCCCCTGGATTTTGTCCTCAAAACCCAGGTGCGTCTTATGGTCAGGTGCGTCTTATAGTCCGAAAAATACGGTAAATATCTCAGCCTTTCTGCCAGCAAAATTAATATTCTACACATTTTCTTATTAAAGCTGATAATGGTCCTTCCAAGTTGCAATGCATTACTCGGTGCTATTTTTAGAAAAAATGCTGTTTGAGTCTTCAGGACCTCCTTCCCCTGTGCCTTTCAGTGGGCAGGGTCAGCTCTGTGTTTTTGGAAAACATTGGTAGATACCCTCTCCAAAATCCTCCCTGACTTCTTCCTGTTGGTGATGGGGTAATAGGGGGAGGTCATAAACAGCTAATCTGTCCAGTCAACAAGTATCTGTGCAATGTGCAAACATTATTGCAAATTATGATATATTCCACACAATATTCATAAAAAAGCAAGAGCCTGAAATAGGGTCTTAAGGGCTAGAAAAAAAATTTGACTTTTTTTTCACGAGAAAGACCCAGTGATTCAAGGTCACTTTTTGCTGAATGGTCACAAGCAAAATGCAGGGGGGGCAGTAGGCACCAAAACTCAGTGGGAAGCGTGGAATGGGCATCTGCTGAGTGTGAATTATTTGCTCCAAGCATGCTCAGCAAGCTACAGCAGTCAATGACGACAGATCCCATCATAGGCAGAAATAATGGGGGTAGAGGGAAGTGGTTGTCACTCCATCTTGCAGTTTGAGAAGAGCTAGAGAGACGGAGAGAAGTGGATGCTTCAGAGAAAATTGGTTAGACACAGTACTACTGCAGGGTCACATGTGATGTGAGCTGATTGAAAAAGCTTTTCTTTAAGAAATATCTCACCTTACTTATTAACTCCCATTTTATCTCTCCTTAAATTACTTAACTTATGATTTATCTCTCCTTAACTGACTTAACTTGTGATTTATCTCTCCTTAACTGACTTAAAAGATACACGAGGCAGGAAGAGGAAGTTTTACTCAACTATAGGGACGGATTTACCATAAGGCATAGTAGGCACGTGCCTACAGGCGCCTGAGGATGGAAAGACGGCTCACTCCCGTCCCTGAGTGCCTCCTTCCCTCTGTAGAGTCCTGATGAGAGTGTAAATGAGAGGTTACTCACCCAGCTTTTGGCATTCCACTGACGAGATCTTTCTTCAGTCGGGGGCATCCCTAGCTACTTAATACTGAGTTTCCTCTAGATACCTAATATACTTGGGGCACTTCTAGCTACTTAATATTGAGGATACTTCTGGCTACCTAATACTAAGGGCCACCTGTAGCTATGAGGGGCAAGGGAAGTAAGGGAGAAGTGACAGCTGGGCCAGCCAGCACACTTGCATTGCAGTTTGGTGGAAGTTCGTAGGGTTCCAGGACATCTGTGCCTATAGGCTCCTGTGAGGTAAATCTGGGCCTGCTCACCTTGGACACTAATGCTTAAAACAAAAAAGACTGGTCTCAGTGACGGGGAGGAGGCCCTACTGCGTATTGTGGTCCACCGATGACGTAGTCAGCTGACCGCGATATGTGAGGTCCCTCAACTATTGTTATTGCTCATATGTGGTTTTGCGGCTCTATTATAGAGGTTCTTTTTCTTTGCTTCATGAAATGTGATTAGCAATAACATTTCTAAGAAATGCTATTGCTCATGGTAAGTAAAAAGAATTATTGATTTTCAGTATAAAATAGCTGTGCTAAAATGTTAGCAGAGCTGCACAATGCAATATAAATGCCTTTCTGTTGTATCTTCTTTCCTGACCTTTCTCTACTTAAAACTTAGCATAAGTAAAACAAAAACGATTATATTTCCACTGTCTCTGTCCTCTGCCTGATGTAATAATATATCTCAATAACACCTCTATAACCTCAATTCATCAAGCTTGCTGCTTAAAGGGAACCCGAAACAGTCTCAATGCAGGGGAACGGAGGATCGGTTTGTCCTGGCACGTGCACAGGACGTCTGCAGGGGCCGGTAGAAGCCCCAGGTGTAACGATTGTGGAATTATCTCCGTGGTCAGCGCACAACCTGCGCGCCGACACCACGGAAATCCTCCACAAACGTTTTGGACAAGGGAACCCAGCTAAGGTGCGGATGCACCCGTAGAGAGGAATTCCAACCGGCAGATGGAGCTGTGGAGTGCAGAAGAACAGATCCTCTGCACAGCCACAGATGCCAAATAAGGATTGTACGTAATGGGGCAATACAGAGCAGGATAATTTCTCTCGAGGGAGAGAGCACAGAGACAGAATGTATGTATGTCCACCAATCTAGCCGCCGCCCAGCGACGGTCAACACACAACAGTGAAAACCAAAGTGTGAACGCAATCGCAAGAGTGGCGATTGCCAACAGTGACACAAGACAGAGTAAAGGTTAAACACAGGAGCAGAGCGAAAGACACAGCAAATCATGCAATGAGAATGCCAAAGAAAATAACAAATGCAATACCTAAACGCGTTCACCGTGCGTTAGGCGCAACAGCGACAAGCGCGTTTACGGCATGATCTTTGCACGATAAGTGCAACAGAGACAAGCACGCCACCCTGACTAACGAATGACCACAAACGAACAAACAACAGAAACGCTTGCTAAACGGCTGCCTACCTCGGGCAACCGCAAGCGTTCGCTCCAGACAGACAGACGAACGAACAACAGGAATAGGTCAGATAAGATTCACCGCTCTTCCACCAGAGCAAGTGTGATCCGGGTTCAGGGACAGGACAGAAAGGATCCACTGCTCTTTCCGCTAGAGCGAGTGTGAACCAAGTACAGAAACAGAGCTAGCAGGATCCACTGCTCTTTTCCACCAGAGCAAGTGTGAACCAAGTAGAGAAACAGAGCTAGCAGGATCCACTGCTCTTTTCCACCAGAGCAAGTGTGAACCCAGTAGGGAAACAGAGCTAGCAGGATCCACTGCTCTTTTCCACCAGAGCAAGTGTGAACCAAGTAGAGAAACAGAGCTAGCAGGATCCACTGCTCTTTTCCACCCGAGCAAGTGTGATCCAAGTAGAGAAACAGAGCTAGCAGGATCCACTGCTCTTTTCCACCAGAGCAAGTGTGATCCAAGTGCAGAAACAGGGCTAGCAGGATCCACTGCTCTTTTCCACCAGAGCAAGTGTGATCCAAGTACATAAACAGAACTAGCAGGATGCACTGCTTTTTTCCACCAGAGCAAGTGTGATCCAAGTACAGAAACAGGCCTAGCAGGATCCACCGCTCTTTCCACCAGAGCGAATGCGATCCACACGGCAAGACAGACAGAAGGAGTAACCAGTAGCAACCGCCGCTACGGTAAAACTCCAAGACATAGACTAGATAGATCCACTGCCACTAACGCTAGGCCAAATGCGATGCAGGTTCTGGACCAAACGATTCACCATCCCCAACCGCTGGCGACAGTGCAATCGCAAGGACAAGACAAGACAGAACAGGCAATACAGATAATACAACCTGACTGCACTAATGGGAATGCCTAGTGCAGTCCCAAGGAATTACTATAAGATAATCTTAGCAAACAACAGCAGGGCTGACACTCTGGGAGTGTTTTGCAGGAACAAACCTTCATGACCAGCAAAGGATTCTGGGAGAACAAGGTATTTATACTTGCGCAGAAAAAGTGGGATCAGCGCATCACCAGGCCGCCTCTGAATGGCCTCAGCTCAGAGATGCGCTGAGCCCCCCCAGAGACTACAAACGCACCTTGAACCCAAACAGAGGCTCTGCATATACACCAAAGAAAAACTAACAAGTGGGAGCAGCTGACCAGAATTAAATCAAACATAGCAAAGAAATGAACAGCGCTACTTAAAAACAGATGAATGCTTACCTGCAAAAAAGTGCAGACCCCACTCATGGGATACAAATACACAATACACAAATACAACAAATTGCATGCAAGCTTGTTAGTGGAAACTAACATCCTCCAAGTGGTAGACAGGTTGTATGTGTGCTCATTGTGTATTTGTATCCCATGAGTGGGGTCTGCACTTTTTTGCAGGTAAGCATTCATCTGTTTTTAAGTAGCGCTGTTCATTTCTTTGCTGTGTTTGATTTAATTCTGGTCAGCTGCTCCCACTTGTTAGTTTTTCTTTGGTGTACATGCAGAGCCTCTGTTTGGGTTCAAGGTGCGTTTGTAGTCTCTGGGGGGGCTCAGCGCATCTCTGAGCTGAGGCCATTCAGAGGCGGCCTGGTGATGCGCTGATCCCACTTTTTCTGCGCAATTCTTAATTTTACTGGTAGCGCGCCCAGGCTATGCATATGCATAGGTAGGATTTAGTTAGTGTTAGGTCCCCTCCCATGGAGGAAAGACTTCTTCGACAGTGGGAGGGACGAGTACCTAACAAATTGCATGCAAGCTTGTTAGTGGAAACTAACATCCTCCAAGTGGTAGACAGGTTGTATGTGTGCTCATTGTGTATTTGTATCCCATGAGTGGGGTCTGCACTTTTTTGCAGGTAAGCATTCATCTGTTTTTAAGTAGCGCTGTTCATTTCTTTGCAAGGTATTTATACTGCCAGCATTCAAAGGAGGCAGCTGGGCGATTTGCATGACAAATGTATGCAAATTCCTCAGTAGCAGAGCAAGTCTGAAGCTTGCAAAGTGAAGACAGGTCTCTTTTCCAGAGACCTGCAGCCTTCAGACTCAAGGAATGGTCAAACAGCTGTCTGCCTGTGCAGACAGCTGAGCGGATCATTACACCAGGTAAGTTAATTTTTTTAGCAACAGTTAAGGTTACCTTTAAAGGTAATACAGTATTTGACTCTTGTTTGCTCTCTCGTTACGCAATTTTCTGCCTACCGTGCTTCTCTGTGATACTATCTACACTACTATAAAATTTATGTATTTTCTTTATGTTTTCTTGAGTGTGCTCCATTCTCATTCAAGCTACAGCCAGCTGTCTACCGTCATTTCATCTTTTTTGTTAGCCTAAAAACAATTTGTCTTGAAAAGTATGAAGTATATTATTTGTAGTGCTGAGTTGCTGAGTGCCAAGTAGCTTATTCATAAATTCCAAAATGTGATGATATCTTTACTCATACTTTTCTTTTTAACATCAGCTGGAGAAGGTACAGAAAGAGCAGATTTCTTCCCATATGGTGTGATTAAGCATTAGCTATAATGACTGCTGATGGTACTGCCTACTCCATCACGGTGGACTTTCAGGCTTGGCAGTGATAAAATAAGTTGGAAAAAGTTTCACTAATGTCATGGGGCAAGCTTCCCAGATTTGTTAGGATAGAATAGTAAATGTATTACTTTACTAACACATAGAAAATGTCTGATGTGGATCATGTCTGATGTGGATCAAGAGCCGCTCCGACACTATGGAACTCCCTACCTCCACCCATTAGGGCAGCCCCCTCCTTCAACACCTTCAAGAAGGCCCTCAAAACTCACCTTTTCACTCTTGCCTACCACCCCTCACAATTGCTCTAAACCCACAGCCGAAATCTGGTCCCCTACCTCTCGTGTCCATACCTCTCCCTCTAGATTGTAAGCCTTTGGGCAGGGTCCTCACTCCTTTTGTGTCCTACCTGATCATGCACCTCTATTACTGTGCACCCATGCTATGCATTTGAGTGAACCTAACTTGCCTAACTCCATGCTCCCATCCAGTGACTGACTAAGCATTACCTTGTACTCATACTGTGCTGTGTGATCTGGTTTTTTTGTATTCCTGTATTGTCATATTGCTGTTTGTCATCCCTAAATATTGTCTGTAACCTAAATTAATGTCCAGCGCTGCGTAATATGTTGGCGCTTTATAAATACAACAAATAAATAAATAAATAAATAATAATGGTCTAAAGGGCATACAGTATATGCATGAAACTCTGCATCCAACACAAAACTTCATTGATCTTTGTTGTGTATCCCCAAAACCATGATGCCTCCACCTCTAAGCTTCACAGCTGGTGCAGACTAAATACAGATTGCAGTATTTAGCTTCCGTCAAATATGTCCCCTGTGCTGTCCATATAATTCAATCTTAGACTTATATGTACAAAGTACATTATGGAAGTCCTGGCCTTTGCGTATGTTCTCCCTGGAAAACTTCAGTCTGGCCTTTATGTTTTTCTTAGAGAGCAGATTTCCTCCTTGCACACCTCCTATACTGTACAAACAAACACAGAACACTTATATTGCGCTTTTCTCCTGGCGGACTCAAAGTGCCAGAGCTGCAGCCACTAGGACGCGCTCTATAGGCAGTAGCAGTGTTAGGGAGACTTGCCAAAGGTCTCCTGCTGAATAGGTGCTGGCTTATTATTGAACAGGCAGAGCCGAGATTCGAACCCAGGTCTCCTGTGTCAGAGGCAGAGCCCTTAACCATTACTCCATTTAGTTAACATTTTGCAGTTCCTTTCTTATGGTAGAGGCATGCACTCTCACTTCAAGAGTAGCAAAAGCCTGTTTGTCATAAACATGTTAATCTCGGCAATGGTGGTTGATGTGGGCTCTCCTGGGGCATGGAGTCTAAGAGACCACAGGCCATTACAAGAGAACTCCACAAGGGATGGTGGGTCATCACCCCTAGTGGATGGTGGACTACTTTACTGCCTGGTGGCCACCAGGTCATGACCTGTAGGAATGCCTTACTGGTATAAAAGTAGGGTGAACCCTGCAGTGTGGGAACAAGGAAGGAACAGACTGGATAAAAGGACAGACAGGGGACTGGAAATCAGGGTGGACTGGACAGAAGGACAGGAAGGATGGGCTGTTTATGTTAACTGGAGGAACAGTTTGCACGGCATTGTGAATCAAGCCCATAGTGTGTTTAAAGTAACAGGAACTGCCCAGTTGAACAGGTCTTTCCTGAGTTCCCAGGCTGTTTGGTAAGAATAGCCGTGTAGAGCGTTCGTCTCACTTACAGCTGGGGACCAGGGGTAGGCACTCCCGGGGTCAGGAGGAAGACTGCTGGAGACACGTGGAAGCTCAGACAGGTGGATGCCGTCCATCCGTTTGGAACAGAGGGAAGCATGAAGACGCACCGCAGCCCAGGCACAACCCTCAGGATGGGCAGGCTTTGAGACTGTGCTCATCTGCTTCTGCTCAAGTGCCAGTACCTTGGGAATCCCACACATGCATATACACTAGGAGCAGGGTTCTGGCATATCATTACATAGGAGAGGGACTGTGCTATTGTTTGAAACTATGTTTATTGTATAGAAAATGCATTTCCCGAGGGTCCTGCCTTGCTCTGTAGCTTGCTCTGTGCTCTGGAGAAGGTCAAATGACTCCCATTGCCATGGAAAAAACATCACAAAGGGGATTGGGCCTACATACTAACATCCTGCTATATATAAATATAAGAAGTGTTTCTGCCACTTAAACCAGGAAAGGTAGAAAATCTATTCTAAATAATTTAGCATGCTCTTTGTGTCATCAAAGCGTTCCTTTAGGGCTTTTGCAGCTGACCATTTTAAAGGATTTTATTTCCCCATCAATATTTTTATTTTGATTTCAAGTTCATAGGGAAATAGCATAAACAACAATTTAACAAGGAACATGTTGATAAGTAATGACATCATGAGATAAAAGAAAACAAGAAAATAGCGTTTCACAATATCTTGGAAGGCACGCTAAAAAAAGGAAACTTGCATAACCATGATGCAATCACTAACAATGTTGTGCATTTTATAATATAACAGCCAATTAGCATTTTGGTGTCTAATAAAACATAGGAATAATCTAACAATCCCCAGATTACTATGGCTAAACGTGAAAGGAAAAAAGATCCTGTGTATAAGAACCTCCAGAAGACAAAATAGAATCAAACGTTACACAACCTACCCCTTCTTAAGTGAGCAGGGGACCTATAACATTCACCTACTTTAGCTAGGCCACTCAGGGTTGAATGAGATAAGGTTTGGTGTTGGACTTATAGTTAGCAGGGGCATGTGTGCCCCTGCTAAAACGCCGCTATCCCGCGGCTTAACGAGGGTCCCTTCACCTCCAAATCCCCCTCCGTGCAGCGGGGGAGCGCTTCCTGGTTGGGGCAGGGCTAACCGCCGCAGCCCTGCCCCACGCGCGTCTGTCAGCGCGTATCTCCGCCTCTCCCCCGCCCCTCTCAGTCTTCCTTCACTGAGAGGGGCGGGGGAGAGGCGGCGATGCGCCGCTGATAGACGCGACTGGAGGCAGGGCTGCACAGCCGTTAGCCCTGCCTCCAGGAGCGACCAAGTCTGCGACCAAGTGTTGCAGTGGGGGGTTTGAGGGTGAAGGGACCCCCGTTTATCGGCGAGATAGCGGCGGTTTAGCAGGGGCACACATGCCCCTGCTAACTATGAGCTCTGAAGCAAGATTTATTCTCGCTTCAGAGTCTCTTTAAGGGCAGCTTGTAGGTAACCCTCCTACTTGAACAAGACACAAAAATAAGAAAATATTCAGAACTACACAAAATTAAAGAAAACAAAACCAAAAGCTCATGATTGTGAAATACCTGAATCATTCCTGTTCCAAAATATTTTTTCACAGAACATTGTCACTAAGTATATTAAACCCCTTTTCATACTACTCCCCCCTTTCCCCCATACTGCCCCACCCTTATTCATTAGATTGTAAGCTCGCAAGGGCTGCTATATCACCTTTCTGTGTCTTAGAATTTGTTATACATTTTATTGTGTTACTTTTGTCACTCTAACTACCAATTCTGTATTTTGTATATTGGTGTATACCACTGTCTGTATTCTGTACCTCATGTTTGTTTCTTACTATGTACAGTGCATAATATTGTGGCACTTTATAAATCAATGATAATACTACTAGAAGAATCCGCCAGGGGGCAGCGCAGCACTGTTTTTTTTTTAAATCAGCGGCATCCCCCCCGCCTGCTTTGATCGCCTCAGGCGATCTTTGATCAGGAAATCCCATTTAAAGGGATTTTCTGAAGGGCTTCCCCCCTAATCGGCGGGTGGCAGCGGCGATCGGGCAGTACACGCAGCTAGCAAAGTGCTAGCTGCGTGCACCCAAAAAAAAATTATGCAAATCGGCCCAGCAGGGCCTGAGAAATCCTCCTGCGCGGCATAGCCCGAGCTCAGCTCGGGCTTACCACCAGGAAGGTTAAGGTATAAACTAGTACTAGGGATTACTGCTAGAAGTTATCCCACCACTCAGTTGGGTGAAGCAGGTGTTTTTGGAACACGGAGCTCACCACCAGGTGCTGAAATCAGGTGCCCCATAGCAGCATTGTTATGCTGTGCAGGGCAAGTAAGGGTAATTTGGGGCTCTGATGGCTGACGGACCCCGAATTACATCTCCCTCCGAGTTGCAACAACTCAGAGGGGGAATATTATTTAATGCCACCTAGGAGATTTGCGGCAACAGGGAGAGCCTACATTCGGCTCTCCTGGCGCCTAACTCACCAGCTACATGACAATACATATGCCAGTTGGGAGGATAATTTCTCAGTTATTAGCTAGAGACCAGCCTATAATTTTAGTTTCCATTTTCAAATTAAAACTAACTAGTAACCTTAGGTGATTAAAGGATGTCTTGTCAGAGGATTTACAAGATGATGTTATGTGGTACTTTGTTGCTGTTAATATATGACATACAGTGGATTGTAGATCAACGTTTGTTTAGGTCACAGGCATAGGCAAATGCAGGGGGGGATTACAGCTGCCCAGAATCCCCTCTCAGGCCGAGGCCGGTGCAGTGTCTGGGGACATGCACAAGTTGAGACAACAGAATATCTGCAGGTATCCTGCAGCTCAAAGCACTGCCCCCCCTTTCTTTCTCTGCTACAGCTGACTTTGGATGTAGCAGCAGCCTGTTTACAGAGCATGGAGCAGCAGCATGTGTAGAGTATGGAGCAGCAGTGTGTGTACAGAGCATGGAGCAGCAGCGTGTGTAGAGTATGGAGCAGCAGTGTGTGTACAGAGCATGGAGCAGCAGTGTGTGTACAGAGCATGGAGCAGCAGTGTGTGTACAGAGCATAGAGCAGCAGTGTGTGTACAGAGCATGGAGCAGCAGTGTGTGTACAGAGTATGGAGCAGCAGTGTGTGTACAGAGCATGGAGCAGCAATGTGTGTACAGAGCATGAAGAAGCAGTGTGTGCACAGAGCATAGAGCAGCAGCATGTGTACATAGCATGGAGAAGCAGTGTGTGTACAGAGCATGGAGCAGCAGTGTATGTACAGAGCATGGAGCAGCAGTGTGTACAGAGCATGGGGCAGCAGTGTATGCACAGAGCATGGAGCAGCAGTGTGTGTACTGAGCATGGACAGCAGTGTATGTACAAAGCATGGAGCAGCAGTGTGTGTACAGAGCATGGAGCAGCAGTGTGTTACAGAGCATTGCGCAGCAGCATGTGTATAGAGCATGGAGCAGCAGTGCGTGTACAGAGAATGGAGCAGCAGCATCTGTACAGAGCATGGAGTGGCAGCGTGTACAGAGCATGGAGCAGCAGTGTGTGCACAGAGCATGGAGCAGAAGTGTGTGCACAGAGCATGGAGAAGCAGTGTGTGTACAGAGCATGGATCAGCAGTGTATGTACAGAGCATGGAGCAGCAGTGTATGTACACACACTGCTGCTCCATGTTCTGTACAGAGTATGGAGCAGCAGCGTGTACTGAGCATAGAGCAGCAGTGTATGTACAGAGCATGGAGCAGCAGTGTGTGTACAGAGCATGGAGCAGCAGTGTGTGTACAGAGCATGGAGCATCAGCATCTGTACAGAACATGGAGTGGCAGCGTGTACAGAGCATGGAGCAGCAGTGTATGTACAGAGCATGGAGCAGCAGTGTGTGTACAGAGCATGGAGCAGCAGTGTGTGTACAGAGCATGGAGCAGCAGTGTGTGTACAGAGCATGGAGCAGCAGCATCTGTACAGAGCATGGAGTGGCAGCGTGTACAGAGCATGGAGCGGCAGTGTATGTACAGAGTATGGAGCGGCAGTGTATGTACAGAGCATGGAGCAGCAGCATGTGTACAGAGCATGGAGCAGCAGCATGTGTACAGAGCATGGAGCAGCAGTGTGTGTACAGAGCATGGAGCAGCAGTGTATCTACAGATCATGGAGCAGCAGTGTGTGTACAGAGCATGGAGCAGCTTTGGAGAACTTAACAGTGTCAGGTATGAGCACAGCCCTGTGCCCTGCTGGGTGAATGCTTCTCTTTCCCCTTCATTAGCAAAGTCGGCTGTCCTCAGTATTATCTGTATCCAAACTACTCCTGATCGATCCCATTGTCAGTCAGACGGGATATTGCTATGTGTGTACCCAGTATGATGTCCTACCATATTATTATACTGTATTGTGTGTGGCTGAGGGAGACCTTTCAGGAATCCCCCCCTCCCCCTTGAAAATCCTGGGTCTGCCCCAGACATGTGTCAAACAAATGACCTGCAGGCTGAATGTGGCCCTCCTCGCCATTTCATGTGTCCCTCCAGAGCTTCAAATGTGCATCATTGTAAGCAGTAAAAGAACAGCAGCACACTGCCTTCCCATCCAGAGGAGCACAGTGATGACAGTGTGTCTGGTTGAACTACTGTCAAATTGAGGTGGGGTGCATCAACAATCCATGGGACCCCTCAGCAAACTGCCATCTCGTGTTCCAAACCACTGTGGGAAAAGTAAGGGCTCACATCTTGCCTCGGGCCACATTTCATCGTGGTCCTTCTCTGTAAAAGCAGCACTGGGGCAGGTAAATATAAAATTGCTTCAAAAAAAAAAAAAAAAGAAGAGAAAAATAGTGATGTGTGAAACTTCCCATACGTTAAAATATTAAATTGCTCCACTGCACTACTCAGCAGAAGGTGGTGGAACTAATGCCTGTTTGCTAAAGTTACGCCACTTAGTTTGAGACTGTTCAAAAAATGTTAAATCTTATTAAACAATTTGGCCTGCAACTTAGACTAGGTTTTAGATTCTGGCTCCATACTTGATTGAGTTTGAGGAGTATAAGAGCCAGTAGAAGCAAGCATTTGAGGTGTCCCACAGTGCATCACTGCTCAATATGCAAATCATCCAATTGTTGTCCATGAAAGCTAAACACACCTACAGAACTGCTGGAATGCAATGATATGTCAGCTTGTTATTTGTACAGAGCCACACATATTGGAAGAGGGACTATCCCCACCAATGCTGTATTCCTTCTAGAATGGTTGCCAGATAGAAAAGTATAAACAAGGGAGAGCAATACCTCCTGATGTCTTTGAAGGAACCATTACTTGGCGTGCTAGTCTGGGATGTTTCCCGTTCCAGAAAAATTGATAGATAATCTTATTTAGAACTTTGAAATAACTTGGTTTCACTGGGATGTGGATTGTTTTAAAAAGTCTAAGATTTTTGAATGCAAAAACAATTTTGAGGCAGCTATTTTCCCTGTCCATGATAGTGTATTTTTTTTTTTGGGGGGGGGGGGGATTGGCATTCTTGTCTAACACTTGCAAGTAAAGGAAATAAATTATATTTGAACAGGGCAGTAGATGTATGAGATAGATTCATGCCTAGGAATTTCAGAAAATATGGGACCCAGATAAAAGGATATTTAGAAATTATATAATTTTTCACAGTTTCTGGGACATTCATACCCTTTATTGTTGTGTTTGATTGTAAAGGCGTTTTTGAAAGGTGCACTTACATTACAAATATTCCTGTTCAATGTCCATGCACACGTTACATAACATTGCTGTTATTTGATTCCAGTGGCTACAGTGTATCCGTGGACACAGACAAGAGACTCTGTACTAAACAAAAACGTCCCCTGTGGGGTACTTACCTCGGGAGAGGGAAGCCTCAGGGTCCCCCCATCCCAATGACTGCAGGCAATCCAGCACTGGCTCCCCCGAAGGGTCCTGCAAATCTCCCCCGCCAAGCCTGACAAGGCTTGATATATTTACCTTTCCTGCCTCCAGCAGGTGGCGCTGTTGCAGTTATCAGCCCTGAAATAGCCGATCTCTGTCCGGTGCACTCTACGACGCAGGTGCAGGAGACTTGCGCCTGCGCAGTAGAGCAAACCGACAGCGATCGATTGTTTCCACCTATCTCCGAGCGGAGAGATGATACTGCACCTGCGCTGGAGCCAAGGTGGTAAATATTTACATCCCGCTGTTCCGAGGGGTACAGCAAGAGTGCTGTGGTACCGAGGAGGACGGGGGAAGCCTTGATAGAATCCGGAGGCTTCCCCCACCTGAGGTGAGTACCCCCCCAGGGGAACTTTTTTAGATACAGGTTTTCTACCTCTGTAACATTTCACAATTATTACAACTGTTTTAGAGTGGTGACCTGTTGAGTTCCACCATCGTTAAAGCTACTTTTCACTGTAAATTTGATTTTGCTTAAAACCTGGCTCATATCTAGCTCTTACACTTCTAATATGTCTAAAATAAAACTGAAATTATCCTACATTCAGTTAATTTAATTTCCTAATGTGTTCCCCTATAAAGCGTTAGATAAGAGAGATGACACAATTCACTGATTTTCTTAAATACTGAAATCCAGCTTGTGCGGTCATTCCTTTTTCTTTTGTGCAGTACTTTTTCATTAAGACATACCATGAAGGGATGCAAGTGAATTGTTTGTGAGCACATACTTTATGTATGCATGGTTCTAGAGACTAGCAGTTGCTTGGTGGTAGAGGACAATGCAGACCATGGATTTGAAAAGTATCTGCAGGGTTAGCTGCTCCAACACCACACTTAAAAGGCAAATATAACATTATCACTGCTTGAGCAAATCTAGAGCAACATTAAGCAACTTGCATGAATAAAGCAAAAATAGATTATGCTCATTTAAATGCTCCTGGCTTCATGTAATGTTAATTATTTATGCTAATTAACATGTACCTGAAGCTTGCTAGGTTATATTTAGGAGTCTGTGGAGAAAATAACCTCACTTATTTTTGGAAAAGCTTTGAATCTGTGTACCTCTGAACTTACATAATCACTAGCAGTTAACAGTAAAATGATAGAATGAAAAAGACCAGCCTCAAAGTGCTTGACATTTATTTTCAAGAAATGATCACAAATGTATAACAGTTTTTTTTTCCTTCTGTTGGACATCAGCTATGCAGTAACATTCATATGATAATTCTTGCTGATCTAATTTTCTGTTATTGTGAGTTGCATAGATTAAAATATGACAGTGACGTTGCTTTAATTTGCACTTGAACATTACCTTTTGCTTGAACTCATAGATCATTGTGATAATGACCTACTTTATGGTTTTATATTAGATTATTGCTGCAATTTGGTTATATACATTTCATGAACAATGAACATTTTATAGACACAGCTATTGTGGAACACATCCTGACCATTGTGTAGTCACAAGAAGGACTTGAGCAGAGCCCAGAACTGTACTTCACTGCTGAATCCAAGCTCAAGGTGGCCACTAATGATTCAAACTTTTTCATCCAGTTTTACCAAATCTATGTAGTAGAAGGGTAAATTGAGTGAATAGATGGAATGGATTATTTCAGCAGTTCCCTTATATTACATAGAAATGGTAAGATTGGATGAAAAAGATTGAATCATTAGTGGCCACCATTAGAATAATTACTGACAATTGATCTGATCTGACCAAACTTGAATTTCAGCCTAATCTATAGTAAACAAATTGGCAAGTTAAAAAACTGTACATCTGGTTATGTTGCTGTTATAGGCCAAAAATTGCAGAGGTCCTCCAGGCTACACAAGTAAGAAAGTATAAAGTCTGGATGAACCAGGGTTCCTCAGGGTATTCCACCACCCATGTTCAGAACCACAGAAGAAGACAACGACCTGAGCTCAACCAGCAATTTAGAAAAAAAATATTATGCAAAGGACATAGTGTGGACAAAGTTGACATTTCGGGTGAAAGCCCTTTCCCAAATGCTGAGTGAGCTTGTGTCATGGTCTTCTTCTGTTTCTACAGCCCAAGCAACAGTGGGCACTCTGCAATGGAGGGTGATCCGATACCCCTAGTGGGTATGAGACCCTAGGCTCCTGAGGAAACAAGTCACAGCATGTAAAATCACTGTCAGTGGATGAGAACAGTAGAGGTCTATGTGTGAAACTCCAGGCGTTGAGCAGATTATCTACCAAGATAGAATGCTAAGGTCAGTACAGGGAGGATTCATGTAGCACAGTGTACAAGCCAAGGTAAGAACAAACAGCATTTAGACAAACTGAACATGCAGAAATCAGGACATGCAGCATTCACGCAATACAGAGGACAGGCCTGGGTCAGGTCAGGCAGCATAAGAGTGGATACTGGACATGCCATGATCAGGACGTGGGAAGAAAACCAGAGACAAATTAGAAAATATAGTACCTTTGTTTTCCTCCACCCCACCATCACCTACAGCATTGATTCCCTTGCAGGCACACACAACCCCCTTGTGGCACCCACAGCATCCCCAACACCTTAAAATGGTGGGATTCCATTGATCAGTGTACTAAGCAATGGGAAACCCCGGAAGCAAATTCAAAGATGCTTTTGCTGGGTTTCCCAGAGGTGTGAGGCAGAGGGTCTGCAATGGAGAGCCCCGGTGGCATATTTAAAGATGCTTTGGTGGAGCTTGGTGTAGTTGAGTATAACGATGGATGGAGATCTACAAGCAAGAGAATACTGCATGGATAGAGAATATTGGCTGGGACATGTCGAGGATATTAGCATGAGATCATCAAAAGGTAAGTACTTATGATTCATTAAGAATATTAAAGGACCTCTTTGTGGTTGCGTTTTTATTTCAACTTTACCCCGCTGCTTAAAAAAAAAATAAAAGCCGATACTGGCATGCTTCTGCCGATGTAATATTTAGGCAGGGCCCTGCATAAAGGAGTCTCACTAATATTGAATATGTTCCCTACTATTTAGAGTCATTATCCGATTCCTATTGTCTTGCAGGCAATTTGGAGTTCATGATGGGGCCTCCTTTGTGTGGTACTCATACCAAATGTAAGTATTGTGTAGAAATAATGCTTGTGTTGTATACACAACGCAATTTGCACAATGTTACATTGGTGGCGTAAACACTGGTACAATTGCCCTGCAATGTCTCTACATGTATACACATGTGCCAAAATAAAAAGAATAGTCACAATCATCTGCTGTTGAACTTCATTTTAAAAGCCCAGCTGCTGAGGCAAAAGTTTTCCAAATCCCTTTGTAAAAATTCAGTGTCAGAAGTTGTTTCTACTTGTGTACAACCTCCTTGGTTAATTGACATTGAAATAACTTACTTTTTAGTCCAGATCCTCTTCACAAACGATTTCATTTAAAACAGATTTTAGGAAATATCTGCCTCTCTCTGATCCTCACTTAATAGGATGATAATGCGGAACTAAATGGCAGGTAAAATCTGAATGCTCTACTCAATAAACTATCAGATGGCATATATGCATACAGTATGTGCTGGGCCTGGACTTGGCGCTAAAAAGCCCAGAGCATAGCTTAGCCTGTTTGCAGAGCATACTGGCAACACAGAAAACCCTGATGCATCTGCTATAGACTTCAGATTTCAAAAGTATAGCCAGTGTTACCTATGTGTAGCTATTTCTCTGTGTATAGCAACCTCAAAGTCTGTATGTTTTGTTTATTTAGGGTCTAGTGTTGTCTCTTCTGGAGTTTTCATTTATTGATATTATAAAGAATGCAACTGAAATAAACCAGCTGCTCTCCGCAAAAGTGATTAGTCAGGCTTTTTTGAAAGTGTGTAAGACCAAAGCACACATGGTCCCCTTTCAATAGCCACTTGCATTATCAAGCTAAGAAAAAAAAAAAAGCAGTGAGTTATGGTGTCTAGTGTATGTCTAAATAGAATACACGGGATTCAGAAGTTTTCTTGGTACTTACGTATTCAGCTGTCTAGCAGAACAGCGTGACAATTAGGCAAGTTCTAAAAGTGTATGCAACGTTTCTTTAGCAGCTGATTCATCACATTCCTTTTAGCCCTCTTTTCTGCGCTTGCAGCATGATCGTTGTCACGGATCATCAGGGCGGGATTCAGTGCAGTGAAAGTGAGCTGGGCTCTCTGCAGGTGGCCCGGACGGGAGTTCTGTGTGTCTGGAGAGAAGATAGATGGAGCGAGAAGCTACAGGCATACCTGGAGGTGGCAGAGGTACGTTAAAGAACAAGCGACACCCATGCTAACCTAGAAATAAAAAACACATATATAAGTAGATAAATACTACTTCTACTTACATAACAGATGTATTGTGCTATCCACGTAATGATTCCTGTGAATTTTACAAAGGAAAAGCAGAAAATCCTATTCTAGGCAGTGGCCATCTTGCTAATGCTGACATCATATCCTCCCTGACTCTTGTTTTTCCTCCTCCTTTCCCTTGCTCATTGTGTATTCATTAGCTGCCCTCCTCCCAGAGTCTTTTTTTTTTTAATTTACATATCCAATCACTGAGTCACCTCAGCCTGGCTTGTAAACACAAGTGATCAGCTAGGCAGGGAAATAAATGGAAGAGGAGGAATATATTATAGATAAAAAGAACTCCCAGCATTCGACTCTTTGGCACTGTTTGGCACTAGGGCTAGTGCTCCTAAAGTATGTGATAACTCCAAACCATAACAGCAGAAACAGTTTTGCAAGTTTTTAATGCAGGATTAACATCTTGATCACTTAATACACTCTCAGACCAGTTGCTGTTGAAATTTGATTTTTATGGTGACAATACCGCTGTAACCAATTTAGCCAAATCTAAAGTAACAAGTATATGTGAGTTAACCACTTGCCGACCGCGCACTCATAACGCGCGTCGGCAAAGTGGCAGCCAGGGATGCTCAGATAGACCCTGAATGCGAATTTTACCCAAAAATTCGGGCAATTTTTAAGGTTTCCCGAATGCGAACCCGAAGATTTCAAAACGATCCGAATCCGAATGCGAATTTTCCCAAATGTGCGCACTCCAATTCGGCCGGATGGCCGAATGGGTTAAAATTCGAATTCGGGATTCGGGGATGACGTCATTAGGCCAATAAAAGGTCCTCCAGCCGAGGACCTGGCAACCAATCAGAGGAGGGGAACCTGGCCCTCCCCTCCTCTATATAAGGCGACGGCCATCTTGCAGAGCCACGCACTTGTGTGACTGTGCCACACGTCGCTCCTGCTGTATTTACACCCCTTCACCCATCTGTCAGGGACTTGTACAATTTCAAAAGCCAGCTTATATACCTTGGCCAGGAATTGAACCCAGGTCTGAGTGCGTGGTAGATAGCTCTCTTAACCGATATACCACCACCAACACTACATTCTGAAACCAGCCTAGCATGTACCATTATGATATATCCTAGAGAAAAATGAGCTTGCTTAAGGATGTGTAGTATGTCAAAAGCCAACTCACATTGGCCAGGAATAGAACACAGTCTCTGTGGCACAATTTGTAAATGTGTTTGGCTGTTAACTAAAAGGTTGGTGGTTCAACCCCACCCAGGCATGGCCTTGCCTTTTGTGTTCAACAGTTGTCCGAAGAGAACCCCAGATAGCCATGTAGATTCATCTCTCTCTCTCTCTCTCTCTCTCTCTCTCTCTCTCTCTCTCTCTCTCTCTCTCTCTCTCTCTCTCTCTCTCTCTCTCTCTCTCTCTCTCTCTCTCTCTCTCTCTCTCTCTCTCTCTCTCTCTCTCTCTCTCTCTCTCTCTCTAGTAGGGATGGTCACCGCTTTCCGTGGAATTGTATTTTCCGTAATTTTGGGTGGAAATTGGTCATTCCATTCTGTTTGGTTGGAACGGAATTGCTTTTTCAATCCGGCAGAATTCTGAAATTGCCTGTGAAATTCTGCTGGTATCCGTTGATGCCATTGAAGTGAATTTTCAGCTTAAAACCATCAAGTCTTAGAGAGAGAGAGAGAGAAAGAAAGCTAATTTTTCTATATCACAATGGTACATGCTAGGCTGGCTTCAGCATGTAGTGTTGGTGGTGGTATAGCAGTTAAGAGAGCTATCTACCATGCACTCAGACCTGGGTTCAATTCCTGGCCAAGACCTGGATTCAATTCCTGGTCAAGGTATATAAGCTGGCTTTTGAAATTCTACACGTCCCTGGAAGGTGAGACCCTCCGGAAGGAGGGAATGAGGGAGTTGAGGGATACACTGCCTGATGTTGTAAAGCAGTGTAGGCCTGACATTGAATGAGATTTGTGGGTCCACACAATACATTGCCTGCTGTCAATGCCATATGTCACTTTTTTGTTTTGTTTTTTAAATTACACCTATTTCAATGTGATTTCCCTTTTAAAAAAAAAAAACGCATCCGAATTTCCGAACACAAATTTTTTACCGAATTTTGAAACAACCGAACCAAATCCGAATCGAATTTCGCAGTCGAAGGCTGTATAAATCGTTGGTTGTTACGATAAAAAATGTCAATATATCATATAGGAGACACACACAGTGATATTTGAGAAGTGAAATGAAGGTTATTGGATTTATAGAAAGTGTGCAATAATTGTTTAAATACAATTAGGCAGGTGCATAAATTTGGGCACTGTTGTCATTTTATTAATTCTAAAACCTTTAGAACTAATTCATTATTGGACCTCAAATTGGCTTGGTAAGCTCAGTGACCCCTGACGTACATACAGAGGTGAATCCAATTATGAGAAAAAATATTTAAGGGAGTCAACTGTAAATGTTCCTTCTTTTTAAATTTTCTCTGAAGAGTAGCAACATGGGGGTCTCAAAACGGCTGTCAAATGACCTGAAGACAAAGATTGTTCACCGTCATAGTTTAGGGGAAGGATACAGTACGCTGTCTCAGAGATTTAACCACTTTACCCCCACGCGTACGGATTTCTCCGCCCCTTTTTTCCCTCCTAAAAAAACAGGGACGGAGAAATCCGTACCTTCCGCGCTACCGCCGCTGTCCGCGCTCCCGCCGCTCGTGCTCGTGCACGCCGCCGCCCGCTCGCCCGGAGATCAATGAACGGGAAAATCCATTCCCGTTCGTTGATCTAAGCCCCCGCAATGATCTGCTGCTTCTTTCAGAAACAGCGAGATCATTGTGAGTCTCCCAGCCTCCTACTGCTTCCTGTAAGCGTCCTTCCGGACGCTTACAGGTCGCATGTAAACAAACACTCTGTGGCCATCTTGTGGCCAAATAGTAAACTACACCCTAAAAGCATTTTACATATACAAACATTACATTTACACAATAAATTCACTCATTACCTCCCACACTCCCCAATTTTTATTTTTTTTTTGTAATTAAAAAAAAAAAAAAATACAATTAAAAAAAAAACATAAATAGTTACCTTAGGGACTGAACTTTTTAAATATTTATGTCAAGAGGCTATAACACTGTTACTTTATAAACTGCAGGCTTGTAATTAGGGATGGATGCAAAACTGAAAAAAATGCACCTTTATTTCCAAATAAAATATTGTCGCCAAACATTGTGATAGGGACATAATTTAAATGGTTTTATAACCGGGACAAATGGGTTAATACATTTCATGGGTTTTAATTACAGTAGCATGCTTTATTTAAAAACTATAATGGCCGAAAACTGAAAAATAATAATTTTTTCCCACATTTTTTCCTATTTCCCCATTAAAACACATTTAGAATAAAATAATTCTTGGCATAATGTCCCACCTAAAGAAAGCCTAATTGGTGGCGAAAAAAACAAGATATAGTTCATTTCATTGGGATAAGTAATAATAAAGTTATAGACCAATGAATGGAAGGAGCGCTGAAAGGTGAAAATTGCTCTGGTGGTCGGGGGGTAAAACCCCTCAGTGGTGAAGTGGTTAAGCTGTCTTTTTCCACAGTTAGGAACATATTGAGGAAATGGAAGACCACAGGCTCAATTCAAGTTAAAGCTCAAAGTGGAAGACCAAGAAAAATCTCGGATACACAGAAGCAACAAATGGTGAAAACAGTCAGAGTCAACCCACAGACCACCACCAAAGACCTACAACATCATCTTGCTGCAGATGGAGTAACTGTGCATTGTTCAACCATTCAGCACACTTTACACAAGGAGATGCTGTATGTGAGAGTGATGCAGAGGAATCCCTCAGCACAAACAGAACCACTTTAGGTATGCTAACGCACATTTGGACAAGCCAGCTTCATTTCGGAATAAGGTGCTGTGGACTGATGAGTTATTTGGGAACAACAAGGGGTTTAATGCATGGAAAAAAAAAAGAACACAGCATTCAAAAAAAAAGCAACAATAAACCTACCTACAATAAAATATGGTGGCGGTTGCATCATGCGGTGGGGCTGCGTGGCCAGCGCAGAGACTGGGAATCTTGTCAAAGTTAAGGGATGCATAGATTCCACTCAATATCAGCAGATTCTGGAGACCAATGTTCAGGAATCACTGACTAAACTGAAGCTGCGACAAGGCTGGATCTTTCAAAAAGACAACTCTAAACACTGCTCAAAATCCACTAAGGCATTTATGCAGAGGAACAAGTACAATGTTCTGGAATGGCCATCTCAGTCCCCAGACCTGAATATAATTGAAAATCTGTGGTGTGAGGTAAAGAGAGCTATCCATGTTCGGAGGCCATCAAACCTGAATGAACTAGAGATGTTTTGTAAAGAGGAATGGTCCAAAATACCTTCAACCAGAATCCAGACTCTCATTGGAACCTACAGGAAGCGTTTAGAGGCTATCATTTCTGCAAAAGGAGGATCTACTAAATATTGATTTCATTTCTCTTTTGTGGTGCCCAAATTTATGCATCTGCCTAATTTTGTTTAACCATTTCAGCCCACGGGGATTTTTCATCTTATGCATCAGAGCAATTTTCACCTCCCATTCATTCGTTAATAACTTTATCACTACTTATCACAATTTATTGATCTATATCTTGTTTTTTCTGGCACCAATTAGGCTTTCTTTGGGTGGTACATTTTCCTGAAAATTTGTTTTTTTATAAATGCCCTTTAACAGGAATATTAAGTAAAAAATGGAAAAAAAAATATTATTTCTCAGTTTTCGGCCATTATAGCTTTAAAATAATACATGCTACCATAATTAAAACCTATGTATTTTATTTGCCCGTTTGTCTCGGTTATTACACAATTTACATTTTGTCCCTATCACAATGTATGGCGCCAATATTTTATTTGGAAATAAAGTTGCATTTTTTTTCAGTTTTGCGTCCATCACGATTTACAAGCTTATAATTTAAAAAATGTTTGTAGTATACTCCCTACACATGCATATAAAGTTCAGACACTTGGATAACTATGTTTTTTTTTGTTTGTTTTCTAATTGTAATTTTATTTTTTCATTAAATATTTTATTTGGGTAATTTTTGGTGTGGGAAATAAACAGTTAATTTTAAATGTAATAATGTGTGTTTATTACATTGAAAAAGGTATGCAGTTTTACTATTTGGCCACATTGAGATTTTTCTTTTTTTTTCTTTTGGCCCTCCCCGCTTCCAGGAAGCGAGAAGAGGTCGGGAAACTTTTTTTTTTCAGAAAGACCACGGCCTCTGATAAGAGACCATCGTTTTTTCTGCAGGGGACTTAGATCGATGAACGGGAACCATGTTCCGGTTCATTGATCTCAGGGCTACTGTGGAACAGCACAGGGGCAAGCGGGAGCGCTCTGAAGCCTGGGACCGCAGCAGAGCAGCCACCTGGATATGAGGATCACGTCCAGGTGGCATAAATGGTTAAACAATTATTGCCCACTTTCTGTAAATTCAATAAACTTCATTTAACTTCTCAAATATCACTGTGTGTGTCTCCTATATGATATATTTAACTGACATTTTTTTATCGTAACAACGAACGATTTATACAAGAAAATCCTGATGATTAACAAGGTTGCCCAAACTTTCGCATCCCACTGTACATTCCTGTAAAGCAGACCAGACAAGAGCCCGGGTACTTACTAAAGGCATCTCATATATATGCATGGGATAGATGCCTTGTTCCCCTCTGTCTTCACGGAATTACCATGTTCTGCATTGAACCAGTGTACGAAAGACAAACAGGGAGAGCAGAGATTCGAACTCAAGTCTCCTTTGTCAGAGGCAGAGCCCTTAGCCAGTACACTATCCAGCCACTGAAGGTGTGCCTGTGTTTACAGTAAGTCCTGGTGTAAATTAAACCTACTTTCAGTGGTGTAACTAAGGAGCTTGGGGCCCCAAGAATTCTATTTATAAGGAGTCCCAAAACCTACCAATGAAAGTTGTAGCATCAGAGAGGTGTAATCAGAGTAAGGAAACAGTTTGTTAAGGATTACCTCAAATCAATGCACATATAGAGGTGTTCATCACCAGCATAGCACCAATGCATAGTTAATAAGATAGATGAAGGAGGGCCCCAAGTAGGCTCTGGTCTAGGGGACCTTGTGCAGTCTCAACCGCTGGATCCCCTATACAGCACTGCCTATTTCGTAAGCATCTGGCAGCAGGGGATGAGTAAGGCAGCAATTAATGTGTTTTAATACCTTACTCAGTGGCAACTCTAAGGAACCATGGGGAGCTTTACATGTGGACCCCACAAGCACTTTATACATAACTGATATGGAGCACCAAAACCTGCCAATGACAGCCCCAGTATCAGAGACATGTAGGCATGGGAGGGGGTCAATATGTATCAGAGAGATGTAGGCATGGGAGGGGGACAATAAGTTAGTGATTACCACTATTCAAAGAACATACAAACGTGATAACTACAAGTATAGCACCAATAAATACAATGACACCAGGAGGGTCCATAGTGAGCCTATGAATACGAAAACTGGAGCTCATACTTTTCCAGGAATTGTATCCATTTATTGTGTCTCTATACAGCAGTGCATCAACATGCCAGCACACCAAAAGATGAACCCTAGTTTTCATTGGTGCATATGCATATGGCCATAGATAGGGCCCTAATACCAGAATAGCTCCTTATTGACTTTTTACCTATCTTAGTAGGCCTCTCTGGTCTTGGGGAATCAGTGTAACAAGACACAAAACATTTATGTAGCACTTTTCTCCTGGCAGACTCAAAGCACCTCAGGGCTGCAGCCACTTAGGACATGCTCTACGGGTGACCAGGATCATTAGTGAGCCTTGCCCAAGATTCCTTACTGTTTTATGTACTAGCTTGAGCCAGGATTTGAACCCTGGTCAATGGCTCAATTCCTACATCAAAGGAAGCAGCCTTACCAGTTTACAGGTCCTTCTAAAAATGAATAGCATATTGTGATAAAGTTTATTATTTTCTGTAATGTACTGATAAACATTAGACTTTCATATATTTTAAATTCATTACACACAACTGAAGTAGTTCAAGCCTTTTATTGTTTTAATATTGATGATTTTGGCATACAGCTCATGAAAACCCAAAATTCCTATCTCAAAAAATTATAATGAAAAGGTTCTCTAAATGAGCTATTAACCTACTCATCTGAATCAACTAATTAATTCTAAACACCTGCAAAAGATTCCTGAGGCTTTTAAAAACTCCCAGCCTGGTTCATTACTCAAAACCGCAATTATGGGTAAGACTGCCGACCTGACTGCTGTCCAGCAGGCCATCATTGACACCCTTCAAACAAGAGGTTAAGACACAGACAGAAATTTCTGAACCAATAGGTGGTTCCCAGAGTGCTGTATCAAGGCACCTCAGTGGGAAGTTTGTGGGAAAGAAAAAGTGTGGCAGAAAACGCTGCACAACGAGAAAAGGTGACCGGACCCTGAGGAAGATTGTGGAGAAGGACCGATTCCAGACCTTGGGGAGGAGTGTCCCCCTCCACGCGATACGCGTTGAGGGGGACACTCGGGGACGCTTTGATGACTGATACATGCACTGACAGGTATGTCATCCGCGCACTTTTTTGACTTATAGTGTGGGTTTGGCAGGTGCTTGCCTTAGATATATGTTTTTCAGGTATACTGCATTATACATTGCGAGAGATCCTGGTTATGTTCATACCCAGCCATCCCTGATCTATTCAAGTCTTTTTGTATTGCATATTGCTTTACTCTAGTTGTCACATGTTCTACTGGAGTACTAGTGCCAGCATTTGTTTTAGTGATTTATCACTGATGACATACTTCTGTTATTTCTGTTTAGTGCCATTTATGCTCATTAGTTTTGGTTTTGACCATATACATTTATATTTCATGTCATTTTTTGATCATTGTATCAACAGTCCCCCAGTATCTATCATCCCTATTTTTAGATGTTTTTAACTTATTCTTGTCGCAGTGTTTACAATAAAGATTTTGGTGATGAAGCTTTATTTTGGTTTTGTGTTATTTGATTTTTTGCCCATGCAGATGATCTTTTCTTTTTGGGTTTATGCATTGAAGCAGTCATTTCTTCAAAAGGATTCCCGACCAAGTATTGAGTGCATAACTGAACATAATTATTTGAAGGTTGGGTTTTTTTTGTTTTAAAAACATTTTTCTTTTATTGGTCGGATGAAATATGCTAATTTTTTGAGATAGGAATTTTGGGTTTTCATGAGCTGTATGCCAAAATCATCAATATTAAAACAATAAAAGGCTTGAACTACTTCAGTTGTGCGTAATGAATCTAAAATATATGAAAGTCTAATGTTTATCAGTACATTACAGAAAATAATGAACTTTATCACAATATGCTAATTTTTTGAGAAGGACCTGTATGCTATCCAGCTAACCAAGTGTGGTCACAACCTTTGCATCCCCTATTGCTACACCATTGGCCTTACCATTGTTTCAGTTTAGTTTATTTGTGGTACACACCATGCAATTTTCCATCAGATAGACCGGTCGAGTTGATTATTTCTGACAGATCTGATTTCTGATTATTTTCCTGAATAATTTTGTATAGAAGTGAAAATTGATCAGAAAAAAAGATCGTACATCAGATCAGACCTGTCAAAATGTATCTTTTCAGGCATTAGATTCCATGTTTACTGTAACTGCTAGTAGTTGCTAAAGCAGGCATGGGCAAACTCGGCCCTCCAGCTGTTACGGAACTACCAGTCCCACAATGCATTGCAGGAGTCTGACAGCCATAGCCTAGACTCATAAAGGCAAATGCATTGTGGGACTTGTAGTTCCGTAACAGCTGGAGGGCCGAGTTTGCCCATGCCTGTGCTAAAGCCTTGCACAATGTACACACACTAAGTGGGTGATTGCTAAATAATGAGTGCATTGTCTTCTTTTCTCCATCCACAACACTGCTTGTCATCCCTCCCCTCTCCACTAAACAATACACACTACTCGAATGTAGCTAAAGTATTTCTGTATAGTGCTTTTTCTCCCAAAATGTCAACTTAACCACTTGAGGACTACAGTCTTTCTAACCCTTAAGGACCAGGCACTTTTTTTCCACTCAGACCACTGCAGCTTTCACGGTTTATTGCTCGCTCATACAACCTACCACCTAAATGAATTTTGGCTCCTTTTCTTGTCACTAATAAAGCTTTCTTTTGGTGCTATTTGATTGCTCCTGCGATTTTTACTTTTTATTATATTCATCAAAAAAGACATGAATTTTGGCAAAAAAATGATTTTTTTTACTTTCTGTGCTGACAATTTTCAAATAAAGTAAAATTTCTGTATACATGCAGCGCGAAAAATGTGGACAAACATGTTTTTCATAAAAAAAAAACCATTCAGTGTATATTTATTGGTTTGGGTAAAAGTTATAGCGTTTACAAACTATGGTGCAAAAAGTGAATTTTCCCATTTTCAAGCATCTCTGACTTTTCTGACCCCCTGTCATGTTTCATGAGGGGCTAGAATTCCAGGATAGTATAAATACCCCCCAAATGACCCCATTTTGGAAAGAAGACATCCCAAAGTATTCACTGAGAGGCATAGTGAGTTCATAGAAGATATTATTTTTTGTCACAAGTAAGCGGAAAATGACACTTTGTGACAAAAAAAAAGAAAAAAAAAAAGAATCCATTTCTTCTAACTTGCGACAAAAAAAAAATGAAATCTGCCACGGACTCACCATGCCCCTCTCTGAATACCTTGAAGTGTCTACTTTCCAAAATGGGGTCATTTGTGGGGTGTGTTTACTGTCCTCGCATTTTGGGGGGTGCTAATTTGTAAGCACCCCTGTAAAGCCTAAAAGTGCTCATTGGACTTTGGGCCCCTTAGCGCAGTTAGGCTGCAAAAAAGTGCCACACATGTGGTATTGCCGTACTCAAGAGAAGTAGTAGAATGTGTTTTGGGGTGTATTTTTACACATACCCATGCTGGGTGGGAGAAATATCTCTGTAAATGACAATTTTTTCATTTTTTTTACACACAATTGTCCATTTACAGAGTTATTTCTCCCACCCAGCATGGGTATGTGTAAAAATACACCCCAAAACACATTGTACTACTTCTCCCGAGTACGGCGATACCACATGTGTGGCACTTTTTTGCACCCTAACTGCGCTAAAGGGCCCAAAGTCCAATGAGTACCTTTAGGATTTCACAAGTCATTTTGCGGAATTTGATTTCCAGACTACTCCTCACGGTTTAGGGCCCCTAAAATGCCAGGGCAGTATAGGAACCCCACAAATGACCCCATTTTAGAAAGAAGACACCCCAAGGTATTCCGTTAGGAGTATGGTGAGTTCATAGAAGATTTTATTTTTTGTCAAAAGTTAGCGGAAAATTGATTTTTATTGTTTTTTTCACAAAGTGTCATTTTCCACTAACTTGTGACAAAAAATAAAATCTTCTATGAACTCACCATACTCCTAACGGAATACCTTGAGGTGTCTTCTTTCTAAAATGGGGTCATTTGTGGGGTTCCTATACTGCCCTGGCATTTTAGGGGCCCTAAACCGTGAGGAGTAGTCTGGAAATCAAATTCCGCAAAATGACCTGTGAAATCCTAAAGGTACTCATTGGACTTTGGGCCCTTTAGCGCAGTTAGGGTGCAAAAAAGTGCCACACATGTGGTATCGCCGTACTCGGGAGAAGTAGTACAATGTGTTTTGGGGTGTATTTTTACACATACCCATGCTGGGTGGGAGAAATAACTCTGTAAATGGACAATTGTGCGTAAAAAAATCAAAAGATTGTCATTTACAGAGGTATTTCTCCCACCCAGCATGGGTATGTGTAAAAATACACCCCAAAACACATTGTACTACTTCTCCCGAGTATGGCAATACCACATGTGTGGCACTTTTTTGCACCCTAACTGCGCTAAAGGGCCCAAAGTCCAATGAGTACCTTTAGGATTTCACAGGTCATTTTGCGAAATTTGATTTCCAGACTACTCCTCACGGTTTAGGGCCCCTAAAATGCCAGTTCAGTATAGGAACCCCACAAATGACCCCATTTTAGAAAGAAGACACCCCAAGGTATTACGTTAGGAGTATGGTGAGTTCATAGAAGATTTTATTTTTTGTCACAAGTTAGTGGAAAATGACACTTTGTGAAAAAAACAATAAAAATCAATTTTCCGCTAACTTTTGACAAAAAATAAAATCTTCTATGAACTCACCATACTCCTAACGGAATACCTTTGGGTGTCTTATTTCTAGAATGGGGTCATTTGTGGGGTTACTATACTGCCCTGGCATTTTAGGGGCCCTAAACTGTGAGGAGTAGTCTTGAAACCAAATGTCGCAAAATGACCTGTGAAATCCTAAAGGTACTCATTGGACTTTGGGCCCCTTAGCGTACTTAGGGTGTAAAAAAGTGCCACACATGTGGTACCGCCGTACTCAGGAGAAGTAGTATAATGTGTTTTGGGGTGTATTTTTACACATACCCATGCTAAGTGGGAGAAATATCTCTGTAAATGACAATTGTTTGATTTGTTTTACACACAATTGACCATTTACATAGAAATTTCTCCCACCCAGCATGGGTATGTGTAAAAATACACCCCAAAACACATTATACTACTTTTCCTGAGTATGGCGGTACCACATGTGTGACACTTTTTTGCAGCCTAGGTGCGCTAAGGGGCCCAACGTCCTATTCACGGGTCATTTTGAGGCATTTGTTTTCTAGACTACTCCTCGCGGTTTAGGGCCCCTAAAATGCCAGGGCAGTATAGGAACCCCACAAGTGACCCCATTTTAGAAAGAAGACACCCCAAGGTATTCCGTTAGGTGTATGGCGAGTTCATAGAAGATTTTATTTTTTGTCACAAGTTAGTGAAAAATGACACTTTGTGAAAAAAAAACAATAAAAATCAATTTCCGCTAACTTTTGACAAAAAATAAAATCTTCTATGAACTCGTCATACACCTAACAGAATACCTTGGGGTGTCTTTTTTTCTAAAATGGGGTCACTTGTGGGGTTCCTATACCGCCCTGGCATTTTACGGGCCAAAAACCGTGAGTAGTCTGGAAACCAAATGTCTCAAAATGACTGTTCAGGGGTATAAGCATCTGCAAATTTTGATGACAGGTGGTCTATGAGGGGGCGAATTTTGTGGAACCGGTCATAAGCAGGGTGGCCTTTTAGATGACAGGTTGTATTGGGCCTGATCTGATGGATAGGAGTGCTAGGGGGGTGACAGGAGGTGATTGATGGGTGTCTCAGGGGGTGGTTAGAGGGGAAAATAGATGCAATCAATGCACTGGGGAGGTGATCGGAAGGGGGTCTGAGGGGGATCTGAGGGTTTGGCCGAGTGATCAGGAGCCCACACGGGGCAAATTAGGGCCTGATCTGATGGGTAGGTGTGCTAGGGGGTGACAGGAGGTGATTGATGGGTGTCTCAAGGTGTGATTAGAGGGGGGAATAGATGCAAGCAATGCACTGGCGAGGTGATCAGGGCTGGGGTCTGAGGGCATTCTGAGGGTGTGGGCGGGTGATTGAGTGCCCTAGGGGCAGATAGGGGTCTAATCTGATAGGTAGCAGTGACAGGGGGTGATTGATGGGTAATTAGTGGGTGTTTAGGGTAGAGAACAGATGTGAACACTGCACTTGGGAGGTGATCGGACGTCGGATCTGCGGGCGATCTATTGGTGTGGGTGGGTGATCAGTTTGCCCGCAAGGGGCAGGTTAGGGGCTGATTGATGGGTGGCAGTGACAGGGGGTGATTGATGGGTGGCAGTGACAGGGGGTGATTGATGGGTGATTGACAGGTGATTGACAGGTGATCAGTGGGTTATTACAGGGAAGGACAGATGTAAATAATGCCCTGGCGAATTGATAAGGGGGGGTCTGAGGGCAATCTGAGCGTGTAGGCGGGTGATTGGGTGCCCGCAAGGGGCAGATTAGGGTCTGATCTGATGGGTAACAGTGACAGGTGGTGATAGGGGGTGATTGATGGGTGATTGATGGGTAATTAGTGGGTGTTTAGAGGAGAGAATAGATGGAAACACTGCGCTTGGGTGGTGATCTGATGTCGGATCTGCGGGCGATCTATTGGTGTGAGTGGGTGATCAGTTTGCCCGCAAGGGGCAGGTTAGGGGCTGATTGTTGGGTGGCAGTGACAGGGGGTGATTGATGGGTGATAGGTGATTGGCAGGTGATTGACAGGTGATCAGTGGGTTATTACATGGAAGGACAGATGTAATTAATGCACTGGTGAATTGATAAGGGGGGGGGGGGGTCTGAGGGCAATCTGAGCGTGTGGGCGGGTGATTGGGTGCCCGCAAGGGGCAGCTTAGGGTCTGATCTGATAGGTAACAGTGACAGGTGGTGATAGGGGGTGATTGATGGGTAATTAGTGGGTGTTTAGAGAAGATAACAGATGTAAACAATACATTTGGGAGGTAATCTGACGGCGGGTTTGCGGGCGATCTAATGGTGTGGGTGGGAGATCAGATTGCCCGCAAGGGGCAGGTTAGGGGCTGATTGATGGGTGGCAGTGACAGGGGGTGATTGATGGGTGATAGGTGATTGGCAGGTGATTGACAGGTGATCAGTGGGTTATTACAGGGAAGAACAGATGTAATTAATGCACTGGCGAATTGATAAGGGGGGGTCAGAGGGCAATCTGAGCGTGTTGGCGGGTGATTGGGTGCCCGCAAGGGGCAGATTAGGGTCTGATCTGATAGGTAAAAGTGACAGGTGGTGATAGGGGGTGATTGATGGGTGATTGATGGGTAATTAGTGGGTGTTTAGAGGAGAGAATAGATGTAAACAATGGATTTGGGAGGTGATCTGATGTCGGATCTGCGGGCGATCTATTGGTGTGGGTGGGTGATCAGATTGCCCGCAAGGGGCAGGTTAGGGGCTGATTGTTGGGTGGCAGTGACAGGGGGTGATTGATGGGTGATTGACGGGTGATTGACAGGTTATCAGGGAAGATAGATGCATACAGTACACAGGGGGGGGGAGGGTCTGGGGGGGGGGTCTGGGGAGAATCTGAGGGGTGGGGGGGTGATCAGGAGGGGGCAGGGGGCAGGGGGGGATATAAAAAAAAAAATAGCGTTGACAGATAGTGACAGGGAGTGATTGATGGGTTATTAGGGGGGTGATTGGGTGCAAACAGGGGTCTGGGGGGTGGGCAGGGGGGGGGTCTGAGGGGTGCTGTGGGCGATCAGTGGGCGGGGGGGGGGGCAGATCAGTGTGTTTGGGTGCAGACTAGGGTGGCTGCAGCCTGCCCTGGTGGTCCCTCGGACACTGGGACCACCAGGGCAGGAGGCAGCCTGTATAATACACTTTGTATACATTACAAAGTGTATTATACACTTTGTATGCGGCGATCGCGGGGTTAACATCCCGCCGGCGCTTCCGTATGGCCGGCGGGATGTTACGGCGGGTGGGCGGAGCCAGTTGCCGGGGGAAGCGCGCGTCATCAATGACGCGATCGCTCCCCCGGCATGCCTAAAGGACGCGCCGCCTGAAGGCGTATTGCGGTCCTTTAGGCGTCCACTTTGCCGCCGCCCATGGGCTGTGGGCGGTCGGCAAGTGGTTAAAGGAAACCCAAGGTAAGAGTGATATGGAGGCTGCCATATTTATTCCCTTTTAAACAATGTCAGTTGCCTCTCAGTCTAGTTGATCTTCTGCACTGGTGTAACTACTGGGGATATGACCCCATCAGCCACAGGCCCGCCAGCCGCGTGCGGGGGAAGCGCTGCCACCGCCGCGATTGTGGGACCCCCCAGCCAGGTGTGGAACTGGCCGCGGCATCTAATAGACGCCGGGCCAGTTCATTCCCCGCAGCTCGCAGTCTCCTGGGAGGCAGAGCAGGGCTACGGAAATATGGCTGCCGAAGCCCTGCACTGGAGACTATTTGTGTCTCCAGTACAGGGCTTCGGGCGCCATCTTGCCTTAGCACTGCACTCTGCCTGTCAGCGAGGGAGATGTGCTGCAGGAGGATCGTCTGGGAGAGGAGACTTCAGCCAGGTGAGTGAATTGTTTTTTGTTTTTACAGGTTTCATTCTAGTGCTGCCCACTATATGATTCTCTGGTCACTGCTGCCTACATTGCGATTATTTTCTGGTCACTGCTGCCCACATTGTGATTATTTTCTGGTCACTGCTGCCCACATTACGATTATTTTCTGGTCACTGCTGCCCACATTGCGATTATATTCTGGTCACTGCTGCCCACATTGCAATTATTTTCTGGTCACTGCTGCCCACATTGCGATTATTTTCTGGTCACTGCTGCCCACTTTACGATTATTTTATGGTGAAATGCTGGCCACTTTACGATTATTTTATGGTGAAATGCTGCCCACTTTATGATTATTTTATGGTGAAATGCTGCCCACTTTACGATTATTTTATGATGAAATGCTGCCCACTTTACGATTTTTTTATGGTGAAATGCTGTCCACTTTAAGATTAATTTTTAGTAAACATTGCTGCATTAGGATTATTTTATGGTGAAACACTGCTCCATTACAATTATATTATAGTGAAATGCTGCCCCATTACAATTATTTGGCACCTATGGGGGGGGGGGGGGATCCAAATTTTTATGGGGGGCCCAGTGATTCTAGTTATGCCCTTAATCTTCTGGCATAAGTAGTGTCAAAACCCTGGAACAAGCACAAGCACATGGCTAATCCAGTAAAACATGAGTCAGCTGAGTCAGAGTACCTTATCTGCATATGCTTGTTCAGGGTCTAGGGCTAAAAGTATTCGAGACTCAGGAACAGCAAGTCAGTCATGCAACTAGTATTGTTTAAAAGGAAAAATATGGCAGCCTCCATATTCCTCTCCCCTTGGGTTCCCTTCAACAATGAATTCAGGATCACTAAGGGCGACATTAATTTATTTGATGTGTACAATTCCAATGCTGAATGAGGGAACAGCAAAACTGAATGAACAGTCAACAAAGCTAATTTTACGCTGTTGCTCCAAGATTATGGTAACAGTTACATTTATGATTATATATCATTACCTATTTTGAAACAATGCATCACGTGAGGTCAGCGGTGTGGTTTTAATGTTGAAAAGACATTCGAATTGTTGTTTGAAGCTCTGGTCTTTGATTAGCAGCAAAGCTTATTCAGAAAATAGTTTGTTAGCCTTTTTTTTAAAATAACAGTTGTGAAGTGCTGCATTTCAATTAGCTTGTGCCCACGTGCCGGGATGCAAGTTCAATGCATAAAAACAATGAGTAACATGCATTCTCACCACACCAGATGGTCTGTTTTTCATTTAATATTCTCCTTGTGTCAGGTGGTATGACAGCATCACTAATCAGGTTTAATTTTCCATTTGACGGTAATGATTGGACACAGTAATCGCAATCGCACCCCTTTCCGCCCTCCCCATACAAACCCCAGAGCTAAAATTACATTTCTAGCTTTTAGTGACACAAACCACTCACTTCTGTCATATTATTTAAAAACCCTGAATTGAACAGCATAACTTGTGTTTATCATAAAAACAGTTGTAGCTGAAAATTCTTATTGCTTATTTAGTGTTTAGGTCAGCAGTACTTAGCTGTATAGAGAAAAGCTATGAGGTTATAAAAGCCTTTTATTAGATAACACAGCTATATACCAAGAGTTCAGCATCATGGCATAATACCTGTGCCGGCCTAAACAAAGTACCAGCGAGTGACATTAAAAGCATCAACGCAGCAATCTAGGACCTATAAACTGTCAATTATGTCAACGCAAACCTGCGTATAATACATTGATCTATAACAGTAAATTGTAATTGCTTTTTTAGTGTGTAGGTAAGCAGTACTTGCCTGTATTATGTTGTGGTCAAAAGTGTCAATGTCAAAGACAAGAATTTATAGCTTGCAATTCTTCCAAGGATCCAGAAAGAAAGGATACTTTGGTAAATTGATGGGAAGTTGTAATACACTTCTATATGCCCACTTCTCTAAATACTTTCATGTAGTTAGAGTGAACCAGAAGTGAAGTAAATTGATGAGATCAACTATTGTATCTATCCTTCTAAAAATGACTTTTAGATATCCCAGTTAGTGTTGGGCGAACATCTAGATGTTCGGGCCGAACAGGCCGAACATGGCCGCGATGTTCGGGTGTTCGACCCGAACTCCGAACATAATGGAAGTCAATGGGGACCCGAACTTTTGTGCTTTGTAAAGCCTCCTTACATGCTACATACCCCAAATTTACAGGGTATGTGCACCTTGGGAGTGGGTACAAGCAGGGGCGTCTCACCCACCAGGCAAGTATAGGCGGTTGCCTGGGGCGCCATGAGGTGGTGAGGCGCATTCCCCCGCCGCTGCTACCGTAACCATGTTTTTTTTTTTTTTATATATTATATTACCTCCCGACTCAGTCCCCGGTGCTCGGCACGCTACCATGTGCTCAGCAGTGCCTCCACCTCCACTTCTCCCCAGCCAATAGAGCAATCAATACTGCTCTTCTCTGCCAGGCTCCTTCCTTAAAGCCGTGCCCCTTCTTCTCAGTAGCCACACAGGTAAAGTGTTTACCTCGTGTGGCCCAGCCTGTAACTCCGCCCCACGCCAGTCAAACCAGGAGCCAGCGGCCAGCCAGCTTATGCCCCCGACAGTCTGACCCCCCCACCTGTGTCACTGGCTGCACACAGACACTGGAGCGAGTCAGCCAGGGGACAGATGCAGTCACAAAAAGAAGAATGTGATGTGTCCGTGTTGGAGCCCCGCCCCCGCACAAGACAGCAACACAGCCCGGGAGAAGGGACGTTTCTGCTCCAGACAGAGATGATAAGCTGCATGCACAGGCAGAAGAGAAGGTATGCAGGCAGGCTGCTAAGAACACTTCCTGTCCTGTGTGCAGACTCCCAGTACTGTTATAACTGCTAGAATGTGCCCTGCTCTTTTGATACTAGAGTTTTCTTTGAAAGCTGGTTAGGCTGTAGGCTGGTAAAGCTGTAAACCTGTGCTTTAGTGCTGTGCTGTCTCTCCCTCTCCCCTCTCTGTTCCTCTGCCCCCTCTTCCATCTTATGCTGTCTCTACCCCTCTCTGTTCCTCTGCACTCTCTTCCATCTTATGCTGTCTCTCCCTCTCCCCTCTGTTTCTCTGCACCCTCTTCCATCTTATGCTGCCTATCCCTCCCCTTCTCTGTTCCTCTACCCCCCTCTTACATCTTATGCTGCCTCTCCCCCTCTACTCTTTCCCTCTGCTCGCATTACATGTATTTTCTGGTGAAACGCTTCCACATTACGATTATTTTCTGACAACGCTGCCCCGTTACGATTATTTTCTGGTGAAACGCTGCTGCCCTATGACTAATTTCTGGTGAAATGCTGCTGCAATAAGTGTATTTTCTGGTGAAACGCTGCCACCTTACGAATATTTTCCGGTGAACTGCTGCTGCAATAAGTGTATTTTCTGGTGAAACACTGCCACATTACGATTATTTTCTGGTGAATTACGATTCTGAATTACGATAATTACTATTATTTTCTGATGAAACACTGCCGCATTATGATTTTTTCTGGTGAAACGATGCTGCATTATGATTATTTTCCTGGGGGTGGGGGGGCGCGCCACAGGTTTTCTCGCCTGGAGTGAAAAAATGACTAGAGGCACCCCTGGGTACAAGAGGAAAATTTTTTTAGCAAAAAGAGCTTATAGTTTTTGAGAAAATCGATTTTAAAGTTTCAAAGGGAAAACTGTCTTTTAAATGCGGGAAATGTCTGTTTTCTTTGCACAGGTAACATGCTTTTTGTCGGCATGCAGTCATAAATGTAATACATATAAGAGGTTCCAGGAAAAGGGACCGGTAACGCTAACCCAGCAGCAGCACACGTGATGGAACAAGAGGAGGGTGGCGCAGGAGGAGAAGGCCACGCTTTGAGACACAACAACCCAGGCCTTGCATGAGGACAAGAAGCGTGCGGATAGCAATTTGCATTTTGTCGCCATGCAGTCATAAATGTAATACAGATGAGAGGTTCAATAAACAGGGACCGGAAACGCTAACCCATCACAGATGTTCATTGTTCATGCTACTTGGTTGGGGTCCGGGAGTGTTGCGTAGTCGTTTCCAATCCAGGATTGATTTATTTTAATTTGAGTCAGACGGTCTGCATTTTCTGTGGAGAGGCGGATACGCCGCCGATCTGTGACGATGCCTCCGGCAGCACTGAAACAGCGTTCCGACATAACGCTGGCTGCCGGGCAAGCCAGCACCTCTATTGCGTACATTGCCAGTTTGTGCCAGGTGTCTAGCTTCGATACCCAATAGTTGAAGGGTGCAGATGGATTGTTCAACACAGCTACGCCATCTGACATGTAGTCCTTGACCATCTTCTCCAGGCGATCGGTGTTGGAGGTGGATCTGCACGCTTGCTGTTCTGTGTGCTGCTGCATGGGTGTCAGAAAATTTTCCCACTCCAAGGACACTGCCGATACCATTCCCTTTTGGGCACTAGCTGCGGGTTGTGTTGTTTGCTGCCCTCCTGGTCGTCCTGGGTTTGCGGAAGTCAGTCTGTCGGCGTACAACTGGCTAGAGGAGGGGGAGGATGTCAATCTCCTCTCTAAAGTCTCCACAAGGGCCTGCTGGTATTCTTCCATTTTGACCTGTCTGGCTCTTTCTTCAAGCAGTTTTGGAACATTGTGTTTGTACCGTGGATCCAGAAGGGTATAAACCCAGTAATTGGTGTTGTCCAGAATGCGCACAATGCGTGGGTCGCGTTCAATGCAGTCCTAGGCCGAAGAGGTCATAGCCTAGGGTCACAAAACCTGTTTATTGGGCAATTTCAATGGTGGCGAGTCTGACGTACATAAATCGCAGCAATGGCCGTTAGCAACGTCTGAATCTCACGAAATGTCTCATGCAGGTAGAAGACATATTGTTAGACTTGGGCTCCAAAGATGGGTTCCCTACATCTCTGCAAACTAGAGTTACAGGGCTCCAAATTTGGTAAAATCCCCCATAGGCTTTCATTGGGCCTCCTATTTACAGTTCCAAAATCTCACATCTTTTCAAAGGGCAATTACTCAGCAGTGGCAAATTTTCTAGCATTGTAGGGACCCTTAGGGGGAACATGACTGGTGAGTTTCGGGCCCCTAGGCCAAAGAGGTCATAGCCTAGGGTCACAAAAACCTGTTTATTGGGGCTATTTCAATGGTAGTGATGGTGACGTACATAAATCGCAGCAATGGCCGTTAGCAAAGTCTGAATCTCACGAAATGTCTCATGCAGGTAGAAGACATATTGTTAGACTTGGATTCCAAAGATGGGGTCCCTACATCTCTGCAAACCAGAGTTACAGGGGTCCAAAATTGGTAAAATCCCCCATAGGATTTCATTGGCTCCCTATTTCACTTTCCAAAATCTCACATCTTTTCAAAGGGCAATGGCTCAGCAGTACCAAATTTTCTAGCATTGTAGGGACCCTTAGGGGGAACATGACTGGTGAGTTTCGGGCCCCTAGGCCGAAGAGGTCATAGCCTAGGGTCACAAAAACCTGTTTATTGGGGCTATTTCAATGGTAGTGATGGTGACGTACATAAATCGCAGCAATGGCCGTTAGCAAAGTCTGAATCTCACGAAATGTCTCATGCAGGTAGAAGACATATTGTTAGACTTGGATTCCAAAGATGGGGTCCCTACATCTCTGCAAACCAGAGTTACAGGGGTCCAAAATTGGTAAAATCCCCCATAGGATTTCAATGGCTCCCTATTTCACTTTCCAAAATCTCACATCTTTTCAAAGGGCAATGGCTCAGCAGTACCAAATTTTCTAGCATTGTAGGGACCCTTAGGGGGATCATGACTGGTGAGTTTTGCCACTGCTGAGCCATTGCCCTTTAAAATGGTGTGAGATTTTGGAACGGTAAATAGGAGGCCCAATGAAAGCCTATGGGGGATTTTACCAATTTTGGACCCCTGTAACTCTGGTTTGCAGAGATGTAGGAACCCCATCTTTGGAATCTAAGTCTAACAATATGTCTTCTACCTGCATGAGACATTTCGTGAGATTCAGACGTTGCTAACGGCCATGGCTGAGATTTATGTACGCCACCATCACTACCATTGAAATAGCCCCAATAAACAGGTTTTTGTGACCCTAGGCTATGACCTCTTCGGCCTAGGGGCCCGAAACTCACCAGTCATGTTCCCCCTAAGGGTCCCTACAATGCTAGAAAATTTGGTACTGCTGAGCCATTGCCCTTTGAAAAGATGTGAGATTTTGGAAAGTGAAATAGGGAGGCAATGAAATCCTATGGGGGATTTTACCAATTTTGGACCCCTGTAACTCTGGTTTGCAGAGATGTAGGAACCCCATCTTTGGAATCTAAGTCTAACAATATGTCTTCTACCTGCATGAGACATTTCGTGAGATTCAGACGTTGCTAACGGCCATGGCTGAGATTTATGTACGCCACCATCACTACCATTGAAATAGCCCCAATAAACAGGTTTTTGTGACCCTAGGCTATGACCTCTTCGGCCTAGGGGCCCGAAACTCACCAGTCATGTTCCCCCTAAGGGTCCCTACAATGCTAGAAAATTTGGTACTGCTGAGCCATTGCCCTTTGAAAAGATGTGAGATTTTGGAAAGTGAAATAGGGAGGCAATGAAATCCTATGGGGGATTTTACCAATTTTGGACCCCTGTAACTCTGGTTTGCAGAGATGTAGGGACCCCATCTTTGGAATCCAAGTCTAACAATATGTCTTCTACCTGCATGAGACATTTCGTGAGATTCAGACTTTGCTAACGGCCATTGCTGCGATTTATGTACGTCACCATCACTACCATTGAAATAGCCCCAATAAACAGGTTTTTGTGACCCTAGGCTATGACCTCTTCGGCCTAGGGGCCCGAAACTCACCAGTCATGTTCCCCCTAAGGGTCCCTACAATGCTAGAAAATTTGGTACTGCTGAGCCATTGCCCTTTGAAAAGATGTGAGATTTTGGAAAGTGAAATAGGGAGCCAATGAAATCCTATGGGGGATTTTACCAATTTTGGACCCCTGTAACTCTGGTTTGCAGAGATGTAGGGACCCCATCTTTGGAATCCAAGTCTAACAATATGTCTTCTACCTGCATGAGACATTTCGTGAGATTCAGACTTTGCTAACGGCCATTGCTGCGATTTATGTACGTCACCATCACTACCATTGAAATAGCCCCAATAAACAGGTTTTTGTGACCCTAGGCTATGACCTCTTCGGCCTAGGGGCCCGAAACTCACCAGTCATGTTCCCCCTAAGGGTCCCTACAATGCTAGAAAATTTGGTACTGCTGAGCCATTGCCCTTTGAAAAGATGTGAGATTTTGGAAAGTGAAATAGGGAGCCAATGAAATCCTATGGGGGATTTTACCAATTTTGGACCCCTGTAACTCTGGTTTGCAGAGATGTAGGGAACCCATCTTTGGAATCCAAGTCTAACAATATGTCTTCTAACTGCATGAGACATTTCGTGAGATTCAGACTTTGCTAACGGCCATTGCTGCGATTTATGTACGTCACCATCACTACCATTGAAATAGCCCCAATAAACAGGTTTTTGTGACCCTAGGCTATGACCTCTTCGGCCTAGGGGCCCGAAACTCACCAGTCATGTTCCCCCTAAGGGTCCCTACAATGCTAGAAAATTTGCCACTGCTGAGTAATTGCCCTTTGAAAAGATGTGAGATTTTGGAACTGTAAATAGGAGGCCCAATGAAAGCCTATGGGGGATTTTACCAACTTTGGAGCCCTGTAACTCTGGTTTGCAGAGATGTAGGGAACCCATCTTTGGAGCCCAAGTCTAACAATATGTCTTCTACCTGCATGAGACATTTCGTGAGATTCAGACGTTGCTAACGGCCATTGCTGCGATTTATGTACGTCAGACTCGCCACCATTGAAATTGCCCAATAAACAGGTTTTGTGACCCTAGGCTATGACCTCTTCGGCCTAGGACTGCATTGAACGCGACCCACGCATTGTGCGCATTCTGGACAACACCAATTACTGGGTTTATACCCTTCTGGATCCACGGTACAAACACAATGTTCCAAAACTGCTTGAAGAAAGAGCCAGACAGGTCAAAATGGAAGAATACCAGCAGGCCCTTGTGGAGACTTTAGAGAGGAGATTGACATCCTCCCCCTCCTCTAGCCAGTTGTACGCCGACAGACTGACTTCCGCAAACCCAGGACGACCAGGAGGGCAGCAAACAACACAAGCCGCAGCTAGTGCCCAAAAGGGAATGGTATCGGCAGTGTCCTTGGAGTGGGAAAATTTTCTGACACCCATGCAGCAGCACACAGAACAGCAAGCGTGCAGATCCACCTCCAACACCGATCGCCTGGAGAAGATGGTCAAGGACTACATGTCAGATGGCGTAGCTGTGTTGAACAATCCATCTGCACCCTTCAACTATTGGGTATCGAAGCTAGACACCTGGCACAAACTGGCAATGTACGCAATAGAGGTGCTGGCTTGCCCGGCAGCCAGCGTTATGTCGGAACGCTGTTTCAGTGCTGCCGGAGGCATCGTCACAGATCGGCGGCGTATCCGCCTCTCCACAGAAAATGCAGACCGTCTGACTCAAATTAAAATGAATCAATCCTGGATTGGAAACGACTACGCAACACTCCCGGACCCCAACCAAGTAACATGAACAATGAACATCTGTGATGGGTTAGCGTTTCCGGTCCCTGTTTATTGAACCTCTCATCTGTATTACATTTATGACTGCATGGCGACAAAATGCAAATTGCTATCCGCACGCTTCTTGTCCTCATGCAAGGCCTGGGTTGTTGTGTCTCAAAGCGTGGCCTTCTCCTCCTGCGCCACCCTCCTCTTGTTCCATCACGTGTGCTGCTGCTGGGTTAGCGTTACCGGTCCCTTTTCCTGGAACCTCTTATATGTATTACATTTATGACTGCATGCCGACAAAAAGCATGTTACCTGTGCAAAGAAAACAGACATTTCCCGCATTTAAAAGACAGTTTTCCCTTTGAAACTTTAAAATCGATTTTCTCAAAAACTATAAGCTCTTTTTGCAAAAAAAATTTTTCCTCTTGTACCCACTCCCAAGGTGCACATACCCTGTAAATTTGGGGTATGTAGCATGTAAGGAGGCTTTACAAAGCACGAAAGTTCGGGTCCCCATTGACTTCCATTATGTTCGGAGTTCGGCCATGTTCGGCCCGAACCCGAACATCTAGATGTTCGCCCAACACTACACGTGACCCGTTCGGCCAATCACAGCGCTAGCCGAACGTTCGGGTAACGTTCGGCCATGCGCTCTTAGTTCGGCCATATGGCCGAACAGTTTGGCCGAACACCATCAGGTGTTCGGCCGAACCCGAACATCACCCGAACAGGGTGATGTTCTGCAGAACCCGAACAGTGGCGAACACTGTTCGCCCAACACTAATCCCAGTACAGGTATACTGTATAACAGATACACAGTTTTATGTTATGTTTAAAAACTTAAAGGAGGAACCTTTCCCGTAAATTATGTGCTAAATTTCGGATTCAACCTTTGGACCTAGGGGAGTAACTGCTAACCCTCCTTCCTCCGATACAGGGAAGTATGCTTCAGATCAGGTGTTTTTGTTACTACACTTGTTATGGGTATGAAGATTGTGATGACCACACTTGTTTTATGACCCTTGTTAGATGGGTCCCAAGGCCGTGAAGGGCACTATGGGGGGGGGGGGGGGGGGTGCAAAGGGTTTCAGCATGGGGGGGCAGCAAAGTTTTGCTAAGGGCCCCATTGAGTTGTAGTTACGCCACTGCTTGGTTCCTACTACGAAAGATTGGATCAGACTAGTGAAAAAGACTCCCCTATACCACAAAGCAATATATCAATCCAGAGGTGTTCATCAGATTTACCAACATTTGGTCTGAATAGCAGCAGTCCTCATATACTAAATTTTGCCAACACGTTGGGTTTATGTTACTTCTTTGTACTGACAATGGATTTCAATGTATAAATATGTAAAAAAAAAAAAAAAAAAACACTTAGCTCTCTGACAAGCCTGTTCCATGTCTCAGAACTAAAATATATGAACTATTGACCTTTTTTTTTAATCTATCCCTGCACTCAGAAGTTCTCCACCAGGAAAGTGTAATTCCTTAGGACATTATAGCCCAACTGGGTCTCTTGGGTCTCAACTGGAGAAAAACTGTCAGTTGCATAGCTGAATAGGATGCTCTGTACCTACCCTGCACCCACCATGTCCTCCTGCTGATCCTTAATGATGGTATGTACCTCCTAAGAACACATTTGCACTTTATGCAATTAATATACACAAACTATACATTTCTATTCACCATCTTATAAAAACTGAGCATGATTGTGAGACAGGACCTGTCTTTAGTTAGCCCATGCTGATGAGCTGAAACTAGATTATTCTTTGCTGTTTAATTTTGTATAGCCTCCCTTAGGATACCTTCAAATATTTTACACACAAGTGATGTTAAACTCACAGTTCTACAGTTTCGTGGTTCTGTTTTTTTTCCCTGCTTGAATGAGGGGAAAACATCAACTGCATGCATAGAGAACTGATCCACTTGAAAGAATCACAGAAAATAAAATAAAGTGGCCTGTGGATAACTCAGGGGTAGATGTCATCTGGGCCAGGTGCTGTTGTATCTATCTGGATCTTATTTAGCGATTATAGTGACCAATTTTAAAACATGAAGCTAATATGGTGGTCATAATTTTTGGGGGCTTCCTAATTAACCAGAAAAGTCAGATACCAACGACTTCAATGCAAGAAAAAAACAAGTTGAACAGTAATTGGAAATTGGCCTGGAAGCCTGAAATAGAATGTGAAGCTGGATTTTAGAAATGTTGCCTATTTCTATAAGCACCAAGCAGCAGTATAAATTAGATATTGTGTTGTCAAAACATATAATCTTACTATATTTTCAGCACCACTGATCTAACTAGCAGGGACAGATTTGTACTCTTTACCGCCCTAGGCCACTGTCACCAGCCGTCCCCCTTTAGTAGGTAGCAAGATGACCCCCCTTCTCTCTAGTATAGGTAGCCTGATGACCCCCCCCTTTCAGTATAGGTAGCCAGATGACTCCTCCCCCTTTCCTTCCAGTATAGGTAGCCAGATGACCCCCCTCCCTCTAGTATATGTAGCCAGATGACCCCTCCCCTTTTCCCTCCAGTATAGGTAGCCAGATGACCGCCTTAAACCCTCCTTTTCCTAATTTTCAGTATAGGTACCTAGCTCGCCTTCACACCGCAGCAGCCATCCGCATCACTCATTTCTCCTCTCATCGCTTCTTCTTCCATTCTGTCTCCAATGCTGCCCAAGTCAATAGCCACCAGCCACAATGCAAACGTGCACAGAGAGCAAGGTGGCTGGTGTACAAGCAGCTAGCAGCAGAGTACTGCGGTCAGATGCTTACCTCATCTCTCTACCAGTTTAGCCTGCTGCTTTGGTGCCCTTGCTCCTGTGGTGCCCTACGCCATGGCCAAGGTGGCCTTGGCATAAATTTAGCCCTGCTAACTAGCTAGCTCTGAAGAATCATAATGATGTTAGATGTAAAATGGAAGCTCTGTTTTTTACTCTTGGCTGAAGTGGTAAACTAGGTGAAAAGGGCATCCAATAAGATGCCTTTTGCCCCAAACAAGTTTCCCAGAATGCCCTGCTCAGACGCTGATGATTGGGTGCTACAGTTGACCATCGTGATAGGCAACCACATTTTGTTTGGCTTTAAAGTTTCCAAATTAAATGACCTATTTGCATGATGAATTTGAATTTAACTTGAATTTATTCAAAGATGGTTATTACTGTAAGGACTGTATGGAAAATCAATCTTGTCTGCAAAATGTAGTATTATGTCCAGCAGCTATGTTCTGCAAAAGACAAGCTGGACCGATAGTAGATGAGTGGCTAGAGTCCCAAGTATGGGGGCATGAACTACTACTACAATACCTGGCTTTCTCTATTTTCTTTTTGTCACTGTGAATGCTAATACTTGACCTAAGCTTAACCGTATAAATTATAAGCATAGAAGTTCTTCCAGATTCTCTGTAAAGCCAAAAGATATATAATACTGATTTTTGTATATGTCAAGTGGTAAAACTCTTTTTTTCATATTTTGTTCTGCAGCCAAGCAATCAATGCATTCTAATTCAGTTCTTCTGAATTGCTACATTTATTTGTATCTGACTGTGTGAATAGTACAGAGGTATATTTTGGTGAACTATTTCTATAGTCTAGCGGCACAATCTTGCACTATTGGGGATCATTCAGTAGAATCGAGTTAGAAAAAAAGCATTGCAATAATCCAGTTGGAAGAATGTGTAAATTATATTCCAAATTATTCAATGTAAATATCTAGGATGTTTAAGTTAGGAGGCGGCATGAGCATGTGATATCTGGCACTACTACTGTGTAAATATTACAATTTCATCAGAATCTAATCCGGTGCTGGGCAAACTATGGCCCGCAGGCTGTAACCAGCCCGCATGCACTGTGAATCCAGTCAGCCCCTAAGCAGCGGTATCCCTGTATCCCTCTCCCCCCCCCCCCCACCTCCCTGCAGAGTCACAAGTGGGCGATAAGTGAGGGCTAACACTGACCTGATCCCCGCTTCCAGCGATGCATCTCTGTGGCAACAGGGCTTCATATGACACGTCATTGGGACGTGCCAACATGTAATACGCTGGCATGTCCCGAAAATGTGTCATGTGACGCCCTGTTGCCATAGAGACGTAGTGCTGGAAGTGGGGATCAGGTGAATGTTAACCCTCACTTATCGCCTGCTTGAGACCCTGCAGAGAGGGAGGTAGGGAGGAGGGAAAATATATTAGGAATGTATGTGCACAGGAAAAAAGCATTCCGCTACACCAAGGCTGGGTATAAAACTTTTCTTCAACTTTATTTGCACATCAGTAGACACATATAAAGGCTGACGCGTATCGGAGCTCTGAGAGGCTCCTTAATCATAGCCAGCATACACAAACTCATTGCAGGTTTAAGTAGTCAAAAGCCCGCCCACAAAGGGCATGGCCATCATTCTTAAAGAGACATACATAAATATTGCATATAAAAATATATAGCACAAGCCAATACATAAAATGCAATGAATTAAAACACCAAAGATGACATGGTTAAGCATCAAGAATGTATAAGCACAACATATACTTTTTTTGATCGAACTCTGTGAAGCATAATATAAAAAATGCAAATGTCAGACCACTGTGAACATCTATTACATAGGGGAGGTTATATTCTCACATCGTATGTTAAACTAATATCCATTTTAGAATTCAATCCTGTGGGCAATCGTGTGCCCAACTTCCATATCCAAAAAGCCTCCCGTTTTAACAATAGCCTGCGTAGGTCGCCCTCTCTAGGTGAAAGTGCCACTCTTTCTATGCCTTGGAAGGTGAAACTAGCCATGACACCCTTGTGTTCTCTTAAAAAATGCTTTGATACACTGGAAACCTGTGTGACATACGTTTCATTCCTAAGGCACCTCCCAGGTCCGTTGTAATGTTCCGAGATACGCTGTCTCAGAGGATGGGTGGTGCACCCCACGTACTGTAAACCACAAGCAGCGCAGGTGATAAGATAAACAACATTACTGGAATTACAGTTAATGTATTGTTTCATTTCAAACCTTTCATTTTTATAGATAGAGAAAATCTCCCGTGTTTGGTTGTGGACACAACAGTACCTGCAGGTGCTATAACCACACCTAAATGAACCTTTACAGGACAACCAGGTGGGTTTTGGTCTGGACGAGGTGGAGAAAAGGCTCGGGGAAAGGCGAGTCCCCAAGGTAGGGGCACGGCGTGCTGAAAAAGTACACCCTTTGTTCAGGATTATGCAGAGCTTGGGGTCCGAATGCAGGACAGGCAAATACTTTTTAATAATATTAATAACCCTATTGTACTCCAAACTATATGGAGTCGTAAAGGTGACATTTCTTTTTTGCCTAGTCCTGCGTCCGGCACCCGCGCCCAGCAAGTCCCGATGATTCCTTTGCAGCACTTGCTGTCTTGCCTTATTGATCAGCTGGCTGTCATATCCCCACTCCCGGAGCATCCTCTCCACCAGATCCAGCTCTTGCCCCAGCAAATTAGAGTCAGAACAATTGCGGGCCACCCTTACCATCTCTCCATAAGGGACGGCTCTGAGAGCATGGCTTGGATGGCAACTAGAGGCCAGCAAAAGTGAATTGCCTGCACACGGTTTCCTGAAAGTCTTAGTGACCACCCTGCGTAAGATCAAGATAATCGATTTTGGTGGAATCATGACACATAGTAAAAAGTCAATTTAAAATCATTGTTATTACAATATGTCAGAAAATTGGACAGAACGTCCGGGGGACCTCCCCATATCAGCAGCAGATCATCTATGTACCTCCCATACCAAAAAATGTGCTCAGAAAAGGGGTTCTGTTCTCCAAAGATGCGGAGCTCCTCCCACCACCCCATGAACAAATTTGCCAGGGATAGGGAGAATTTAGCTCCCATCGAAGCTCCGCACCTCTGGAGATAAAAAACCCCATCAAACATAAAATAATTGTGGGTCAACAGATGATCTACCGCCAACATGAGGAGGTCCCTGACTTCAGTGGTGAAAGAGCCATATTTATGAAAATGAAAGTCCAAAGCCCTGGGGGCAAGAACATGGGGATTGAGGAATACAAGGCAGTCATGTCCATCGTGACCCATGTGAAATGCTCTGACCACTGTATGGGTTCCAGGCTATTCAATAAGTGAGTGGTGTCACGTATATAACCCGCCAACCCGTTAGACGTTAGACCAGCGGCTGGAGACAACCATCCACCCACTGGCCCGGACGTTCCCCCAAGGAGCCAATACCCGCAACAATGGGTCGGCCCCGTGGGGGAAAGTCCGGCTTATGTACCTTGGGAAGATGATGGAAAACCGGGACCACTGGTGTTTCCACCATAGGATAGTCCCTCTCCTTCTCCGTGAACACTCCCAAAGAAAGTGCCAGGTTTAACAATTTCTTGAGTTCAGCCTGGAACCGACCCGTGGGGTCCCCTTTAAGGACCTGATAAGTTTCAGTATCCCCCAGTTGGCGTAGAGCTTCGGCTCTATACCTATCTGAATCAAGGATGACCACAGCTCCCCCTTTAACTGCATTGCAGATGACAATTGAGTCATCATTCTGGAGGGATTGAAGTGCTTCCCATTCAGATTTGGTAAGATCCGACTTCGCTCTAGATGTCCTTTGTAGTTGGACCAATTCACCCTCGACTAGGTCTTGAAAGGTATCGACTACCGCTGTTCTGGCCTGTATGGGATAGAAGAAAGGGCTGGAGACGGGCACGGGGCCCAGGGCCGCCCCGGCAACTGGGCCGCCGCTCACACTGGACGCTTGTTCCAGAGCGAGGGCGGTCGAGGCCTCCCGGGAATGCAGCCTGTGGTCCGCAGCATGCGGCCCAGACTGCATAAACTTTGCACAGGCCTGATTTAAACCAAGATCATGCAAGGGTTCTGAGTACTATATTCCAATTCCCCAGCAATGGCCAACCTAATATGTACAGGGGGAGCAGTTTTATATAATTTGTATATGCCCAAAAATATTTAAATTTACTTTTTTTGTGATCCACAATAAAAAAAAAAAGAAAAAGCTACAGAAAAGTCCAGAAAAATTGATCACTCAGCCTCCCTTTATGCAGTAAGTCATTGGTTACACATATTAGTGCTTTTACAGTACTGTATTTTTACACAGTCTGATTAGGTGGTATTATACATTCATTTTACAAGAGATTGCCTTTTAGTAGGTTTGCAAACCAGCCTTTTCCATTACTTTTAATAAGGATAGAAAAATATGTTTCCAAACTAACTGAATGCCGGTTCATAGTAAAGTAAAATAAAACAAACCTTTTTTTTTTAGGTAGTCAGGGAGTTTGCTCATGATGCACATAGAGGATCAGAGGCTGCGGTACACATGAGGCCACCTCGGCTAGGAACTATACAGCAATTGTACAAGGACATACAAGGCTAGGGCTGCACGTCTAAAGGTGTGCATCAATGGTACCATTTTTTGTGAAATTTTTAGAGAAGGTCATATTTTTGATCATGTTATTTTGATCATCTTGCATAAAAAAACAGGGAAGCTGATGAGTCCAGTCCATCCTTAACAATCACACAATCGATCGTTTCCTTAAAGAAATTATCATTCCGCTTGGCGGATTTTTTTCATAGATATGAATCGTAATTGGTGGAGATATGATCGCAAGTTGGACTTTTCGGTGGTGTGGATTGATTAAATACAATCTTTCCTTTCAGTCTGTATAATATTATTGAAAATATGATTGTTTAGCATAATTGTAACGCTAATAGGCTCTTTTATACTTATTTTTTGGATAAAAGTACAGTGATGACTCATCAGAGTGCTGCTACTCCACACAGTCCAACAAGTAAATATTGGCATTTGGGTGCAGTGAAGGTAGGTGAGTTTAGGATGCATACAATGCTGTGTTGCTGGGTTGTCTAGTGCTGTCAGAAACACAAAGTTTTACTGAACTATAGAGTTTCTTCTTACAGTAAATGTGGCCACACACACCATACAATAAAAAGATGTTGTTTTACAATTTACACCAATTAGATAAAAACAAACAAGAAATCTTGTTTTAGCTCCTAATTTATTTTTCTATATAAGTTCAATTTTATGAAAATGGATTGGTGGAGGAAATGTCATTTTCTTGACTTATAGGCCCAAAAATGTATTTTCAGAGTTCTCAATCATTTATTTTTCATAATTGGGGAAAATTTGTACATGTTTTTTTCCTTTAAGGCCACCTTCACAGTAGCTGTTGTGTTGTGTTCCCTGTAACAGCAGGAACGCAATGCAACGGATTGGAACAAAGGTGCTGCACATTATCCGCACATTGTGTCGGTTAAAGTAAAGTACACAGTCAAGGAAAATCATGCTTTAATGTTAATGGCCACGATTAGCGGTAACACACTGCACGCAGTGCACTACCATACTACAACCCGTTATAGTGCAACGCACCCACCACATTGTCACATAGGTGGTGCAGTGCAGTGCAGTGCAGTGCAGTACAGTAAGCCCCGTTACAAAGCAATCGTTACACCCCAAAAAAAAGAGTCTACTATAACTTAAAATTTCACTGTTTGACTCGGGAACAAGTACTATAAAGCTATATAAAGCAATTTTTTTTTTTAATTTTGCATCTTGGGGACAATTTTGTATACATTTGCATACAGAATTTGCATAACCCTGTATCAAATCAGATTTATTATTGGCCATTCCTATTCAATACTTCTCAGTCATGTAGCTGTTCAGATGTTTGTCCTGTGGAGTGTACAGTGGTTGTGGAAACGGCAGTATGGTGGCATAGGGGGTAGCTGGGTCCGCGGTTCAAATCCCATCCATGGCACTATCTGCTTGGAGTTTTTTTAATGTTATATCTGTGTCTGTGTGGGTTTCCTCTAGGCACTATGGTTTCCTCCCACATCCCAAAATCATACAGATAAGTTAATTGGATTCCCTCTAAAAAAAAAAAAAATATGCCCTAGGCTATGATGGAAATATAACTATGCTAAGGAATAGATTGTTAGGCCTCTAAGCGACATACAGTATATATTCTGTGAAGCGCTGCGTAAGATTTCAGCGCTAAATACTAAATAATAATGATAAAACCTAAATAGAACACTGTATTTCTGAGCTTCTGCATACAGTACCTTTATTATATACATTTCAGTTCTGTTACTTGCCTAGCAGAAGTCAGCTATTAGTAAATTGTGGCATATTCTACTGCTAATGAGATGAAATTAATCTTTTAATTGCCAGCACTGCTTATTTAATTAGTTGTTGTATGCATGTTTTCCTTTTACTAGCTTCAAAAGAGGGGTTGAGTACCATATCTGATATTGTTATATTTACACTAATAGTCGTTTCTTGAAGGACGAGAAAAAAAATGTGTTTTGAGTTATTAAATCAACAGATATGATGAATGTATTAGAAACATATATACACATTATTGAATTAAAATAAAATGAACATATACAGTTTCAAGTGCACAATAAAAATAATGGATGGCACAAAAACATTTTTAAATAGCCTTATTTTTCTAGACAACCTATAGAAATGCAATAATTCAACTAAACCACTTCCGGACTGCAGTGATTGAAATCTACACCCTGTTTGGAGGATGTTATTCCTGCCAGGAAGTAGATTTTACCTCACCAACACCGCACGCTCCCGTTCATCATGTCACTCTCTGCCCACTGCAGCTCACTCGCCCTGCTGTAGGTATGACAGCAAAGATCTGTGAGCCTATCAGGGGTCAATTTCATTGGCTCCTGACCATGTAATCAATGTGAGCACATCCCATTGGATTACATTGATCACAGCTTCAGGAGCCAATGAAATCAGCTCATGGCCGGCTCACAGAGCTACAATTACTAGGTAATACCCAGCAATGTTGATCCAGGGATTTTCTCTGATTGCCATCTGGAGTCGGGAAGGAATTTTTTCCCTTTTGCAACTAATTGGACCATGCCTTGTAAGGGTTTTTTGCCTTCCTCTAGATCAACAGGGATATGTGAGGGAGCAGGCTGGTGTTATACTTTGTTCTCTGGTTGAACTCGATGGACGTACAGTATGTCTTTTTTCAACCCAAATAACTATGTAACTATGTAGTAGAGCTCTGTCGTAGAGATGGCCCGAACGGTTCGCATGCAAACTTATTCGCGCGAACATCGGTGCTTCGCGAACTTTATGCGAGTTCGACCCGCCCCCTATACTACATCATTGGGCTAAACTTTGACCCTCTACATCACAGTCAGCAGACACATGGTAGCCAATCAGGCTCCCTTTCCCTTATATAAGGCAGCTGCGTAGGTCATTATCTCACTCGGTGTGGCTGCAGTAATTAGAGAAGGGAGAGGAACCTGCTGTAGACATAGGGAAAGCTTAATTAGGCTCTTGTTAGGCTTGTTAGCTTGCTCCTTGCTGATACTTATTGCTAAAAAGCACCCCACAACAGCTCTTTTGAGAGCTAATGTTGTTCTTGTGATCTGGTTTTTTTTTTTTGCCCCTACACAGCCCTGTCAGTCGCAGCTGGCCCTTGCTAATTCCTATACTGTGCCACTGCCAGGCCCGGCACATTCAGTGCCTACCTTTTCACTGCACCTGTGTGTGTGACAGACAGCTGCACATTTGTAGTACCAGTCCGACCGTGCATACCTGTTCATGTGTGTGACAGCACACAGTGTTATATAGTATACCAGTCACTGCATAACTGTTCACTGCACCTGTGTGTGACAGCTGCACATTTGTAATACCAGTCCGACCGTGCATACCTGTTCATATGCGTGACAGCACGCAGTGTTATATAGTATATCAGTCGCTGCATGACTGTTCACTGCACCTGTGTGTGAAAGCTGCACATTGTATAGATACCAGTCACTGCATTCCTGTTCACTGCACCTGCGTGACAGCCCGCAGTTTTATATACCAGTCACTGCATACCTGTTCACGGTACCTGTGTGTGCTACAGCTGCACATTTGTAATACCAGTCTGTGCATACCTTTCATTGCACCTGTGTGACTGCACATTCTATTAGTCAAATCAGTGCATACCTTTCACTTCATCCTCCCCAATATGGACAAAACAACAGGCTGACACAGAGGCTGGCCACCCGGCAGGTTTGTTCGAGGTCGTGCTAACGTTATTTTGTGCGGCCCTGGACCAAAGTACAGTGCTCAGAAGAAGGCACGTGCCATCAACTCCCAAGATTGTCAGGACGTAGTTGACTATTTAACACAGAACACCTCATCTTCCGCAGCCACCAGTGCTACTACAAGCACCACATCTGCTACATTTGACACTTCGCAGGAGTTATTTAGTGGGGAATTCACTGATTCACAGCCATTATTGTTACAAGATGATGGCGCTAAGCATGTTACACCACCTCATATGTCTGAGTTAGGCATCACTATGGATGTAGGGTGTGAGGAGGAGAATGAAGTACCTGCTGTTGATGCAGTTTTAGAGGTGTCTGATACAAGCGAAGCTGGAGAGGATGATTATTATGATGATACGGATGTCACGTGGGTTCCCAATGGAGGAGATGAACAGGGGGACAGTTCAGAGGGGGAGTGAGAGAGGAGTAGGAGGAGACGAGTTGCTGAAAGAAGCAGGGGGAGCTGAGTGGCAGTGCTACTCTACTGATGCTGCAATCTCTTCTCCAGCTACACAGCCCCAGCTCCCATGCTGCATGCCAGGTATGATGGTGTCACGCCATCTTAGACATGTCTTGCCTCAAAGCTGAGAGTCACACTGGAGCAGCTCTCCTGGCTGCTCTGTACAAACAGGTGGATTAGTGGCTGACACCACACCAACTGGAGATTGGCAACGTGGTGTGTGAAAACGGCAGCAATCTCATTTTGGCTTTGAATTTGGGAAAGTTGACACATGTACCCTGCATGGCAAATGTGCTGAATCTAATAATTAAGAGATTTGTGTGTAAGTACCCAGGCTTACAGAACAACCTGAAGCAGTCCAGGAAGGTGTTTGTGCATTTTAGGTGGACCTACACGGCCATGGCACGCTTGGCCGATATTCAGCGGATAAACAACTTGCCAGTGAGGCGCTTGATTTGCGATAGCCCTACTCGCTGGAATTCAACGCTCCTGATGTTTAACCGCCTGCTTCAACAAGAGAAAGCCGTCAACCAGTATCTGTACAACTACAGTAAAAGGACATGCTCTGGGGAGATGGGGTTGTTCTGGACGAAGTACTGGACACTCGTGCAAAATGCCTGCAAGCTCATGCAGCCATTTGAGGAGGTTATAAACATGGTGAGTCGCATTGAAGGTGCCATCAGTGACTTGATCCCATATGCTTTCTTCCTGGAGCCTGCCGTGTGTAGAGTGGTGGATCAAGCTGTGGAAGAGCGTGAATGTGAACAGGAACATGAACAAGAGGAAGAGTTGTGGGATCAATTATCAGCAGAACCAGATGTTTCCTCAACACCTGCGGCAGCACAGAGGAGGGGGAAGTAGGAGGAGGAAGAGTTGTGTGGGGAAGAGGAGTCAGATGAGGAAGGTGTTTTTGTTTGAGGAGGAGGAGGAGGCGGAAGAACAACCACAGCAGGCATCGCAGGGGGCTTGTGCTGCTCAAATTTCCTTTGGTATTGTTCGTTGCTGGGGGGAGGAGGAGAACTTACCTGACATCACTGAGGAAGAGCAAGAGGAGATGGATAGTACGTCTGCATCCAAATTTGTGCAGATGGCGGCTTTCATGCTGTCAAGCCTGTTGAGGGACCCCTGTATAAAAAACTCAAGAGGAATGAGCTGTACTGGGTGGCAACACTACTAGACCCTCGGTATAGGCGCAAAGTGGTGGAGATATTTCCAAATCACCAGAAGACAGAAAGGATGCAGCACTTGCAGAACAAGCTGGCAACTGTGCTTTACAGTGCATTTAAGTGTGATGTCACAGCACAACGGAATAAAGGTGCCACTGCCAGTAATCTTCCTCCTCCTCCCATGTCTACGCAGGTAAGGACAGGATGCTCTAGCGATCTCATGCTGATGTCGGACATGCGGACATTCTTTAATCCAACTAAGGCAAGGTGCCTTAGCCCTTCCAGATCCACCCTCCACCAACGCCTTGACCGGCAGGTAGCCGACTACGTGGCCTTAACTGCAGATGTAGACCCTCTAAGCAGTGATGAACCCCTGGACAACTGGGTGCGCAGGCTTGACCTGTAGCCAGAGCTGTCACAGTTTGCCATCAAACTTCTGTCTTGCCCTGCCTCAAGCATCCTGTCAGAAAGGACCTTCAGTGCAGCTGGAGGCATTGTCAGTGAAAAGAGATGTCGCCTACGTCAGAAAAGTATTCAGTACCTCACCTTTATCAAAATAAATGAGGCATGGATCCCGAAGGGTTACTGCCCGCCCCAAGACTAAGTCAATCCCCACACACAGCATCTCTGCTGGCACACCGTGTGACTGCCTGCCCCAAGACTAAGTCGGTCCCCACACAGCATCTCTGCCTGCAGGCCACTTGGCTTTCTTCTCTGCCACCACCAACAGGGTCCAGGACTCCAGGTGGATTCCTGAATTTTTAAGGCCGCTGCTAGCAGCAGCCGCTATAATAATTTTTCTGGTGCGTGTACATGCCTGCCTAATTTTTCTGGCTGCACTGCGGCTGCAACAACAAAACAAAAGGCATGTACATGTGTCAGTTCCCCCTCGTGACCTTGCCGCGGTGAAGGGGCTTGCGTATCACAATGAAGCAATGGCCGGCTAAATGAGTGTGTTGGGGTTGGAGGGCACACCTGGCCCAAGAACATAGATAATAAGGTTGTGGACAGACCAAATTCGATCAGCTGGACACTCAGTCACTGTTTTTCTGTCATTCAGCTACCGCAGCCCGACCATATGGGCTTGAAAACCGCCATCGCCTGCACTCTCGCCATGGTGCACACCAGTCCAGCACGGCCATCACCACACAAACAGCTGTTTGTGGTGCATTACACATTGAGTTTAGTCTGTCAGTGTGAAGCAGTACACTAATTACCTGATTGATGTATACACATGCAAGATCTTTTAAAGCACTTTAGGCCTCCAATTTAGCAATAAAATGTGATTTCTGCCCTTAAACCCTGCTGTGCGTCAAATTCGGATTTTCCCCAGGATTTTTGGCGTGTATCCGACTCCGCCATTCCCCCCTTTAGGTGTTAGTCCCCTTGAAACATTGCGCGTACCCGAACTTTTGCGGAAGTTCGCGTTCAAAGTAAGCGAACCTAAAATCGGAGGCTCGAGCCATCTCTACTCTGTTGTCATAGATATGGCAGAGCGGGTGGGCTGAGCCAGCGGGTTTGTGACATGTACGGCGGTAGTGGCAATTCGTCAATATGCAGCATTTTTTGGTGCCAGCGGTCTCTGGTTCTTAAAGGGCCAGAGACCGCTGGTAGTAAGGGGGTTAAGGAAAGGTAATTAAATACATATAAATGACCAGGACTGTTGTTAGGATGGTGGGAGATCTGGGGGAACCCCTGGGCACCCAGTGAGAGTCAATATGCAGTGCACGTAGCACGCTGTGGCAAAAAAGGGGGTGGTCATGCCCATTTATGTTTGGTAACTTACAGACAGTGGGCCTGGCCAGCAAAACGTTGTTGGCTACAGCACACTCTTATTTAATAAGAAAAAATGCCCTAGTTATCAAACAGCAATATGAGATATAATAATAAGGGCCTGTCACATTGCTCTAGAACACAGGTAGCAATGCCTTTTACACAGACTCTTAGCACCTACATTGCTTTCTATTGCAGAGCCGACCAAATTCAACTTTACTGAATGGGACAGCTCTGCCTTGCTCTTAAGATACATGCAACAGTGTGTTGTCAGAATGCACTTCTGCGCATGTTGCTGAAAATCTGCTCAGCAATGCAACAGTGTGCTCAGGCAGCATTCCCTCCCCAAAAATATATATTCAAAGGCTCCCTTACAACAATAAAATAAACAAACAACACAATAATAAAACTCATAACTAAAAACACAATCAGGCAGGATTTACTTCCCACAAAATCCCTAATTGGACTGGCTGGCGGTTTTGTTGTGGTGATGCTGGCCTGGCGGCTGGTGGTTATGCTGTGGTGGCTGCTAACCTGGGCAGAATTATCCTCCTTACAACACTCACATCCAATCCATCAATCTTAGCCATCCTAGAACCCTGGAACTTCGTAGGACATCTCCGACCAATCATTCAATCAGAAGTAAATGTAAAACTCCCTCTCCTCCCTGAAATAAGCTATCCCAAATGTACATCTAGAGAACTGGTCAAAAGCAGGAATAGTTGAGTTAGATGAGATCTCAGAAGGACTCTCCCTGAAACCTTTCTTGTATTTAAAATGGAAATATAAGCTCTCAGATAAAGACATCTTCGCAACACCCAAATCTTAACATAAAGGAGGAATAGCATTCGGGTATAATCTGAAAGCTAATACCTCAAATTCCTCTATTACCAAATACCTTATGGAAAGCCAATCTACAACAACCAATACTAATCTCACACAAACTGAGAATTCCCTATAGGACCTCAAAAAGTACTCTGAAGGTGACACACACATGAAAACCACAACATTTAAAAAAAAAATAAAAAAAAAATCCTACATCAAAAGGTAGTTGACGCCCTTTATTATGGCTAAATTCTCATAACAACTTTCCCCAGATTGCTGGAGAAACTGTCTTCTTCCTAGCACACTATTACATGTCAAATGGGAGTGTCCTATAATTGCTCCTTATTGGGCCCAAATATTCAAACGCATATCAGCAATCATGAAGAAAGACATCCATGCTTCTCCACAATTAGGCCCCGTTCACATCACAAACGCGGACGGGCACGCACGCGGAACGCAACACGTACGAACGCACGCCATCCGCGTTTGTGTGCATTGCGTGGCTGATCCCATCACTGAAAAGTGAATGGGACAGCCACGCGTTTTTACAAAAAATGCATGCAGCATGCGTTCCCGGACCGCACAGGTCCGGAACGCATGCAGTGTGAACATCAGACATTGCACTCTATGCAATGTCTGATGTCGTGCGTGTCGGCCACCTGCACGCGTTTCCAAAACGCGGCTGGAACCGCGTGCAGTGTGAACGGGGCCTTAGCATTCTTCCTAATATGTATAAACCAATTCCAACCTATGCTATGACTGGAAATTACCCATATAATACTGTATGCATTGCTAGACACTGACTAATATCCTATTGGAGACTTCCTCTTGTACCTTCCATCTCCCAGGTCACCCACCTTATAGATTTTAAATTTAAGGGGTTCTCTGGGAGGATGTTGAAAATAAAAACAGACACTTACCTGGGGCTTCCCTGGGGCTTCTAACGGCCCCCTGTAGCAGTAATGTCACATGCCATCCTCCTCCAATCACCCGTTTCCCGATGACGGCACCGGGCAATTATTCGTCTAACAAGACGGATAATGTGCGCTCCCATTCGCATCATGGGGAGCTTACTGCACAGGGGCAGTATGACGTTTTCTTGTACTGAGCCTGTGCACTGCAGTAAGCTTCCAATGACGCGTGTGGGAGCGAGCACGTGCACGACCACAGCCACGCAGGCCTCCTCTGCCCACTACCCCTATTTCTCTCTTTTAGATTGGATCTGGATCCCTGCAGAGTTAAAACAGAATGCTACACTACTAAAGACCACACAAGGGAACATCAGGTGTAATGATCAGTTTTGTTGTATGTTACTCCACCCATTAGAACATTCAGCCTGTCTGTTTCTCAGGAAGTATGTGTATGCATTGTTTTGTTACATATTTAGGCATAGACTTATTCCTTGTATGGTTAGACCTTAAGACTGTGATTATCACTATGTTTACTGCATTTTCATCCCGTTTGTATGTGAAAAAACATTTCAATAAAACCACTGACCAAAAAAAAGTGTGTTTCATGAATGCAACAAATGTAGCCACAGGTTGTATAGCGAGTGGCCCTGGCACCCACTATTACATTGGCTATTTATTGGCTATTTACATTTGGGCCTATGGCTTGTCCAAATTACCACGTGGTGCCCATGGCATGCCCAAATTACCGCGCAGTGCCTATGGCGTGCCCAAATTACCGTGTGTTGCCTATGGCATCCCCAACAGAGTCTTTAGGTTGCTTTTGGAGCATCTAAGATAGTGCTCTTTTAAGGTAATATTCATACTGTATAAACTGCAATAAACTGCCTGACCAGTTTGAGACTTACAAGGATATTTGAGGAAAATTCATGCAAGAGAAACTGGGTAGTTTTATATTCTACAGAGTTAAAAAAAAGAATCCTGAGCTACACTAACATAGAGGTGAAGGCTGTAGTTGTTTAAAGAACCTAAAATAAGTAATTCTCTTCAGTGGTTAATATTTATGTGCCAGTTTGTGTTTGCTTGAAATGCCTAATCATGCACATGAGGAATCATATTTGTTTAGGTCCCCTTTTTAACTTCACACATGATTGAATGTCTGAGGTAAATATGTTTTCACTCAAACTGCAGTAGAAATTTCTTATTTAGTAAATGACCCTAAATGTGATCTGGGAAGAAATGATTGCAGGTGGCTGTAAAATGTGAACAAAGGTTCACTAGGTCAACAGTAAATTCTTCCTTTAAAATAACAAATGGAAGGATACAAATCTCAAGGACAAGTTGCTTGCTAATGGCAGAACTTTGCAAGAGATGGGTAAATACTCAAATATTCAACCATGGCTGGGAAGTAAGGATTGCCGGAAATGCCGAGTTCCAAATTCTGTTTTATGAGAATTAATTGTGTAATTGTGGCCTAAAATGTCCAAGTCTCGGTAATGCATTATATCCGTGGAATTCTGATTTTCGTGTACTAAAATAAATAAAATTACACACACACACACACACACACACACACACACACACACATACATACATACATACATACATACATACATATATATATATATATATATATATATATATATATGAGAATGCATTTGAAGTACCAATAGAATGCTAGGACATATCGATTTGTAAGCACAACTAAAGTCAATATGAAAGCACTTAGAAAAAACAATTTGCATATTGGGTTGCCCCAGAACCCACTATTCTACCAATTTTTTCATATTAGTTAAATTAATATTTTAAAGTATTACCGCTAATTGCGGTTTTATAGCAAGGGATATTAGTATTAAGAGTGGGTGGGTCCTTAGGGGTTAAGGTTAGGCACCACCAGGGGGGGAGGTTAAGGTTAGGTATTGGTAGAGGGAGGGTTCTGTGTGAGAGTAGGGCAAGGTTAGGTCATAGGAAAATATCAGTAAAAATTACTGATATTTCATCAGAATTACAGTGGGTTGCAAAAGTATTCGGCCCCCTTGAAGTTTTCCTCATTTTGTCACATTACTGCCACAAACATGCATCAATTTTATTGGAATTCCACGTGTAAGACCAATACAAAGTGGTGTACATGTGAAAAGTGGATCGAAAATTATACATCATTCCAAACATTTTTTACAAATAAATAACTGCAAAGTGGTGTGTGCATAATTATTCAGCCCCCTGAGTCAATACTTTGTAGAACCACCTTTTGCTGCAATTACAGCTGCCAGTCTTTTAGGGTATGTCTCTACCAGCTTTGCACATCTAGAGACTGAAATCCTTGCCCATTCTTCTTTGCAAAACAGCTCCACCTCAGTCAGATTAGATGGACAGCATTTGTGAACAGCAGTTTTCAGATCTTGCCACAGATTCTCGATTGGATTTAGATCTGGAATTTCACTGGGCCATTCTAACACATAGATATGTTTTGTTTTAAACCATTCCATTATTGCCCTGGCTTTATGTTTAGGGTCGTTGTCCTGCTGGAAGGTGAACCTCCGCCCCAGTCTCAAGTCTTTTGCAGTCTCCAAGAGGTTTTCTTCCAAGTTTGCCCTGTATTTGGCTCCATCCATCTTCCCACCAACTCTGACCAGCTTCCCTGTCCCTGCTGAAGAGATGCACCCCCCGAGCATAATGCTGCCACCACCATATTTGACAGTGGGGATGGTGTGTTCAGAGTGATGTGCAGTGTTTTCCGCCACCCATAGCATTTTGCATTTTGGCCAAAAAGTTCCATTTTGGTCTCATCTGACCAGAGCACCTTCTTCCACATGGTTGCTGTGTCCCCCTCATGGCTTGTGGCAAACTGCAAACGGGACATCTTATGCTTTCTGTTAACAATGCCTTTCTTCTTGCCACTCTTCCATAAAGGCCAACTTTGTACAGTGCATGACTAATAGGTGTCCTATGGACAGAGTCTCCTACCTGAGCTGTAGATCTCTGCAGCTCGTCCAGTCACCATGGGCCTCTTGACTGCATTTCTGATCAGCGCTCTCGTTGTTCGGCCTGTGAGTTTAGGTGGATGGCCTTGTCTTGGTAGGTTTACAGTTGTGCCATACTCCTTCCATTTCTGAATGATCGCTTGAACAGTGCTCCGTGGGATGTTCAAGGCTTTGGAAATCTTTTTGTAGCCTAAGCCTGCTTTAAATTTCTCAATAACTCGATCCCTGACCTGTCTTGTGTGTTCTTTGGACTTCACGGTGTTGTTGCTCCCAATATTCTCTTAGACAACCTCTGAGGCCCTCACAGAGCAGCTGTATTTGTACTGACATTAGATTACACACAGGTGCACTCTATTTAGTCATTAGCACTCATCAGGCAATGTCTATAGGCAACTGACTGCACTCAGATCAAAGGGGGCCGAATAATTATGCACACACCACTTTGCAGTTATTTATTTGTAAAACATGTTTGGAATCATGTATGATTTTCGTTCCACTTCTCATGTGTACACCACTTTGTGTTGGTCTTTCATTTGGAATTCCAATAAAATTGATTCATGTTTGTGGCAGTAATATGACAAAATGTGGAAAACTTCAAGGGGGCCGAATACTTTTGCAACCCACTGTAAGTAGTAGAATATTGGTCATTTCACTGATATTCTACTAGCGGCAATATATAGTGCCCTTTTTTCAGGTGCCTTTTTTTTACATGTACCTGTATAAACTACCATCTTAATCATGCATTGTGAGGAACCCCAAAGTCCCGTGCAGAGCTGGAACAATAGGTTTAAATATTTGTAAACTAGTTGACCTAAGCCCATTTAAAAACGGGCTCTAGGTCTTTCACTGCTGCCTGCCGCGCACGCACCAGTCGCCCACACCATCTGCCGTGCACGCCTGCACCCATCCGCCGTGGCGCCTCCTGACCCCTCCTGCGTCCTGACTCAAATGCTGTGTCTGTGCAGGACATGCGCAGTAACGCAAAAGCACTGACACAGGGACAGGACGCCGGGACACATATAGAGATAATACTAGAAACTCCTTAAAATGTGATAATGTCCTTCCCAATTCACTATTAGGCTGTTTTTGTCTCACATATTATGCATCTCTAAAATGTATTGCATTTATACTATTTAAAGCCCTAATACAGCCTCCATTTTTACTGCATATGATAGTCAATGGGCATCAATTATCTTTGAACTTACTCACAGCAAAGGAGACCAAAATGCATATTTATCAGTGCATTGCTGGCCTTCTGTTTCCAGATGGAACAACCATCCCTAAACAATGGATGGGGCCTGCACTATCATTTATTATCAAAATGGATGGTTAATGGTATACAATGTTACAAATGTTACAGATTATGCAAATTTGGCAAGCAAATGTATGCAGCTTGAAAATGGACCAATCAAACTCCACCCCAGCAGAATTCAACTGGTACATTTTCAAGTGGCATACATTTACATATAGAATTTGCATAATCCTGCATCAACTTTTTTTTTTTTTTGCTTCTCATTAACCATCCCTAATTATCAGCATACAAAGCTATCTAATCATGCTTTTCTTCTAAGTTTAAAGAAACACAAAACAGCAAGCCACCTACTTCTATTTTCTTTGGAAACATATACAGTACAGCATGACAATGCCATACTAGAAGTCAATGGTATTTTTGAAGGACATTGAAGTCCATTCACAAAACTTCTCATAAATGACTTATTATCCTCCTAATTAAAAATAACCTTTCAGCACATTTACAAGCAAAATAATCACTCAAAGCAAGTTGTTCCTTATTAACTTCATTTCATCATTACTTTTCATACCTTAATTATATTGTTTTTATTGTTTTGTTTTTTATTTTGTTTTTTGGGAGCTTAAAATGTAACCTAGATAAGGTGAAAACAGTGGAGAACAGGTGAAAAAGCTTTGTGAATCAGGTTCATTGAATTAGTTACAGCAGGTTGGTACTTTTCAACAAGCAAATGTTTTATTTGGCTTGGTGTGTATTAGAGTATTAGATTTATCTAATAGGATAAAATAAACTGTTCTCACTTCTCTTTTATGTATTTGCTATTTAGTATGAAGCATTATGAATCTGACTCCCATGTACTATTTCCATGAAGAAAAAAGGAAGAAACTATTCGCGCTTCCACATTTTTGTTCAAAACATGCTCTTGCATGCATGTTCATGATCAGAAAAATAAGCATTGCTAAAGAAGTCTGAGTCAATGCTCAAAGAAAATGAAGTGAAAATAAACTTATGAGAATTACACGCACTCTATCAACCATGTGTTCTAAAATGACAATGTACAAATTGGGCCTGATGCTATTCCAGGTGATAAGTAGCTTGCAGATGCGAGCTACTTATCACCTTGCCATTGCACGGGGATTATCGGCAAATCCTATTGCCAGTTTCACTCGTGCGATGGCCGATCGTTAGGGAGCATTACTCAGGCGAAAGCCTGAGCGATGCTCCCTATTACTGGGCGATGGGGAGCGAGGTTTACCCTGTGGTGCTGTCCATCAGCACCACGGCCTCGCTCCCCACACATGCGCACAACCTGCCGAACATCCGCCTCCATCTTCCGCCGCTGCATCTGGGGGTCTCCTTTAATAAGGAGACCGCCAGAGCTCCCCGCCGGCCGCCGCTCGTCTCTGCAACCCCCCACAAAGCTACAAAGTTAATTGCTTAAATCTCTTACCGCCGCTTTACACCCGTCGGCCGCCGCATCTCGCCGCAAGTCCCCGCTGTGTAATTACAGTGTACGAGTTACTGTAATTACACTCGCTAATAGAGTCCTGGCAAAGCATCTTTGAATCAGCCGCCGGGGCTCCCCCATTGGTTCACAGGCTGGACCAATGAAAATGTCTCAGCCTGTGAACCAATGGGGAGCCCCGGTGGCTGATTCAAAGATGCTTTGCCGGGACTCTGTTAGTAACTCATACACTGTAATTACACAGCGGGGACTTGCGGCGAGATGCGGCGGCCGACGGGTATAAAGCGGCTGTAAGAAATTTAAGCAATTAACTTTGTAGCTTTGTGGGGGGTTGCGGAGACGAGAGGCGGCCGGCGGGGAGCTCTGGGGGTCTCCTTATTAAAGTGACTCTGTAACAAAAATTACAACGTTTTTTCTACCATCCTACAAGTTCCTAAACCTATTCTAATGTGTTCTGGCTTACTGTAGCTCTTTCTACTATAACCATCTCTGTAATAAATCAATGTATCTTTCCCCTGTCAGACTTGTCGGCCTGTGTCTGGAAGGCTGCCAAGTTCTTCAGTGTTGAACTGTTCCTCTATGCACACTCCAGTGTGTGTTTTATTTACATAAGCCAGCAGCTTCTCTGCTATCTTATCAGTGATAGAAGAGAGCTGGATAAAAATCCTCCTCTGGAGGCTGTGAAAGGAGCTGGTCTGTCACATACTGAGGAATTAACAACATAGGCAGAGCTGTCTGCAGGAAGCCTGTAATGTTCAGTGCATGAGAGAAGCTGGGGACAGAAGGTAAACACACACAAATGATCTCTTGAGATTCAGAAGTAAGGCTGTATACAGCCTGCTTGTTTATGGATGTATTTTCTATGTGTGGACATGCTGTACATCAACCTACTTCCTGTTTTGGTGGCCATTTTGTTTGTTTATAAACAAACTTTTTAAAACTGTTTTTAACCACTTTTAATGCGGCGGGGAGCGGTGAAATTGTGACAGAGGGTAATAGGAGATGTCCCCTAACACACTGGTATGTTTACTTTTGTGCGATTTTAACAATACAGATTCTCTTTAAGTAGCTGTGTGATATTTAAAATGAAAAGGAAAATGTTTAGAGGTAAAAGCTTTAATTCATTGTATGTAGATTTTAGTTATGTTTAAAATGTCTCATCTGCAGAGGTATGGATCTGTAAGAATCTCTGCAACCTGACATGCTAAGAACAGTGTAATATTGAAGAAGATTGCCTGACAGGCTTTTGTTTTCATATATCAGGATTCACACACTTAATTGCAGATGCTTATGTTGCACATATGATACATTTCCTGAGCTCTCTGCACACACAGGGCCATATGCAATTCACTTTTTCACCTGAGTTTTCACCTAGGAGATAATTTTTCATCTTCGATTTAAAATAACTTTCCAGAACTTTTCAACTAAAAAAAGTGCCAAAAAGTAGGTGAGAAGGTACTATCAAAATTATATTGAGTATTTCTTGCTTTCTGGTGGCTTAAAATGCATTTTATTGACAAATTTAAAAATATCTCCTAGGAGAAAACTCAGGTGAAAAAGTGAATTGCATATGGCCCATAGAGTTAATGATGCACTATGAAAGGAATCCCCTCCCCTCATGGCTGTGTCTGCTGTCAGAATTTTAGCAGACTGTCAGAAAAGTCATTCAGGATTCAGATGTATATACCAGTACTTAGCAGCACTACCCAAACATGTCCTATCTCAATTGGAAAAAAAACAAAAACATGTCAATCGATAGTGTCCCTTTAAAGTGGACCTGAACTCTTGCACAACACTGAATAAATACATAGAGAAATGCACCCTGTATGTATTTAGAGAGTCTAGCCTGTCTAATGCCCCCTCATCTGTGTCTAATCACAAGTGTAATATGATCTCTCCCCTGTGTTTCATGACAGCCAAGGCAGAGATGGCAGATAAGGCCATTTAAAAGTACAGAAGGTAAACAATATGTCTGCTTCCATGAATCAGGAAGTAGAAACTGTGCAGATTTATTTTAGAATTTGCATCAGCTGTAACAAAGAAATGTTTTTTGTTTAAAGGTTATTATGCTGTTGCATATCTTTTAGCGCAGAGATGACATTTTGAGTTCAGCTCCACTTTTACTTTACGTGTTTTGCTAAAGATACTGTAAATATAACATAGAACTGAGTCTCATTTTTATGTTCAGATTAAGGGCTTAATTCAAAGACCTAAATATGAATTCTAGTGACATATAGTAGAATATAGTAAAGTATCCAGAAGACCCACTTTTACACTAATTATCCTAGTTTCTGCATTGGAAACACTTCCTATATCTTTACGTTGCTGTACACTGGTATGTACTCCCGCCCTCCCATTGATGTTTAGCCCAAGTGTTATTTCAACTGGCTTCGGAACACACAGTAAACAAAAATTATACAGTGATGCACCTACCAGCAGTGCCACCGGTGATGAATTTAAAAATTTAAATAAGGGTGAGGAAAGATTTTACAATGGGCAAACACTAAATTTATAAAGTAATATTGTAAAAAATATGCAATTTTATTAATCACGTTACATTCAGTAAAGCACCTATTTCATTCTAAATCACAGCCATGGCAAGTTTGCCTTGTTGAGTTGTAAAACATGCAGAAGTAATGACCCTTTGAACTTTTCAGCACTAGAATCAAATCACAAGCTTTTTTTTCACAGATATACTGTAGCTGTTTTGGCCTCTATTAACTTTTCAGTAACGGGACTGAATTTGACAAGCTGTTAAACTAGCTAATTTGTATAGATAACATAAGCTCGCATAATCTCATCATGCCACTTCAGGTGTACTTTTAATGCATGAAACACAGTGTTCACAGTGTTCTAAGTCCATGTTAGACAATACAGTAGTAGATAGGTAAACTATCTACTAAATCTGTTGTTTAAAGGGTGTTTAAAGGGTGAAAGCATGAGGTAGACTTAGGCTGGTCAGGGTTAGGCTAATTAACCACTTAAAGAGACTGTCTGAAGCATTATTAAAAATTGCTTTTTACCCTATATTCAACATGGGCATGTTTGCCCCTGCTAAAACGCCGCTATCCTGCGGCAGATCGAGGGGTCTTTACCCCCCAAATCCCCCCTGCAAAATCCACGACCAACTTGGTCATAGATTTTGCTGCTCATGGAGGCAGGGCTAATGGCTGTAGCTCTGCCTCCGTGCGCATCTATCAGCCAGCGGATCTCCGCCTTTCCCCGCCCCTCTCAGTGAAGGAAGAGAAGACAGAGAGGCAGCGATCAGCGCTGATAGACGCGCTGAGAGGCAGGGCTGCGGACATTAGCCCTGCCTCAACAGAAAGCGCTCCCCGGGCACTACGGAGGGAATTTGGGGGGTAAAGACCTCTCGTTCTCCCGTGCGAGAGCGGCGTTTTAGCAGGGGCAAACATGCACTTGTTGAATGTAGGGTAAAAAGTGATTTTTAATAATGCTTTAGAGTCTCTTTAAGGGCTGCAGTCTTAAAACCCCTTGGGATCAGAAACTTTTTTCCATTCAGACCACTGCAGCTTTAACGGTTTATTGCTTGGTCATACAACCTACCACCTAAATGAATTTGACCTCCTTTTCTTGTCACTAATACAGCTTTCTTTTGGTGCTATTTGATTGCTGTTGTGATTTTTAGTTTTTATTATATTCATCAAAAAGACATGAATTTTGTCAAAAAAAATGATTTTTTTTTTAACTTTCTGTGCTGACATTTTTCAATTAAAGTAAATTTCTATATAACTTTTTGTCCAAATTTTTGTGCTACGTCTTTGATAAAAAAAAAAATCCAATAAGTGTATATTCATTGGTTTGGGTAAAAGTTATAGCGTTTACAAACTATTGTGCAAAAAGTGAATTTTCCCATTTTGAAGCATCTCTGACTTTTCTGAGCACCCGTCATGTTTCATGAGGTGCTAGAATTCCAGGTTTCCCGATTTACCTAAAAAAAAAACCACCATGAAAATCGCATGCATTGTTTTTCTCCTGCGCTTCAAAAACAAAACTCTCAAAAAGAGCTGCAAATGTGATTTTCTAAAATTGCATCACACCACTGTGTACAGCTCCTCACGATTTGCTTTATTTTTATGAAGGCTTTGCGATTAAAAATGGCATGTGATTCTTAGGCTACATTCACATCATGACACACAGACGGCCGTGCGATCGGAACGCAACGCGTACAATCACACGCCATCTGCACTGCTACGTGCTGCTGATTAGTGTTGGGCGAACATCTAGATGTTCGGGTTCGGGCCGAACAGGCCGAACATGGCCGCGATGTTCGGGTGTTCGACCCGAACTCCGAACATAATGGAAGTCAATGGGGACCCGAACTTTTGTGGTTTGTAAAGCCTCCTTACATGCTACATACCCCAAATTTACAGGGTATGTGCACCTTGGGAGTGGGTACAAGAGGAAAAAAAATTTAGCAAAAAGAGCTTATAGTTTTTGAGAAAATCGATTTTAAAGTTTCAAAGGGAAAACTGTCTTTTAAATGCGGGAAATGTCTGTTTTCTTTGCACAGGTAACATGCTTTTTGTCGGCATGCAGTCATAAATGTAATACATATAAGAGGTTCCAGGAAAAGGGACCGGTAATGCTAACCCAGCAGCAGCACACGTGATGGAACAGGAGGAGGGTGGCGCAGGAGGAGAAGGCCACGCTTTGTGAGACACAACAACCCAGGCCTTGCATGAGGACAAAAAGCGTGCGGATAGCATGCTTTGTACCGCCATGTAGTCATAAATGTAATAAAGATAAGAGGTTCCATAAACAGGGACCGGCAACGGTAACCCAGCAGCAGCAGCAGCAGCAGCAGCACACGTGATGGAACAGGAGGAGGCGCAGGAGGAGAAGGCCACGCTTTGTGAGACACAACAACCCAGGCCTTGCATGAGGACAAAAAGCGTGCGGATAGCATGCTTTGTACCGCCATGTAGTCATAAATGTAATAAAGATAAGAGGTTCCATAAACAGGGACCGGCAACGGTAACCCAGCAGCAGCAGCAGCAGCAGCAGCACACGTGATGGAACAGGAGGAGGCGCAGGAGGAGAAGGCCACGCTTTGTGAGACACAACAACCCAGGCCTTGCATGAGGACAAAAAGCGTGCGGATATAGCAGCAATGCTTTTTGCCGCCATGCAGTCATAAATGTAATACAGATGAGAGGTTCAATAAACAGGGACCGGAAACGCTAAACCATCCCAGATGTTCATCGGTCATGTTACTTGGTTGGGGTCCAGGAGTGTTGCGTAGTCGTTTCCAATCCAGGATTGATTCATTTTAATTTGAGTCAGACGGTCTGCATTTTCTGTGGAGAGGCGGATACGCCGATCTGTGATGATGCCTCCGGCAGCACTGAAACAGCGTTCCGACATAACGCTGGCTGCCGGGCAAGCCAGCACCTCTATTGCGTACATTGCCAGTTCGTGCCAGGTGTCTAGCTTCATGCCCGGTTTCAGGTCCAGCGGTGCCAGCCACAAATCCGTCTGTTCCTTTATTCCCCTCCAAATTTCCTCCCCTGTGTGCTGCTTATCCCCAAGGCAGATCAGCTTCAGCAACGCTTGCTGACGCATGCCAACAGCTGTGCTGCACTGCTTCCACGATCCTACTGCTGCTGGTGCTGGGTTAGCATTTCCGGATGAGGTACAGCTTTGAGATGCGTTGGAGGAGAAGGAGTCAGAGAGGTAGGTGCTGCTGTTGTTATCCAGCTGTTTGCGGCGTGGGCAACACCCGCGCCGTAGCAGGTGAGGAATCGCTGCCAGGCTCCACAAGGTTCACCCAGTGCGCGGTAAGGGAGATGTATCGACCCTGGCCGAACGCACTCGTCCAGGTGTCAGTGGTGAGGTGAACCTTGCAGGCAACGGCATTCTTCAAGCTTCGGGTTATTTAGCTGACCACGTGCTCATGCAACTCAGGCACTGCAGAGCGCGCAAAGTGGTAGCGGCTGGGAACCACGTAACGTGGGATGGCCACTGACATCATGCCCTTGAAGCTGTTTGTCTCCACCACTCGATATGGCAGCATTTCGCAGGCCAGAAGCTTGGCTATGCTGGCTGGCTGTTACTGCCACGGCCCGGGGGTCATTTGCTGGCAATTTCCTCTTGTGCTCAAACATCTCAGAGACAGACAACTCAACCGTAGCGCTGCACACCGAAGGGCTGTTGGTTGTTGTGTTTGATGAACACTGGGAGACCTCAAGAGCACTAGTCCGGAAAGTGACAGTGTCAGCATCGTCTGATGTTTGTGAATGTTGTGAACCACGCAATGGCTGGGCTACTGCTGCTGCTGAGGCGGGTCTGGTGGTGAGTCTGGTGAACCCAAGGGAGGCAGTGTTGCTGGTGGTACCCTGTCCTGCCGCGTTTGCCCACAGAGTGGGATGTTTGGATAGAATGTGGCGGCTCATGCTGGTGGTGGAGAGGTTGTTAATACTTTTCCCCCTGCTCAGGCGGGTCTTGCACACCTTGCAAATCGCCATGGTAACATCCTCAGTGCAGTCTTCAAAGAAAGCCCAGACTTTAACTGGCTGAGGACTCGGACCTCGTGCGTGATGTGCTGGTGCTGCTTAACCCACTGCTGGACGCTTGAGAGGTCATCCAAGTAATTATCTGGTCCTGTTCTTTTGGATCTGTGAGGGTTGTTGTCCTGGACAACATGGGCAGTATTGAGTGGGTTTTCTTGGGTGCTCCCCTGTGGCCTGTACGTGAACCGTCAGGGGAAACACCTCTTCCCTTGCCCCTCCCTCTTTCACCGGATTTCTTCCTCATTTCACTTATCCTTAAAGTACACGCTGACTGGCAGCAGTACAGTGGCAGTACAGAAATGCTATACAGTGGTGGGTGAGCGGTGTACCACTATTGTCAGCAGTGACACAGAGCACAATGCTATACAGTGGCGGGTGAGCGGTGTACTACTGTTCCCAGCAGACACAGAGTGGAAGTAAACACAATGCTATATAGTGTGGCTGAGCCGTGTACACAGAGTGGCATTAAACACAATGCTATATAGTCTGCTATATAGTCACCCCGAACAGGGTGATGTTCTGCAGAACCCAAACAGTGGCAAACACTGTTCGCCCAACACTACTGGGAGGGAACGCAGATTTTAGTACCTAAACACACGATACAACATGTTTTCCGGGGTCGGACTCTGAGGCACATACAGATGGTCCCGATCATCATCCTCATCATACAACTCTTCTCCTGAGTCTGACCCACCCACCACCTCTGCCACCCCAACATCCCCAGACACAGACCCCTCATCGTCCTCAACATTAACTTGGGATGCTGGCCTGAGCCAGACCTCCTCCTCCACATCAGGCCCCATCATCTCCTCAATGGCAGCCCTCATTAATCGCTCTGGCGACGGACTGATGGACACAACGTTCTCCTCCGGGGAGGGCTGCTGCTGACCACTGGCTGCTGGGGTGGATGTTATAGCTTGCGTGGGGCGTTGGCTGTTGCTGTTGTTGGGAGTGCTGCTCACAGCGGAGGTCTCTGGGGAACTCATGTTGAGCTCATATAGTGGTTGACGGTGAGTGGAGTATTACTGATCCCAGCAATATACACACTGACTGGCAGAGTACGCAATGCTATATAGTGTGGCTGAGCGGTGTACACAGAGTGGCAGTAAACACAATGCTATATAGTCTGGCTGAGCGAGCGGTGTACTACTGTTCCCAGCAGAATCAGAGTGGCAGTAAACAATGGTATATAGTCTGGCTGAGCGGTGTACACAGAGTGTCAGTAAACAATGGTATATAGTCTGGCTGAGCGGTGTACACAGAGTGGCAGTAAACACAATGCTATATAGTCTGGCTGAGCGAGCGGTGTACTACTGTTCCCAGCAGAATCAGAGTGGCAGTAAACAATGGTATATAGTCTGGCTGAGCGGTGTACACAGAGTGTCAGTAAACAATGGTATATAGTCTGGCTGAGCGGTGTACACAGAGTGTCAGTAAACAATGGTATATAGTCTGGCTGAGCGGTGTACACAGAGTGGCAGTAAACACAATGCTATATACTCTGGCTGAGCGAGCGGTGTACTACTGTTCCCAGCAGACACAGAACAGTAAACAGAATGCTATATAGTGTGGCTGAGCGAGCGGTGTACCACTATTCCCAGCAGACACAGAACAGTAAACAGAATGCTATATAGTGTGGCTGAGCGAGCGGTGTACCACTATTCCCAGCAGACACAGAACAGTAAACAGAATGCTATATAGTGTGGCTGAGCGAGCGGTGTACCACTATTCCAAACAGACACAGAACAGTGAACAGAATGCTATATAGTGTGGCTGAGCGAGCGGTGTACCACTATTCCCAGCAGACACAGAGTGGCAGTAAACAGAATGCTATATAGTGTGGCTGAGCGAGGTACACAGAGTGGCAGTAAACAGAATGCTATATAGTGTGGCTGAGCAAGCGGTGTACTACTATTCCCAGCAGACACAGAGTGGCAGTAAACAGAATGCTATATAGTGTGGCTGAGCGAGGTACACAGAGTGGCAGTAAACAGAATGCTATATAGTGTGGCTGAGCAAGCGGTGTACTACTGTTCCCAGCAGTGACACAATGACAGGGGGGACCCTGGCTAGCGTGGCTGGAGCGCGAACTACCCTGCCTGCCTACCCAAAGCTAAACCCACAGACAAATGGCGGAGATATGACGTGGTTCGGGTATTTATTTACCCGAACCACGTGACCGTTCGGCCAATCAGAGCGCGTTCGGGTCCGAACCACGTGACCCGTTCGGCCAATCACAGCGCTAGCCGAACGTTCGGGGAACGTTCGGTCATGCGCTCTTAGTTCGGCCATGTGGCCGAACGGTTTGGCCGAGCACCGTCAGGTGTTCGGCCGAACTCGAACATCACCCGAACAGGGTGATGTTCTGCAGAACCCGAACAGTGGCGAACACTGTTCGCCCAACACTACTGCTGATTAGTGTTGGGCGAACATCTAGATGTTCGGGTTCGGGCCGAACAGGCCGAACATGGCCGCGATGTTCGGGTGTTCGACCCGAACTCCGAACATAATGGAAGTCAATGGGGACCCGAACTTTTGTGGTTTGTAAAGCCTCCTTACATGCTACATACCCCAAATTTACAGGGTATGTGCACCTTGGGAGTGGGTACAAGAGGAAAAAAAATTTAGCAAAAAGAGCTTATAGTTTTTGAGAAAATCGATTTTAAAGTTTCAAAGGGAAAACTGTCTTTTAAATGCGGGAAATGTCTGTTTTCTTTGCACAGGTAACATGCTTTTTGTCGGCATGCAGTCATAAATGTAATACATATAAGAGGTTCCAGGAAAAGGGACCGGTAATGCTAACCCAGCAGCAGCACACGTGATGGAACAGGAGGAGGGTGGCGCAGGAGGAGAAGGCCACGCTTTGTGAGACACAACAACCCAGGCCTTGCATGAGGACAAAAAGCGTGCGGATAGCATGCTTTGTACCGCCATGTAGTCATAAATGTAATAAAGATAAGAGGTTCCATAAACAGGGACCGGCAACGGTAACCCAGCAGCAGCAGCAGCAGCAGCAGCACACGTGATGGAACAGGAGGAGGCGCAGGAGGAGAAGGCCACGCTTTGTGAGACACAACAACCCAGGCCTTGCATGAGGACAAAAAGCGTGCGGATAGCATGCTTTGTACCGCCATGTAGTCATAAATGTAATAAAGATAAGAGGTTCCATAAACAGGGACCGGCAACGGTAACCCAGCAGCAGCAGCAGCAGCAGCAGCACACGTGATGGAACAGGAGGAGGCGCAGGAGGAGAAGGCCACGCTTTGTGAGACACAACAACCCAGGCCTTGCATGAGGACAAAAAGCGTGCGGATATAGCAGCAATGCTTTTTGCCGCCATGCAGTCATAAATGTAATACAGATGAGAGGTTCAATAAACAGGGACCGGAAACGCTAAACCATCCCAGATGTTCATCGGTCATGTTACTTGGTTGGGGTCCAGGAGTGTTGCGTAGTCGTTTCCAATCCAGGATTGATTCATTTTAATTTGAGTCAGACGGTCTGCATTTTCTGTGGAGAGGCGGATACGCCGATCTGTGATGATGCCTCCGGCAGCACTGAAACAGCGTTCCGACATAACGCTGGCTGCCGGGCAAGCCAGCACCTCTATTGCGTACATTGCCAGTTCGTGCCAGGTGTCTAGCTTCATGCCCGGTTTCAGGTCCAGCGGTGCCAGCCACAAATCCGTCTGTTCCTTTATTCCCCTCCAAATTTCCTCCCCTGTGTGCTGCTTATCCCCAAGGCAGATCAGCTTCAGCAACGCTTGCTGACGCATGCCAACAGCTGTGCTGCACTGCTTCCACGATCCTACTGCTGCTGGTGCTGGGTTAGCATTTCCGGATGAGGTACAGCTTTGAGATGCGTTGGAGGAGAAGGAGTCAGAGAGGTAGGTGCTGCTGTTGTTATCCAGCTGTTTGCGGCGTGGGCAACACCCGCGCCGTAGCAGGTGAGGAATCGCTGCCAGGCTCCACAAGGTTCACCCAGTGCGCGGTAAGGGAGATGTATCGACCCTGGCCGAACGCACTCGTCCAGGTGTCAGTGGTGAGGTGAACCTTGCAGGCAACGGCATTCTTCAAGCTTCGGGTTATTTAGCTGACCACGTGCTCATGCAACTCAGGCACTGCAGAGCGCGCAAAGTGGTAGCGGCTGGGAACCACGTAACGTGGGATGGCCACTGACATCATGCCCTTGAAGCTGTTTGTCTCCACCACTCGATATGGCAGCATTTCGCAGGCCAGAAGCTTGGCTATGCTGGCTGGCTGTTACTGCCACGGCCCGGGGGTCATTTGCTGGCAATTTCCTCTTGTGCTCAAACATCTCAGAGACAGACAACTCAACCGTAGCGCTGCACACCGAAGGGCTGTTGGTTGTTGTGTTTGATGAACACTGGGAGACCTCAAGAGCACTAGTCCGGAAAGTGACAGTGTCAGCATCGTCTGATGTTTGTGAATGTTGTGAACCACGCAATGGCTGGGCTACTGCTGCTGCTGAGGCGGGTCTGGTGGTGAGTCTGGTGAACCCAAGGGAGGCAGTGTTGCTGGTGGTACCCTGTCCTGCCGCGTTTGCCCACAGAGTGGGATGTTTGGATAGAATGTGGCGGCTCATGCTGGTGGTGGAGAGGTTGTTAATACTTTTCCCCCTGCTCAGGCGGGTCTTGCACACCTTGCAAATCGCCATGGTAACATCCTCAGTGCAGTCTTCAAAGAAAGCCCAGACTTTAACTGGCTGAGGACTCGGACCTCGTGCGTGATGTGCTGGTGCTGCTTAACCCACTGCTGGACGCTTGAGAGGTCATCCAAGTAATTATCTGGTCCTGTTCTTTTGGATCTGTGAGGGTTGTTGTCCTGGACAACATGGGCAGTATTGAGTGGGTTTTCTTGGGTGCTCCCCTGTGGCCTGTACGTGAACCGTCAGGGGAAACACCTCTTCCCTTGCCCCTCCCTCTTTCACCGGATTTCTTCCTCATTTCACTTATCCTTAAAGTACACGCTGACTGGCAGCAGTACAGTGGCAGTACAGAAATGCTATACAGTGGTGGGTGAGCGGTGTACCACTATTGTCAGCAGTGACACAGAGCACAATGCTATACAGTGGCGGGTGAGCGGTGTACTACTGTTCCCAGCAGACACAGAGTGGAAGTAAACACAATGCTATATAGTGTGGCTGAGCCGTGTACACAGAGTGGCATTAAACACAATGCTATATAGTCTGCTATATAGTCACCCCGAACAGGGTGATGTTCTGCAGAACCCAAACAGTGGCAAACACTGTTCGCCCAACACTACTGGGAGGGAACGCAGATTTTAGTACCTAAACACACGATACAACATGTTTTCCGGGGTCGGACTCTGAGGCACATACAGATGGTCCCGATCATCATCCTCATCATACAACTCTTCTCCTGAGTCTGACCCACCCACCACCTCTGCCACCCCAACATCCCCAGACACAGACCCCTCATCGTCCTCAACATTAACTTGGGATGCTGGCCTGAGCCAGACCTCCTCCTCCACATCAGGCCCCATCATCTCCTCAATGGCAGCCCTCATTAATCGCTCTGGCGACGGACTGATGGACACAACGTTCTCCTCCGGGGAGGGCTGCTGCTGACCACTGGCTGCTGGGGTGGATGTTATAGCTTGCGTGGGGCGTTGGCTGTTGCTGTTGTTGGGAGTGCTGCTCACAGCGGAGGTCTCTGGGGAACTCATGTTGAGCTCATATAGTGGTTGACGGTGAGTGGAGTATTACTGATCCCAGCAATATACACACTGACTGGCAGAGTACGCAATGCTATATAGTGTGGCTGAGCGGTGTACACAGAGTGGCAGTAAACACAATGCTATATAGTCTGGCTGAGCGAGCGGTGTACTACTGTTCCCAGCAGAATCAGAGTGGCAGTAAACAATGGTATATAGTCTGGCTGAGCGGTGTACACAGAGTGTCAGTAAACAATGGTATATAGTCTGGCTGAGCGGTGTACACAGAGTGGCAGTAAACACAATGCTATATAGTCTGGCTGAGCGAGCGGTGTACTACTGTTCCCAGCAGAATCAGAGTGGCAGTAAACAATGGTATATAGTCTGGCTGAGCGGTGTACACAGAGTGTCAGTAAACAATGGTATATAGTCTGGCTGAGCGGTGTACACAGAGTGTCAGTAAACAATGGTATATAGTCTGGCTGAGCGGTGTACACAGAGTGGCAGTAAACACAATGCTATATACTCTGGCTGAGCGAGCGGTGTACTACTGTTCCCAGCAGACACAGAACAGTAAACAGAATGCTATATAGTGTGGCTGAGCGAGCGGTGTACCACTATTCCCAGCAGACACAGAACAGTAAACAGAATGCTATATAGTGTGGCTGAGCGAGCGGTGTACCACTATTCCCAGCAGACACAGAACAGTAAACAGAATGCTATATAGTGTGGCTGAGCGAGCGGTGTACCACTATTCCAAACAGACACAGAACAGTGAACAGAATGCTATATAGTGTGGCTGAGCGAGCGGTGTACCACTATTCCCAGCAGACACAGAGTGGCAGTAAACAGAATGCTATATAGTGTGGCTGAGCGAGGTACACAGAGTGGCAGTAAACAGAATGCTATATAGTGTGGCTGAGCAAGCGGTGTACTACTATTCCCAGCAGACACAGAGTGGCAGTAAACAGAATGCTATATAGTGTGGCTGAGCGAGGTACACAGAGTGGCAGTAAACAGAATGCTATATAGTGTGGCTGAGCAAGCGGTGTACTACTGTTCCCAGCAGTGACACAATGACAGGGGGGACCCTGGCTAGCGTGGCTGGAGCGCGAACTACCCTGCCTGCCTACCCAAAGCTAAACCCACAGACAAATGGCGGAGATATGACGTGGTTCGGGTATTTATTTACCCGAACCACGTGACCGTTCGGCCAATCAGAGCGCGTTCGGGTCCGAACCACGTGACCCGTTCGGCCAATCACAGCGCTAGCCGAACGTTCGGGGAACGTTCGGTCATGCGCTCTTAGTTCGGCCATGTGGCCGAACGGTTTGGCCGAGCACCGTCAGGTGTTCGGCCGAACTCGAACATCACCCGAACAGGGTGATGTTCTGCAGAACCCGAACAGTGGCGAACACTGTTCGCCCAACACTACTGCTGATCCCATTCATTACAGTGAATGGACAATGCTGAGCTTGTGGGCAGAATGCACGCAGCATTATGCAAGGTTGTCATAGTGCATCGTGCTGCTGCACAGCGCCTATGTGAATGGCAGAAGGGCTGTCTATGACGTTATATTAGCCCTATACTTCTGCCTCTCGCAAAGCAGTAGTTACACCAGCCAATAGTAGCTGGTAGCCATGCCAATCAGCCAATCATGGCTGAACTACATTTCACATGATCTTCTACCCTGCCCCCATGTCGTCAACACCAGCCAACACTAGCCAATCAAAAGCTTGCAGTGTTAGTCTATGGCAAGACTAATGACAATGCAAGCAGCGGCGGAGAGTTGACATGATTTGCACCTTGAAATGGATGACATTTGTGGAGGGTGCTTAGGGGTTACCTCATAGGATTCGAGTTCCCTCACCCTCTGCAATTCTAGATGAGGAAGTACCCAGGTCCCTCTCATCAACAATACATTGTAGTATAGAGAAGCAAATAGTGCAGGGTATCTACAGGTGGTTACTATTATACTTTAATTGGTAATAAATTTAAATACATTTCAGGACAAAAAAGTCTAAAAGCTCAATGCACTAAAAATGAATCAGTTCTTGCTTCATACCAAACTGTAAATTATTGCACATCTCCAAATAGTCACTTTAACCCTATTGCGGACCGACGTAGTTTGAACCTACATCATGTTTGTGGCTGTAAGCCTCAGACAGGATGTAGATTTTGCATACGAGACCAGAGATCATCTCCTGGCATTAATCAGGAGGCATGCAGATTAGCTCCTGATCACATGATCACTACGATCGCCGGTGACCACAATGTAAATAAGCTTCACTCACCTTCTGCATTCCACCAAGGATCACAGCTCCTGACTCCACCCTGGAATACAGCCCCATACTGACTGAAGTATGGGTCACGGCTAGATGATGTCATCAAGACAGGACCCTGTACTTGTGTCAGCATTGAGCTGGCTGCTGTGATGCCAGTCACAGCTACTTGGCACTGCAGAGAGGAGGAAGGTGAGTAATACTTCACCAGCCTCACTTCCTGCTGCCAATCTCTGCAGGAGGGGGAGGGAATGAGGGGGCCACTAGACCCCCCGGGGAATGTTTAGGGAATGGGTGACTACTAGATCACCTGGAATTGTACAGTAAAAGGCGCGGGGGGGGGGGGGGGGGGTTCACTAGAGACTGCTCTGGTCCTTAAAGGGAACCTTAACGGAGAGGGATATGGATGTTTCTTTTTAAACAATACTAGTTGCCTGGCATTATGCTGACCTCTTTAGTTGCAGTAGTGGCTGAATCACAGACCGAAACGAGCATGCAGCTAATCCAGTCTGACTCCAGTCAGAGCACCTGATCTGCATGCTTGTTCAGGGGCTGTGTTATTAGAGACACAGGATCAGCAGGAGAGAGTCAGGCAACTGGTATAATTTTAAAAGGAAAAACCCATATCCTTCTCGGTTTAGGTTCCCTTTAAAGTGAATGGGAACCCATATTTAGATAAATAGTCAGATACTCACCTAAGGACTCGGAGAGGGAGGCTCTGGGTCCCATAGAGCATCCCCTTTCCTCTACCGGTCCCTGCTGTTGCGCTGGCTCCCCCGTAGCAGTATTCGACTGTTTCAGTTAAATACCGCTGTTTCCCGGCCGAAGGTAGGCTTCGGAAATGCTTCAGGAGCCTGAGTGTTCCTGAAGACGGGCCGTTCTAGTTTGAAGTATGGAGCCGCCTGTCTTCGGGAGGACTCGGCTCCCGAAGACTTCCGAAGTGCCCTCAGCGGGGAATGTGAACGTGGGAGCCAGCGCAGCACCGAGGGCACCAAGAGAGGAGAGGGAAGGCTCATTAGGACCCGAGCCTTCCCTCTCCTTAGGTGAGTATCTGACTTTTTTTTATTTAAATATGGGTTCCCATTAGCTTTAAGAGGGCTGGAGTGGTCAGTCCTGAGGAGGTTAAAGGATACCCAAAATGACATGTGACATGATGAGATAGACTTGTGTATGTACAGTGCCAAGCACAGAAATAAATATGCTGTGTTCCTTTTTTTCTTTCTCTGCCTGAAAGAGTTAAGTATCAGGTATGTAAGTGGCTGACTCAGTCCCGACTTCGACAGGAAGTGACTACAGTGTGACCCTCACTGATAATAAATTCCCCTTTTCATCTCTTTCTTGCTCTCAGAAGTCATTTTCTGCTAGGAAAGTTTTTTATAGTTGGAATTTCTTATCAGTGAGGGTCACACTGAAGTCACTTCCTGTCTGAGTCAGGACTGAGTCAGCCACTAACATACCTGATATTTAACTCTTTCAGGCAAAGAAAGAAAAAAAAAAGAAAACACAGCATAGTTATTTGTGTGCTAGGCACTGTACATACACATGTCTATCTCATGTCACATGTCACTTTGGGAATCCTTTGATGTAAAATGTCTAACAGCTTTGCTTACTAGTAATTCAAAAGGACCAGTTATTCTTGTTTCATATCCTGCTATAAATTATTTCACATTTGTGAAGTTCATAAAGCCTAAAGGTAAAAAGTCTAAAAGCTTTGTTTACTAATAATTCAAAAGACCATTAGTTCTGGTTTCACATCCTGCTGTAAATTATTGCACATTTTTAAAGTTCATAAAGTATTAAGGTAAAAAGTCTAAAAGCTTTGTTTACTAATAATTCAAAAGACCATTATTTCTAGTTTCATATCCTGCTGTAAATGATTGCACATTTGTGAAGTTCATATGCATCCAGAAGTGACCATAAAAGATACCTGGACCATTCACTGTGAACTTGCTATTAGCCTTGCATCATAACCTAAATATTATACCTGTGTGTCATACCCACCATGCCCCATTCAAACCTGAGCCATCTGATGCATAAAAAAAAGTTTTACATATAAATATGAGTGCTCAAAAATGAATGTGTTAACAGTAAAAATGTGTAGTAAACAAAAACACTATAAATAGCCAGTAGTGATTGAATGTTCCAAACTTGTTCACTCCTGTTCCCATTCCCGTTAGTGTCCCACGTATATTTTGCAATTTGAGGGAGAAGTCTAATAGTGTTCCCCCGTTGGGTAATATTCAGTCAGATAATGCAACTGTATAGTTGTGGGCTGTATAATGTATGCTACCCACCCTCCTCTGGATCTTGTTGGGCTGGTATCCGTGACTCACAGATTTGCACCTTAAGATAAGACCATTTATATGCCAACTACTGTACCCACTCTAGTAACCTCTAAGCACAGCAATAGCCGAAACCGGTCGCAACTGACTAGAGAGTGGGCATCTGTAGGTTTTTACCATTTGTGTGATTAGCGCTTTCAGTGCTTCAAGGCTTTTATTTTTTTTAAATCCTGTTGTGCAGGACCCATGATGTGAGTGATTATTTCTACTTTGTATTTTGTGTTGTTACAATAAGGGTTTGTGGAGTACTTACCTGCATACTCATCAGTGATTTTTCCCTGGTGATGGTCACCTTGTCTTTGTGAGCACTGGGGGCTGCAGGATTCTGCTTGCTAAAGCTGGCTGTACATTATACAGTTAATTTAACTACCATAAAGAAGGAGCCAATTAAATAAAATGCATAACTTCACCATAATAAGTGCCTCCATGGATGAAACCTAGCAATATGACAACAGAAAAGACATCCATGTAGGATCATAAACCATACGGGACAAAGTACAGGGGCGTAGCAATAGGGGGTACAGAGGTTGCGACTGCATCGGGGCCCTTGGGCCAGAGGGGCCTTCCCTCAACTGCATTATTAGCTTTCTATTGGTCCTGTGCTCATAACAATCACTTCTATAGATACTTTGAATAGTGGTAATCATTAACAAACTGTTCCTCACCCCCTTCTTGCACCTCTGACACTATAGTTGCCATTGGCAGGTTTTGAGGCGTCATATCAATTGTTATGTATAGAGTGCTTGGGGGCCCCATTGTAAAACTTGCCCATAGCTCCTTAGGTACACCACTGACAAAGTACACTGTATAAGTACACAAAATAATCTTTATTGAAGACCATAACGAACAAACCATTTAAATTCAACAAGTTGTGCGAGCCTCATAGCTATGATAAACAAAAAGAAAGCAAAATATAACTATTTATGACATCCAAAATAATCAGTCATACTTTAAGTCAAATGAACAACTATGCCTGTATATGAACACAAAATCTATGGAAACTTCTATCCTAATGCCAATCGTAATGATAGAACTGACAGCTAGTGTACTGCAATAAGTTCCTCCACAAATATGGCAGTGAATTACGTTATGACTTATGCCAGCAATACAGTACAGCATCGGGTGGGATGAGAAGTAAACTCTACTTTACCTATGCGACAGAAGATGCCATACATATGTGTCCAGCACACCTCAATGTGAAGGAGCATCCAATAAGCATGCCTTACATAGTAGTGCTCGCTGCTATGTAAGGAGCATGCCTTCCTTAGATAGAAGCGTGCCTTCCTACACATAGTAACTATGTATAGGAAGGCACACTCCTATCTAAGTAAGGAACGCTCCTAAGGAAGGCACACTCCTAAGGAAGGCACGCTCCTTACGAGCGCTACTATGTAAGGCATGCATTAGCGGCCGCTCCTTCACATTAAGATGCACTGCTTAACAGTGCAGCTTAATGAATCAAGCCCAGGCCCGGATTTACCTCCCAGGAGCCTATAGGCACAGATGTTTTGGCACTCGAGACTTCACCCTCCATGAACCTACAAACCCCCCCTCCCCAACTGTGCCGCAAGTGTGCTGGCTGTCACTTCTCCTTTACTTCCACTGCCTGGTATAAGTATCCACAGGTGTCCCTTAACCACTTGAGGACCGTGGGCTTTACCCCCCTTAAGGACCAGGCACTTTTTTTTCCATTCAGACCACTGCAGCTTTGACGGTTTATTGCTCGCTCATACAACCTACCACCTAAATGAATTTTGGCTCCTTTTCTTGTCACTAATAAAGCTTTCCTTTGGTGCTATTTGATTGCTGCTGTGAGTTTTACTTTTTATTATATTCATCAAAAAAGACATGAATTTTGGCAAAAAAATGATTTTTTTTACTTTCTGTGCTGACATTTTTCAAATAACGTAAAATTTCTGTATACATGCAGCGCGAAAAATGTGGACAAACATGTTTTTGATAAAAAAAAAACCCATTCAGTGTATATTTATTGGTTTGGGTAAAAGTTATAGCGTTTACAAACTATGGTGCCAAAAGTGAATTTTCCCATTTTCAAGCATCTATGACTTTTCTGACCCCCTATCATGTTTCATGAGGGGATAGAATTCCAGGATAGTATAAATACCCCCCAAATGACCCCATTTTGGAAAGAAGACATCCCAAAGTATTCACTGAGAGGCATAGTGAGTTCATAGAAGATATTAATTTTTGTCACAAGTAAGCGGAAAATGACACTTTGTGACAAAAATAAAAATAAAAAAAAGTTTCCATTTCTTCTAACTTGCGACAAAAAAAAATGAAATCTGCCACGGACTCACAATGCTCCTCTCTGAATACCTTGAAGTGTCTACTTTCCAAAATGGGGTCATTTGTGGGGTGTGTTTACTGTCCTCGCATTTTGGGGGGTGCTAATTTGTAAGCACCCCTGTAAAGCCTAAAGGTGCTCACTGGACTTTGGGCCCCTTAGCGCAGTTAGGCTGCAAAAAAGTGCCACACATGTGGTATTGCCGTACTCAGGAAAAGTAGTATAATGTGTTTTGGGGTGTATTTTTTCACATACCGATGCTGGGTGGGAGAAATATCTCTGTAAATGACAATTTTTTAATTTTTTTACACACATTTGTCCATTTACAGAGATCTTTCTCCCACTCAGCATGAGTATGTGTAAAAATACACCCCAAAACACATTATACTACTTCTCCTGAGTACGGCGATACCACATGTGTGGCACTTTTTTGCACCCTAACTGCGCTAAGGGGCTCAAAGTCCAATGAGTACCTTTAGGATTTCACAGGTCAGTTTGAGAAATTTCGTTTCAAGACTACTCCTCACGGTTTAGGGCCCCTAAAATGCCAGGACAGTATAGGAACCCCACAAATGACCCCATTTTAGAAACAAGACACCCCAAGGTATTCCGTTAGTAGTATGGTGAGTTCATAGAAGATTTTATTTTTTGTCACAAGTTAGTGGAAAATGACACTTTGTGAAAAAAAACAATAAAAATCAATTTCCGCTAACTTGTGACAAAAAATAAAATCTTCTATGAACTCACCGTACTACTAACAGAATACCTTGGGGTGTCTTCTTTCTAAAATGGAGTCATTTGTGGGGTTCCTATACTGTCCTGGCATTTTAGGGGCCCTAAACCGTGAGGAGTAGTCTTGAAATGAAATTTCTCAAACTGACCTGTGAAATCCTAAAAGGTACTCATTGGACTTTGGGCCCCTTAGCGCAGTTAGGGTGCAAAAAAGTGCCACACATGTGGTACCGCCGTACTCAGGAGAAGTAGTATAATGTGTTTTGGGGTGTATTTTTACACATACCCATGCTGGGTGGGAGACATATCTCTGTAAATGACAATTTTTTAATTTTTTTTACACACAATTGTCCATTTACAGAAAGATTTCTCTCACTCAGCATGGGTATGTGTAAAAATACACCCCAAAACACATTATACTACTTCTCCTGAGTACGGCGATACCACATGTGTGACACTTTTTTGCAGCCTAGGTGCGCTAAGGGGCCCAACGTCCTATTCACAGGTCATTTTGAGGCATTTGTTTTCTAGACTACGCCTCACGGTTTAGGGGCCCTAAAATGCCAGGGCAGTATAGGAACCCCACAAGTGACCCCATTTTAGAAAGAAGACACCCCAAGGTATTCCGTTAGGTGTATGGCGAGTTCATAGAAGATTTTATTTTTTGTCACAAGTTAGTGAAAATTGACACTTTGTGAAAAAAAACAATAAAAATCAATTTCCGCTAACTTTTGACAATAGATAAAATCTTCTATGAACTCGTCATACACCTAACAGAATACATTGGGGTGTCTTTTTTCTAAAATGGGGTCACTTGTGGGGTTCCTATACCGCCCTGGCATTTTACGGGTCCAAAACCGTGAGTAGTCTGGAAACCAAATGTCTCAAAATGACTGTTCAGGGGTATAAGCATCTGCAAATTTTGATGATAGGTGGTGTATGAGGGGGCAAATTTTGTGGAACCGGTCATAAGCAGGGTGGGCCTTTTAGATGACAGGTTGTATTGGGCCTGATCTGATGGATAGGAGTGCTGGGGGGGTGACAGGAGGAATTGATGGGTGTCTCAGGGGGTGGTTAGAGGGGAAAATAGATGCAATCAATGCACTGGGGAGGTGATCGGAAGGGGGTCTGAGGGGGATCTGAGGGTTTGGCCGAGTGATCAGCAGCCCACACGGGGCAAATTAGAGCCTGATCTGATGGGTAGGTGTGCTAGGGGGTGACAGGAGGCGATTGATGGGTGTCTCAAGGTGTGATTAGAGGGGGGAATAGATGCAAGCAATGCACTGGTGAGATGATCAGGGCTGGGGTCTGAGGGCGTTCTGAGGGTGTGGGCGGGTGATTGAGTGCCCTAGGGGCAGATAGGGGTCTAATCTGATGGATAGCAGTGACAGGGGGTGATTGATGGGTAATTAGTGGGTGTTTGGAGGAGAGAACAGATGTAAACAATGCACTTGGGAGGTGATCTGACGTCGGATCTGCGGGCGATCTATTGGTGTGGGTGGGTGATCAGATTGCCCGCAAGGGGCAGGTTAGGGGCTGATTGATGGGTGGCAGTGACAGGGGGTGATTGATGGGTGGCAGTGACAGGGGGTGATTGATGGGTGGCAGTGACAGGGGGTGATTGATGGGTGATCGACAGGTGATTGACAGGTGATCAGTGGAAGTGGTTAATACTGATTGTACCTCTGGCTACCCAATTCTAAGTAGCTAGTGGTGCCCCCAAATGAAAGGAGATCTCGTCAGTGGAATGCTGAGAACTTGGTGAGTAACCTCTCATTTATGCTCCACTTGGTACTCTTCATAGGGAAGGAAGGAGGCACTTGAGGAGGGGACTGAGCCGCCTTTAGCTCATCAGGCGCCTGTAAGCACGTGCCTACAGTGCCTTATGGTAAATCCGTCCCTTATTAAGCCCTTTGTCCCTTATGGTTTATGATCCTACATGAGTGTCTTTTCTGTTATGTTGTCCCGCAGTGAAGTTTATCTGCTATCCTGTTTGCACTGAGTTGTAAGGATATATACTGCACCTACTACAATTGATAGCAGCATAGCAGGGTGGATAGCAGGGAAAAAGTACCTTATAATGTATTTTACTCTGGGACTAATGTACATTTTACAGTATATGTATGCATACTCGTGCATGCATATTTTTCATGATAGTGGTCCTTTAAAGTTACCTTAAGTGTCTTCTTGCAGAAGAGTTTCAGGTTTACCATCTGTATGTACTGAGTTTATATGTTCCCCCAGTGTATCTGTGGGTTTCCTCCTACATCTCCAAAACATATTAGTAGGTTAATGAAACAAAAGTGATGCTAGACTGTGGTAAGGACCCTAGACTATGCAACATTTTGAGAGACAGTTAATAAACATGAACTCTATAAAGTGCAATACAAATCTATACAAAATATCAACTGTATTCCTAAGAACACAAGTGCAGTTCCCAGAGAGCAGATTATGGCAAGCTGTCACTACAGGAAGCCCTCTGCCTCAGCTCCACACATCTACATAAATAACACTGCATGCAATTCCAGGACCCAGAGGAAAAAACAGTTCCCACAGCTTTAGTACAAAATCCATTGAAGAATGTAAGAGTGTGATTCTATCATAACTTCATGTTCTGCGCAGTGAGAGTGCATAGATTTTAGTTTTAAAGGCAGCGTTTTAGCCTTTTTACTTTAGTTTGTCATTAAATTAAATTCTTGTAAAGTTCATTTAACAAGCTTTTTACATTCTTCTCAAATGGATAAGGTGTTCCTTATCAAATCATTTCGAGCCCAATATCAGGATTATACCACCCATGTATAAAGATATCCTAAAACACACTGCCTTTAAGTATGTTTATTGTATGCTACCCCACCTCATATTTCCCCTCATTCCTTTAGATTGTAAGCTCATAAGGGCAGGGCTCTCTCCCCCTTTTGTGTCTTGGAATTCATGATACAATTTATTCATCACATTACTTTTGTCACTGTCATTACCAACTGTATTTTGTATCGATTCTTTATTTTGTATATAGTGTGCACCCCGTGCAAGGGTAAATCGGGGTTCTGCCAATCGGTATAAGGACATCCTTTATCCAGCTTCTGGCTGTCTTGGATTGCTAAAGCTAATTTCTATTATATCTATTATATTTATAATGTGATGTGCTTACTTCTCCTTCCTATGGGACAGTACATGCTGCTCCACAAAGAACCAAACAAGCATGTCTAAAAAGGGATTGCTGACAAAGTGTCAGCCCAAAGAAATATCAAAAGATCATCATGGGTGACAATTATTGCCAGTCTGCACATGGCTTAAAACTCATTCTATGGCTTGTTAATATGAAAGATTCTGCTCTCCTGGATTATGGAAGTTTGGCATGTTTCTGGCCATTTTGCTTCCCTCTGCAAGATATCTTGTAAGGGCGAAAAAAGACACAGACACACAAAGGGAGGTTGCAAGTGAGGCAACCACTCGTTCTGGCATGTGGGGAAGTACCGTCCCCACTCGGCCTTTGTGGGTCAGTCAGTCACGGCTCCAAAAACAAAAAAGGTGGATCTTTGGACCTCCAAGGGGGTCTAGAACTAGAGATGGGCCGAACGGTTCGCCGGCGAACGGTTCCAGGCGAACTTTGGGGGTTCGCGTTCGCCTGCATCAGGCGAACTTTTGCGGAAGTTCGATTCGCCCCATAATGCTGTATTGAGCAAAATTTTTAGCCTCCATTTCACTGTCAGCAGACATGTTATTGTCAAACACACTGCTTTCAGTGCTAGAGAACCCGCCCACCCTCCCTTCAAGCTAGGTCCTTTATACCATTTGACTCAGTTGTCTGGCTACACTAATTAGTTATGGGACAGCTGCTACACACTCTGCTAGGGAGATTTTAATTGGCCTCCCTCCTCCCTCCACCCTCCTACCGGAGGGAGGAGGGTCTCTTCTGCCAGGGAATTATACTATTTTAAAAACCAGTATACATCATACCATAGCTGGGAATACATACATGAGTATACATCATACCATAGCTGGGGATACATACATGAGTATACATCATACCATAGCTGGGAATCAAACCCAGATCTCACTGTGTGGTGGGCATGTTACCCTAAGCACTGTACCACTACAGAAGTAAGTGAAGCTAGCCTAAAATTTAACATTTATGCTCAATGCAATAGAACCATTAGGTTGCTTAAAGGAGAACTGTAGTGAGAGGTATATGGAGGCTGCCATATTGATTTCCTTTTAAGCTATACCAGTTGCCTGGCAGCCCTGCTGATCTATTTGGCTGCAGTAATAATAATAATCCAAACATTTGTATAGTGCTTTTCTCCTGTCGGACTCAAAGCGCTCAAGAGCTGCAAGCCACAGGGACGCGCTCAAGAGGCCACCCTGCAGTGTTAGGGAGTCTTGCCTTGAACTCCTTACTGAATAGGTACTTGACCTAGCCAGGATTCAAACCCTGGTCTCCCATGTCAAAGGCAGAGCCCTTAACCAGTACACTATCCAGCCACTGTAGTGTGAATCACACCAGAAACAAGCATGCAGCTAATCTTGTCAGATCTTACAAAAATGTCAAACACCAGATCTGCTGCATGCTTGTTCAGGGTCTAGGGCTAAAAGTATTGGAGGCAGAGGATCTGCAGGATAGCCAGGTAACTGGTATTGCTTAAAAGGAAATCAATATGGTAGCCTCCATATACCTTTCACTACAGTTCTCCTTTAAGCAACCTAATGGTTCTATTGCATTGAGCATAAATGTTAAATTTTAGGCTAGCTTCACTTACTTCTGTAGTGGTACAGTGCTTAGGGTGACGTGCCCACCACACAGTGAGATCTGGGTTCGATTCCCAGCTATGGTATGATCTGGTGTTTGACATTTTTGTAAGATCTGACAAGATTAGCTGCATGCTTGTTTCTGGTGTGATTCACACTACTGCAGCCAAATAGATCAGCAGGGCTGCCAGGCAACTGGTATAGCTTAAAAGGAAATCAATATGGCAGCCTCCATATACCTCTCACTACAGTTCTCCTTTAAGCAACCTAATGGTTCTATTGCATTGAGCATAAATGTTAAATTTTAGGCTAGCTTCACTTACTTCTGTAGTGGTACAGTGCTTAGGGTGATGTGCCCACCACACAGTGAGATCTGGGTTCAATTCCCAGCTATGGTATGATCTGGTGTTTGACATTTTTGTAAGATCTGATAAGATTAGCTGCATGCTTGTTTCTGGTGTGATTCACACTACTGCAGCCAAATAGATCAGCAGGGCTGCCAGGCAACTGGTATAGCTTAAAAGGAAATCAATATGGCAGCCTCCATATACCTCTCACTACAGTTCTCCTTTAAGCAACCTAATGGTTCTATTGCATTGAGCATAAATGTTAAATTTTAGGCTAGCTTCACTTACTTCTGTAGTGGTACAGTGCTTAGGGTGACGTGCCCACCACACAGTGAGATCTGGGTTCGATTCCCAGCTATGGTATGATGTATACTAATGTATGTATCCCCAGCTATGGTATGATGTATACTCATGTATGTATTCCCAGCTATGGTATGATGTATACTGGTTTTTAAAATAGTATAACTCCCTGACAGAAGAGACCCTCCTCCCTCCGGGAGGAGGGAGGAGGGAGGAGGGTGGAGCGTGGAGGGAGGCGGCCAATTAAAATCTCCCTAGCAGAGTGTGTAGCAGCTGTCCCATAACTAATTAGTGTAGGCAGGCAAATGGTATAAAGGACCTTGCTTGGAGGAGGGAGGGTGGGCGGGTCCTCCAGCAGTGATGTGTATTTCATTCAATTAGGTGTGGCTCCAGGTATTAGAGCTTTTGAAACATGTTTTCTATCATTTTTCCAGTTGATAGAATTTTTTTAAACTTTCAAAGTTCGCCTCCCCATTGAAGTCTATTGCGGTTCGCGAACTTTTTCGCGAACCGAACCTTTCGCGGAAGTTCGCGAACAGGGTTCGCGAACCTAAAATCGGAGGTTCGGCCCAACTCTATCTAGAACCTATACAATCCTATAGGGGAGTGTATACACATAGATTTAAGGAGGGTAGGAGGCGCCCAAGGTGTGATTATTTACGTAAATACAATATATAAATAAGAAGATCTTACCTTAGTAATGTCAATTTCAAAGATGCAAGATTTTCATTAGAAACATACTTTTATTGTGCACATCAGACAACGCGTTTCGCGGCTACAACGGCTTCATCAAGTCAAGTTCAAGTGCCTTAGACGGTATATGGAAGTAGACAACCTTGAGCTGAGGCACTACTTCCTCTCTGCTCCTGCCATGTAACAGTGAGATCACATTCACTTGTGTGATGACATCATTGTGACAGCAGCCCACTCCAAGGCTGCCAGGCTGTGGTGTCTTCCATCTGACACAATTCACTCAAATTTAAAGAGACTCTGTAACAAGATTTTCAGCCTTATTTCTTCTATCCTATAAGTTCCTATACCTGTTCTAATGTGGTCTGTCTTTCTGCAGCCTTTCCTAGTTGCACAGCGGCTGTATTATCTCTATCTGTTATATAATCTAATCTTTCCTGTCAGCTTTGTCGGCTCAGGCAGGAATGTACTGCTCTGCTGTGATAGGTAGAAGTTATACACACCAACTCCACGCCCCCTCCAGGCTCTGTATGAGTCACACACTGAGCTTCTCTCAGCCTATCACATGCTGGTTAGCAGCCATGTTTTTTGTTTGTAAACACTGCCTAAAACTGGAAATTGCAAGCCAGGATTGCAGCAGGGAGTGGCAGAAACAGCAAAGAGGGGCCCAGGAGAACATAATGAATAGAATGGTATGCTTTTTATTGTAAGAATTTTAGAGTACAGATTCTCTTTATGGCCTGGTGCACACCAGAGGAGTTTTTCTGAGCGTTTTGAGTTTTTAAATCTGCTGCTAATGTTATCCTATGTGTCTGTGCACACTGGAGCAATGAGGTTTTGTAAAAAACCCCATAGCATTACATTGGGAAGAGCTTTTAGAGGTTTCAAAAGCTCTTCCCAATGTAATGCTATGGGGTTTTTTACAAAACCTCATTGCTCCAGTGTGCACAGACACATAGGATAACATTAGCAGCAGATTTAAAAACTCAAAACGCTCAGAAAAACTCCTTTGGTGTGCACCAGGCCTAAGAGATGCATCATGTGGAAAACTGTGGTGGTGTGCAGGGTGGAATTTACCATAAGGCACTGTAGGCACGTGCCTACAGGCGCCTGATGATAGCAAGGTGGCTCACCTTGCCCCTCCTTGAGTGCCGTCCTCAATCCTTTCCTATTTAGAGTCTTTAGCAGAGTGTAAATGAGAGGTTACTCACCCAGCTCTCGGCATTTCACTGACAGTAGCAATATCTCCCTTCATTTGGGGGCAAATAATACTGAGGATACCTGTGGTTACCTAATACTAAGGGCTGGCACTTGTAAGTACGTAGGAGGGGCAAAGAAAGTAAGAGCAAAGTGGCCAGCCAGCACACTTGGTGTGCGGTTCGGCGGCTGTTTGTAGGTTCATGGAGGGTGAAGTCTAGGGTGGCAGGACATCTGCTCCTATAGGCTCCTGTGATGTAAATCCAGGCCATGTGGAGTGTGTGGGTGTGTGTGTGTTCAGTCATGGGATAGGGATGGGATCAAAATGGCTGGATTGTGTGATCTGCACCATTCAGCACTAGCTCAATAAATGGTAGAAAACAAACTGAATTACAGGATGCTAATAATAGAGTAGGAAGCTTGGACACATTGAATACAGAGTTTTAGGTAGGAGCGGCGGGAGACTTTTTTGTTTTTCAAACATATTTGTATTCAAAATTTTCAAAAGTTACACAACTACAAATTGCAGAGTGGTAAATGACAGTAGGAGGCTGCCTATTTAGGCTACAATGCTGGGTTACATTTAGCATGTAAACACTATAAATAAAATAAAGAACACAACTTTGTGTGTATACAAACTAGGGGGTTACACTGTCTATCCACCTATTCTACCTATGAGTGTCATTTCTTAAGTTTGTCACTTGTTTTCTCATACAACCATTCTGTGTTAGGGCCTGAGCCCACTAATGCATTTGTGTCCACTTCTGTCTGCTTTTCAGCTTCTATATGTAACATTGATGTGTTGCAGGAAAGTGGACACGATTGCGTTAGTGGGCTAAGGCCCTTACTGTAAAAGCTCCTGAATATATATTAATTCTGTAATATTTTAATGCTGAAGATAGGAAAAATACCTATTCACAGGGGTTGGCAAGCGACATTGGACCTTGTTTGTATATTGATGAACAGAGACATACTCAGAACCTAAAAAAACTTGACAAAGCCTCATGTTTTACGATTTTCTGTTATTTAATGAAAAACTGTTAGTTTTTGGGGAATTTATGCTAACATTGTAAAGTTTTACTTTGCAGAATGGGAAAAAAACTCCTACTCAACCAAAGGTTAAATGTCAAAAAGTGGGTTTTAGGTTAGGCGTCAGGAAGGGGGGTTAAAAATTAGGCGTCAGGAAGGAGGATTTAAGGTTAGGCATCAGGAAGAGTGTTATAAGATTAGGCGTCAGGAAGGGATATTTTAGGAATAGGCATCAGGAAGGGGGGTTTGAAGGTTAGGCGTCAGGAAGGGGTTATAAGGTTAGGCATCAGGAAGGGATATTTTAGGGATAGGCATCAGGAAGGGGGGTTTTAAGGTTAGGCATCAGGAAGGGGGGTTTTAAGGTTAGGCATCAGGAAGGGGGGTTTTAAGGTTACGCGTCAGGAAGGGGTGTTTTAGGGTTAGGCATCAGAAAGGGGGGTTTTAACCACTTCACAACTGAGGGGTTTTACCCCTTCAGCACCCAAGCAATTTTCACCTTTCAGCTCCTTCCATTCATTTGCCAATAACTTTATCTCTACTTATCAGAATGAAATGTGTTAAATGTGTTTTTTTTTATCACTAATTAGGCTTTCTTTGGGTGGTAAATTATGCCAAGAATTATTTTATTCTAAATGTTTTTTAATGGAAAAATAAGAAAAAAATTGGAAAAAAATCCTTATTTTTCAGTTTTCGGCCATTATCATTTTTAAATAATGCATGCTACCATAATTAAAATCCACGTAATTTATGTGCCCATTTGTACTGGTTATTACACCATTTAAATGATGTCCCTATCACAATGTCTGGCGCCAATATTTTATTAGGAAATAAAGATGCATTTTTTTTCAGTTTTGCATCCATCATTAATAAAAAGCCCATAATTTATAAAGTAACAGTATTATACCGTCTTGACATACATATTAAAAAAGTTCAGTCCCTAAGAAAACTATTTATGCATTTTTTATAATTGTAAATTTATTTCATTGTATTTTTTTACAAAAAAAAATAAATGTTGGTAACTATTGGGGAGTGTGGGAGGTAAGGGGTTAATTTAAAATGTAAAAACAGGTCTTTGCATTTAAAAAAAATACTTTTAGATGTAGTTTTACTATTTGGCCACAAGATGGCCTCAGTCTTTTTTTTTTTTATACGTCCTGTAAGCAAAATATGTATGCTTAGGGGAAGTGTACTGAAGATGGGAAACGTTTATTTATTAGAATGATCGTGCAGCTTCTCATAAAAGGCGCCGATAATTGCTACGGGGACTTAGATCAATGATTAGGAATTGCTTTCCCATTCATTGATCTCCTGGTGGGCAGATGGCAACATGAACGAGCGCACAAATAAGCGGGAGCGCTTACAGCAGTGGTAGCAGCGGGAGTACGTATATTTACTCCCCTGGGCGGTTAGATGAAGTCTGCAGGGGAGTAGATATACTGTACTGGAGCTGTGAAGTGGTTAAGGTTAGACCTCAGGAAGAGGGGTTTTAAGGTTAGGTGTCAGGAAAGCGGGTTTTAAGGTTAGGTGTCAAGAAGGGGGGGGTTAAGTTTAGGCATCAGGAAGGGGGTTTGGGGAGTTTTAAGGTTAAGCATCAGAGAGGGGAGGGTTCTGTTTGAGCATCAGAGAGGGGAGGGTTCTGTTTGAGAGTAGGGTTGGGTTTAGCTGTATTAAAATACTGGCAACATTTACCAATGCTTTAATATTGTCATTACCACTGTAAATATTTTTTCCTTTGGTGCCCAATCCACATTGGTGTTTATCATTTACACTTATTTCGGATACAATCTATGCCCATTTTTCCTCGAGCCTCTATATCATGCACACAAGCAAATTATTATAAACTCATTGACCATTGCTAGTGTAGATGCCAGATATCATATTTACTTATTTTTTTGCATTAGGCCTTTGAGAGCTATTGCTCTTTTAACTTTTGTATAAGAAACATCTGCAGGAGCAAACTGAAGTTGGTTTAATGCTATTTATATGTGATTTGAGTTGTTTTCTGGGTCCTCCAGGATATAAAGGTTAATGCTTCAATTTCTCAGGCTTTCTGCAGGAAATATTTTGGCTAATAGGAGGCATAAATTGAAAGGCTGTTGGTAGGTGGCTGACGTCTTTGAGAACAAAATGTCCTTTCGCCATTCTGCCAAATGTAAACGCTTTAATAATCCCCCTATTACATTTAAATGGCTGCAGTGGTCATAGGGAGTCGGTTCCCAAGCCAGGACGCCCTCAGGAAAAAATTATAAATAAAATTTGCCTGATATTAAGAAAATCTCACTTGTCATCTATCGTGTTTGCTGGAGTGAGGACTTTTTAATATGAAAAGAATGAGAGTGCTAAAACATTTAGCATATTTAAGACCCAGAGAGACTATTAACAACCTCCATTCATCCATTGTAAATTAGGAAAATGCTCACTGTTGATGGAGTTCAGCAATTATTTAACCTGGTTTTCTATACAAAGGAGTATAATCGACAGGGCAGCACATTCTAAAGTAAAAAGAAAGTGACTTTTTTGTTGTTGCTATAGTGTGCACCTAGCTGTGCTAATAAAGAATCTGCTTGGAGGCATGATATATATATAAAAAAACAAATGTCAATTTGTGGTCTGTTGAGTTTGCTGCACAGTGATAGACTTCTAGAACTTTGACTGACACCGAACAGGACAATAAAACTGGATAGTGTACTGGTTAAGGGCACCTATTAAATAGAAGACCTTTGGCAAGACTCCTTAACACTGCTACTGCCTATAGAGCGCGCCCCAGTGGCTGTGGTTCTTGTCACTTTGAGTCTGCCAGGAGAAAAGTGTAATTGCTTTTTGTCTCATCTTGTCTAGCTTTATTATATTGTTTGTTAGGCTGGATTCACAGATGTCCGTTGCATAAAGCACGCGTTAAAATATATGTGAACTAGTGGTGCTCAAATACCCCTTTTCAAAATTCGAGTTAGGTCGAATTCGAATAGTAAATTATTCGAGATCAGTCGAATATTCGAGTCGAATAATTTTTACTATTCGATTCGACCTCGGAATTCGAGCTCACTATTCGAGTCGGTATTCGAGCTCATTATTCGAGCTGACTATTCGAAATGGCCTTAAATAGCTTCCAACACTTGTTTTGAGGGTGAATGATGCAAGAAACCTCTTTTTTTCCAAGTAACAACAGCAAGTGATTATGTGGGGATGTTCCTTTAAAAAAAAAAAGTTGAAAAGAGAAGTTGTGTCCAGACATTTGTTCAGTACTGTATATACTTCTTCTTCTTCTTCTTTATCTTCTATATCTTCTTCTTCTTCTTCTATATCTTCTTCTTCTATATCTTCTTCTTCTATATCTTCTTCTATATCTTCTTCTTTTATATTGTCTTCTTCTTCTTCTTCTTCATCTTCTTCATCATCATCTTCTTCTTCTTCATCTTCTTTTTCTTCATCTTCTTCATCTACTTCTTCATCTTCTTCTTCATCTTCTTCATCTTCTTCTTCATCTTCTTCATCTTCTTCATCTTCTTCTTCTTCTTCTTCTACATCTACTTCATCTTCAACTTCTTCATCTTCTTCTTCTTCTTCATCTTCTTCATCATCTTCATCTTCTTCATCTTCTTCATCTTCTTCATCTTCTTCATCATCTTCATCTTCTTCTTCATCTTCTTCTTCTTCATCATCTACATCTTCTTCTTCTTCATCTTCTTCATCTTCTTCATCTTCATCTTCTTCATCTTCTTCTTCTTCATCTTCTTCATCTTCTTCTTCATCTTCTTCTTCTTCTTCATCATCTTCTTCTTCTTCATCTTCTTCATCTTCATCTTCTTCATCTTCTTCATCTTCTTCTTCTTCATCATCTTCATCTTCTTCTTCATCTTCTTCTTCTTCATCATCTTCATCTTCTTCTTCTTCTTCATCTTCTTCTTCTTCATCATCTTCATCTTCTTCTTCTTCTTCATCTTCTTCATCTTCTTCTATATCGTCTTCTTCTTCACTTATTTCTCTTTTCAAATTTTTTTTTTTACAGAAATGCAGCTATTTTTGAGCGTAACAAATAGCTGGTGGCGCACGCATGTTGGAAGCGCCATTGTATGTGCTCCCTGGCAGTGGAAACACACAGACAGCAGGAGGTAAATTCAGCAGCAGGAGGAGGAGGATGAGTGTGTGGCAGCAGGCAGTCAATGAGGCAGGCAGCGTGACATAATAGCCCTGGTACCTAGCGGTGATACCAGGGCTGTAAATAAACACAGCAGGCAGGAGGTCCCAGACAGCGGTCGTGCAGCCCACATTGTGTCCAATACACAACACAGTTTTCAACCCGGGCACCTCAGAAAAATTAAACCTTTTTTTTTTTTATGGTTTTGTAGTTTTGGTTTTACAACCAATTACACAGATATAGCTATTTTTTGACGTAATAGCTGGTGGCAGAGTGGCAGCAGAAGGTAAATCTGTGTACCCTGGCGTTGGGAAACACAGACAGACAGACAGCAGCAGCAGCAGCAGGAGGAATGGAGGAGTAATGTGAGCAGCTATTGTTTGACGTAATAGCTGGTGGCAGAGTGGCAGCAGAAGGTAAATCTGTGTACCCTGGCGTTGGGAAACACAGACAGACAGCAGCATCAGCAGGAGGAATGGAGGAGTAGTGTGAGTGTGGCAGCAGGCAGGCAGGCAGCGTGACATAATAGCCCTGGTACCTAGCGGTGATACCAGGGCTGTAAATAAACACAGCAGGCAGGAGGTCCCAGACAGCGGTCGTGCAGCCCACATCGTGTCCAATACACAACTGGGACAACACAGTTTTCAACCCGGGCACCTCAGAAAAATTAAACCTTTTTTTTTTTTTTATGGTTTTGTAGTTTTGGTTTTACAACCAATTACACAGATATAGCTATTTTTTGACGTAATAGCTGGTGGCAGAGTGGCAGCAGAAGGTAAATCTGTGTACCCTGGCGTTGGGAAACACAGACAGACAGACAGCAGCAGCAGCAGCAGGAGGAATGGAGGAGTAATGTGAGCAGCTATTGTTTGACGTAATAGCTGGTGGCAGAGTGGCAGCAGAAGGTAAATCTGTGTACCCTGGCGTTGGGAAACACAGACAGACAGCAGCATCAGCAGGAGGAATGGAGGAGTAGTGTGAGTGTGGCAGCAGGCAGGCAGGCAGCGTGACATAATAGCCCTGGTACCTAGCGGTGATACCAGGGCTGTAAATAAACACAGCAGGCAGGAGGTCCCAGACAGCGGTCGTGCAGCCCACATCGTGTCCAATACACAACTGGGACAACACAGTTTTCAACCCGGGCACCTCAGAAAAATTAAACCTTTTTTTTTTTTTTATGGTTTTGTAGTTTTGGTTTTACAACCAATTACACAGATATAGCTATTTTTTGACGTAATAGCTGGTGGCAGAGTGGCAGCAGAAGGTAAATCTGTGTACCCTGGCGTTGGGAAACACAGACAGACAGACAGCAGCAGCAGCAGCAGGAGGAATGGAGGAGTAATGTGAGCAGCTATTGTTTGACGTAATAGCTGGTGGCAGAGTGGCAGCAGAAGGTAAATCTGTGTACCCTGGCGTTGGGAAACACAGACAGACAGCAGCATCAGCAGGAGGAATGGAGGAGTAGTGTGAGTGTGGCAGCAGGCAGGCAGCGTGACATAATAGCCCTGGTACCTAGCGGTGATACCAGGGCTGTAAATAAACACAGCAGGCAGGAGGTCCCAGACAGCGGTCGTGCAGCCCACATCGTGTCCAATACACAACTGGGACAACACAGTTTTCAACCCGGGCACCTCAGAAAAATTAAACCTTTTTTTTTTTTTTTATGGTTTTGTAGTTTTGGTTTTACAACCAATTACACAGATATAGCTATTTTTTGACGTAATAGCTGGTGGCAGAGTGGCAGCAGAAGGTAAATCTGTGTACCCTGGCGTTGGGAAACACAGACAGACAGACAGCAGCAGCAGCAGCAGGAGGAATGGAGGAGTAATGTGAGCAGCTATTGTTTGACGTAATAGCTGGTGGCAGAGTGGCAGCAGAAGGTAAATCTGTGTACCCTGGCGTTGGGAAACACAGACAGACAGCAGCATCAGCAGGAGGAATGGAGGAGTAGTGTGAGTGTGGCAGCAGGCAGGCAGCGTGACATAATAGCCCTGGTACCTAGCGGTGATACCAGGGCTGTAAATAAACACAGCAGGCATGAGGTCCCAGACAGCGGTCGTGCAGCCCACATTGTGTCCAATACACAACTGGGACAACACAGTTTTCAACCCGGGCACCTCAGAAAAATTAAACCTTTTTTTTTTTATGGTTTTGTAGTTTTGGTTTTACAACTAATTACACAGACAGATATAGCTATTGTTTGACGTAATAGCTGGTGGCAGAGTGGCAGCAGAAGGTAAATCTGTGTACCCTGGCGTTGGGAAACACAGACAGACAGCAGCATCATCAGGAGGAATGGAGGAGTAGTGTGAGTGTGGCAGCAGGCAGGCAGCGTGACATAATAGCCCTGGTACCTAGCGGTGATACCAGGCCGTAAATGAACACAACAGGAGGTCCCAGACAGCGGTCGTGCAGCCCACATCGTGCCCAATACACAACTGGGACAACACAGTTTTCAACCCGGGCACCTCAGAAAAATTAAACCTTTTTTTTTTTTTTTTTTATGGTTTTTTGGTTTTGTTTGTAAAACAAATTACACAGATATATAGCTATTGTTTGACGTAATAGCTGGTGGCAGAGTGGCAGCAGAAGGTAAATCTGTGTACCCTGGCAGTGGGAAACACAGACAGACAGCAGAAGGGCAGTACACAGCAGCCCACTGTAGGTGTAAAATGTGTGGCTGCAGGCGACGTAATAGTCAAAGTGAACCAGGCTGGCTTAGTGGGCAGGAGCCAGGAGGTGGTAAAGGGTGGTAAGGCACATTAACGATGGTTCTTAGCCAGTTCATGTCCCCCTCTCGCCGACAACAGGGGCCAGGAACTCGCCTTCCACCCACGCCTGGTTCATCTTGAGAAACGTCAGTCTGTCCACAGACTTGTGAGACAGACGTGAGCGTTTCTCGGTGACCACACCACCAGCTGCACTGAAGCAGCGCTCGGACAGCACGCTGGAAGGGGGGCAGGACAGCACTTCCAGGGCGTACTGCGCCAGCTCGCTCCAGATCTCCAGGCGCTTGACCCAATACTCCATGGGATCAACAGGGGCATCGCTGTCAAGCCCGCTGTAGGACCCCATGTAGTCAGCCACCATGCGGGTCAGGCGCTGGCTGTGACCGGTGGAGGATGCTGCTGCATGCACCTCCTCTCTAGTCACTGCTGCTGGAGCCTCTACAGTCCTGTAGAGCTCGTGGCTGAGAGACAGCAGGTCTGTGGGGCGCTTGCTGCTGGATGCAGGCACCTGCTGCTGCCTCTGTGCTGGCTGCTGGACAGTGGGGGTGGAAGGCTGGGGGAAGGCTTCCTCCAAGCGCTCAACAAGGGCCTGCTGCAAGCTCCTTATTTGTTGCGCTGGGTCTCCTCCTGCAGGCGGCAGGAACTGGCTCAACTTCCCCTTGAGGCGTGGGTCCAACATCATGCTGATCCAGATGTCCTCCCTCTGCTTCATCTGGATCACCCTGGGGTCTCTGCGCAGGCACGTCAGCATGTGCGCTGCCATTGGGAAGAGGCGGGCCACGTCTGCTGGCACATCGACGGCAGTGCTGCTGTCCTCATCCTCCTCCTCTGCCTCGTCAGCCTCATCCTCTCTCCACCTCCGCACCAACTCAGCTGCACTGTGCTGCTCCCCCTCATCAGCAGCAAGGTCAGGGACCTCCACCAAGTCCTCCTCCTCCTCCCCCTCAGAGGTGGACTGTGCAGCTGCTTGCCGCTCCTGCTGGTCCAAGGCTGCCGCTCCCTGTTCCAGCAAAGCATCGAGGGCCCTGTTCAGCAGACAAACCAGGGGCACCCACTCGCAGACCATAGCATGGTCCCTGCTCACCATGTTAGTGGCCTGCAGAAAGGGAGCCAGCACTAAGCACACCTGCTGCATGTGCCTCCAGTCATCATCGGGGACGATGGACGGGATGTTGCTGGTCTTGTCCCTTCTCTGAGCGGCGGAAACAGTGGCCAGGGCAAGGTACTGTTTGACAGCGCGCTTCTGTTCAACTAGACGCTCCAACATCGCCAGGGTGGAGTTCCAGCGAGTCGGAACGTCAAGGATCAGCCGATGGCGTGGCAGATCCAGCTCCTTTTGCACGTCTTCCAGGCTCGCACAGGCTGCAGCCGAGCGCCGGAAGTGACGCACAACGTTCCTTGCCGTTTCCAGCAGTTCGCCCATCGCCTGGTAGGTGCGCAAGAACTTCTGCACCACCAGGTTCAGCACGTGGGCAAGACAGGGGATGTGGGTCAGGTTTCCCCTGTCTATTGCGGCAACCAGATTGGCCCCATTGTCGGCCACCACCTCTCCGACTCTGAGGCCTCTGGGGGTCAGCCAAATCCTCTCCTGCTCCTGGAGTTTGGCCAACACATGGGTTGCCGTCAGCTTGGTCTTCCCAAGGCTGACCAAGTGCAGCAGCGCTTGGCAGTGGCGGGCCTTCACGCTGCTGCTGAGGCGGGGGGTTTGGCCAGGTGTGCCGGAGGATGGCAGAGGATCGGAGGAACCTGCTGCAGTTCCCCTGACCCTGCGGGGTGGCACCACCCACTGTGTTGCTGCTGCTGCTGTGCCCGCTGCTGCTCTCCCATCCTCACCCCCTTCCACCAAGCTGACCCAGTGGACAGTGAAGGACAGGTAGCGGCCTGTCCCGAAGCGGCTGCTCCAGGAGTCCATGGTGACGTGGACCCTTTCACCAACAGCGTGCTCCAGCTCTCGCTCCACATTGGCCATCACAAAGCGGTGCAGTGCAGGAATGGCCTTGCGGGAGAAAAAGTGTCTGCTGGGGAGCTGCCAGTCTGGGGCTGCGCAAGCAAGCAGCGCACGAATGTCGCTCCCCTCCTGCACGAGCGTGTACGGCAGGAGTTGGGAGCACATGGCCCGTGCCAGCAAGCCGTTCAGCTGCCGCACGCGACGGCTGCTGGGAGGCAGAGCCCTAACCACCCCCTGGAAGGACTCGCTCAAAAGGCTCTGGCGTGGCCTTTTGCTGGCACGGGAATCAGCAGACACAGCGGAGGAGGCCACTGAGGACTGGCTGCCAGAACAGGCCTCAGTGTCGGCGGCAGGAGTTGCAGAGGGGGGAGGAGCAGTGCGTTTCCGCACTCCTGCTGGTGCTGCTGGAGGAGCAGGAGGGCGGGTGGCTGCTGTTGCTGCTGCTGCTGAAGGCTGTGCAGTGATGGGTGTGGTGCCACTGCCAGCACCAGATGCCTTCAGCCTCTGGAACTCCTGATGCTGGTGGAAATGTTTCGCAGCAAGGTGGTTGATGAGCGAGCTGGTGCAGAACTTTAAGGGGTCTGCACCTCTGCTCAACTTCCGCTGACAGTGGTTGCAAGTGGCGTACTTGCTGTACACTGTGGGCATGGTGAAAAAGCGCCAGATTGGTGACAGAAACATCCCCCTACGGCATGGAAGCGCTGCTGCCTGTCTCCCTGTGGTGGTTTGGGGGGGGGCTTGGGGGGCTTGGGTGCGGCTGGTGGTGGTACTGGCAGATGCTGCTGCTGCTGCTGCTGAGCCTGAGACACCAGCAGGCTGTGGGACCTGCCTACTGCTGCTGCCAATGCTTGCAATGATGCGCCTCCTTGCAAGGCCCACAAGAGCATCCTCCTCCTCCTCCTCAGAGCTGCTGAGGACGACATCCCCTGGAGGTGGTGGCACCCAGTCTCTGTCTGTCACCGGGTCATCAACATCCTCCCCCTCCTGAAACATGTCCTGCTGGGATGAGGACCCCCCAAACTCCTCTCCTGATGCATGGATGGGCTGCTTGACTGTCGCCACAGTCTTGCTGTCCAATCCCTCATCCCCCAAAGTGCCCATCAGCATCTCCTCCTCAAGATCGCCAACAACAGCAGACAATTTACTCATGATGCCTGGGGTCAAAAGACTGCTGAATGACAGGTCGGCGAGTGACGGTGAACTGGCCTCCTCCCCAGACCCTGCTGGGCGGCTGCTGCGAACAGGGGTGGTGGTGGTGGTGGTGAGGGTGGAGGCCTCAGATGCAGAGCTGATGGCGGGCTGCTCATCCTCCGTCATGAGTTGCACCACAGTGTCTGCATGCTTTTCCTCAATGGGACGTTTCCAACCCGGCTGGAGGAAAATCGGAGCAGGTGCTACACGCTGCTGCTGTGTCTCTGCAGCGTGAGTTGCAGATGCTCCTGCTGGGCGGCGCCCAAGGCGTCCACGGCCAGTGGCTATGGGAGGAATGTTAGCCACTGACGCTGCTGCTGCTGCTGCGGAACTGTGCATGGTGGCGCGCCCGCGCCCGCGGCTTGCCACAATGCTGCTCCCTCTCCTCCTGATTCCCTTGCTGCCCTTCCCCTTGCCCAAACCGCGCTGGCTGCCACTTCCAGACATCTTCGATGTTTTGGGCGTATAGACAAAAGTTTTTTAAAAGGGCGGGTGAAAAGTGGGGTACTTTAATGGAGTGGGTTGGTGGGTGAGGTGACTGAGTGAGTGTCCCTAGTACAGTAAGTAAGTAGTAACAGTCAGGAAGTACAACTAGCAGTTACAACTTACAATAATCAGTAGTAATCACAAGTAAATTTAGTGTGTGTACACTACAGACAGTGAGTGCACGAACGCGCAAACACGCGCAGGAGCTAGCCTATGAACAGTGACTGAGTGAGTGTCCCTAGTACAGTAAGTAAGTAAGTAGTAACAGTCAGTAAGTACAACTAACTAATTACAATAATCAATCAGTTATCAGAAGGAAATAGAGTGTGTGTAGTGTGTACACAGACAGTGAGTGCACACACGCAGGAGCTAGTAGCCTATGAACAGTGACTGAGTGTCCTAGACTCCTAGTACAGTAAGTAGTAACAGTAAGTACAACTAACTAATTACAATAATCAATCAGTTATCAGAAGGAAATAGAGTGTGTGTAGTGTGTACACAGACAGTGAGTGCACACACGCAGGAGCTAGTAGCCTATGAACAGTGACTGAGTGTCCTAGACTCCTAGTACAGTAAGTAGTAACAGTAAGTACAACTAACTAATTACAATAATCAATCAGTTATCAGAAGGAAATAGAGTGTGTGTAGTGTGTACACAGACAGTGAGTGCACACACGCAGGAGCTAGTAGCCTATGAACAGTGACTGAGTGTCCTAGACTCCTAGTACAGTAAGTAGTAACAGTAAGTACAACTAACTAATTACAATAATCAATCAGTTATCAGAAGGAAATAGAGTGTGTGTAGTGTGTACACAGACAGTGAGTGCACACACGCAGGAGCTAGTACCCTATGAACAGTGACTGAGTGTCCTAGACTCCTAGTACAGTAAGTAGTAACAGTAAGTACTACTAACTAATTACAATAATCAATCAGTTATCAGAAGGAAATAGAGTGTGTGTAGTGTGTGTACACAGACAGTGAGTGCACACACGCAGGAGCTAGTAGCCTATGAACAGTGACTGAGTGTCCTAGACTCCTAGTACAGAAAGTAGTAACAGTAAGTACAACTAACTAATTACAATAATCAATCAGTTATCAGAAGTAAATAGAGTGTGTGTAGTGTGTACACAGACAGTGAGTGCACACACGCAGGAGCTAGTAGCCTATGAACAGTGACTGAGTGTCCGAGACTCCTAGTACAGTAAGTAGTAACAGTAAGTACAACTAACTAATTACAATAATCAATCAGTTATCAGAAGGAAATAGAGTGTGTGTAGTGTGTACACAGACAGTGAGTGCACACACGCAGGAGCTAGTAGCCTATGAACAGTGACTGAGTGTCCGAGACTCCTAGTACAGTAAGTAGTAACAGTGAGTACAACTAACTAATTACAATATTCAATTACAATAATCAATCAGTTATCAGAACTTGGAAATAGAGTGTGTGTAGTGTGTACACAGACAGTGAGTGCACACACGCAGGAGCAGCTAGTAGCCTATGAACAGTGACAGTGAGTGTCCTAGTACAGTTACAGTATATAACTACAATACTAATACAATCAGTAGTAAAGGACAGCAGAAATACTGGTATAGATGAGAGAAATAAACAGAGGACAGGAGGACAGCTGCCCACACAGGCAGGCCCTGAGGCCTAAAGCTGTAAGCCTGCAGCAGCTGGCCTGTCTCTATGTAACACAAAAGCTACTAACTAAAATACAATGTCTAACTAACTAACAACAATATAGGTGTGTATAGGAGGTGTATGTGAGCAAAAACGCTAGGTAAATGACCACAATAAAGCTCTTGCTAAGCCAAAGCACAAAGAAGCAACTCTCTCTCTATGCAAGTCTCAGGCAAGGACGGAGAAACGTAACATGGCGGCCGCTATTTATAGGGTAGGGGCTGGCCAGGGTCCCCCTCTGTGATTGGCTGCCGTCAGAGGGCCTGGGAGCCCTCTGATTGGCTCTAAGGACATCAATCTGGGCTATGACGCTATTCGAGCTCGGTACCGAGCTCGAATAGCGCCGTTTGCTCGAATAGCTCGAATAGTGAATGGGCTATTCGAGTGTACGCGAATAGCCCATTCGAATAGCTGCAGCTATTCGGAGCTCGAATACCGAGCTCGAATAGCTGAAAAAGAGCTCGAATATTCGAGCTACTCGAATATTCGAGCTCTGCTGAGCACCACTGATGTGAACTACAATGGAGACTGGACATAGACTTTAGTTCAAAGCCTGTATGCAGCCAGTTAGAATAATGTGATCAGTTACAATGCAGTACTGTGAACAGGCCCATAGAATTGTATGGGCAGAAAGTTGACATGCAGAATTATTCTGCAATGCAACTGAGCGCTGTGAACTAGCCCTAAGGGCCCTTTTACACTTAATCAGTTGCTCTCGGTTAAAACGGAAAGAAAACTGGTTTTCAAAGTAAGTCCCATGTTTTCCTATGGCACCTTTCACACTTAATGCGTTTTAACTGAAATCTTTGTCACAATGCACTGCTATGGAAAAAACATGTGCTAGCGCGTACCAACGCATACTAACGCACATGAACTGATTAAGTGTAAAAGGGCCCTAAACCTTTCATCATTTTTTTATTACCAAAAAAAAAGCTTGCTATAATTGATGCCTGGGGCCCACCATAAGCACCTTTTCACAACTGCAAAACCCTAGTGTTTGTGATTAAGCACATCATTCTTTTTGCGAGATTCACAGAGCAATCTGAAGGAATGTGATTTGCCCCTGCATTCCTTCAATGTGATTGCTCTTAAAATGCTAATGCATGTAACGATTGCAACACACGAGTGGAACTACCCACTCCTATTAGTGTTCCACTCTTGCAGCACTTTGCTCACTACAGGCAATTTGCAAGTGCTACAAAAGTGCTCATAGTGGGCTCCAGCCCTTAGATATTTTGATGCTGGTTAAGTTCAGTTATACTTTGCTGTACTACATGCCTGTAAATGGTGTATAGTGAGAATCATATAAGCTGATAGCTGAATAAGCGCTGTGGTTAGGAATGGTCAATGAGATGCAAATGGTTCTGAATTGATGTGATTTTTATGGTTATTTTATATAAATGTGTGTAGCTTGAAAATGGACTTATCAAATACCACAGTAGGTGCACGTGATTGGTCTATTTTTAAGCTGCATACATTCTCTCGCCATTCCATTTGCACCAACTTATTTGCATTTGACCAGACCTGCCGAATGCTGCCTAGGAGTTGGAACCCACCACAGAAATGAACTTGCGCCTTTTAAACTGAAACGCCTTGGCCAGCACTGCCAGCTGTCAGCAATTGGGATCCCCAGCAGCGTCAGCTATCACTGCAGGTTTCTATGAAGAACTGGGTCATCACTGCTGAACCTTCACCTCCCTCTGCCCCCCTCCCTCCATGTCTCCTTCGGGATAACAGATGCTTGCCAAGTGGGACTGGTGGCGCCGTAGTTTGGCAGCCTCGGCTCATGGCTTTCAAACATTCCGCCCTGGGTGGAGTCTGTCGCTTCTGGGTCTCAGTGCTTGTTTCCTGCCGCCGGCCCTGCCGGTGACTCACAATCCACACACTAATAGTTGGAGGGCGGGTTCACAGTATGCCCTCCGCAAGGGTAAACAATAGTCAGCTGACAGGAGCGGTGTCAGCTGATCTCTAGCCGATTATGTCTTGCTGTGTGATTGGTTGAGCGGAAGGTGGCCGGCCACTGATTGGAGAATTATTGCTATTTAAATGTGCAGAGCGCTCCCTAGTCATTGCCTGTGATAAGTATAGCTTTGGCTAGTTGCTGGATGCGCACTCTGAATCCTGTTTTGATAGTCTGGATCTTGACCTCGGCTTGTATTGTATTGGACTGCTCTGTTGTATTTAACCTCGGCTTGATTCCTGGATTACCCTTTGCCTGCTGCCTGGATCGACCTTTGCTAAGTTACTGGACTTCCCTTGATTGCTTCCTGGACTGACCCTTGCTTGTTTACTGGATACTCCTTTGCTTGCTGCTTCGATTACCTGTTACCCATGGACTTGTCTGTCATCTTTGCTATTGCTAACACATGACGTTGATAGCCTCATTTTTCTGAATCAAGGTAATAACCTGTGTGTTACTGCTGAACTGTTAAACTGTATATGTGACACCACTGAACTGTGTTGCTAGCCTCAGTGGTGACCTCTGGTGGTACTCTGGCTTTCTAGGCCTCAGCTGCTATACCTTGCACCTCCAAGGCCTGGGTGTAACAAAAGTCGGGCAGGTGTTATTTCCTCACCTTCCGTTCAAGTGAGGACGCGCCACATAGGGTGAAGAAGTTGGTGTCAGATTGGGGCGTAGCAGCTGAAAGAAAGCAGGAGATCTGCCAGGCATTACAGAATGCTAGCTTTGCACCACTACAGTTTACTCGAATAGTGAGAAAATCTATTTTTTTCTGCTTCCTGTACTGGATGGAAGTTCATTTTTATTTTTTCAGAACAGAGCTTAACAACTAGGTCTGACTAGGAGATCACTGAAACCTTGAGATGATATTGTATTAAAAAGACATATAAAGCAATATGAGTGGGTCAATCACCTTCTACATTTGTAAGATTCTATGCTATCACAATACATACTGATAATATTCTTTTATCTAGAAACAGTGTGTTCTGCTAATTGAAATAAAAGGACATAAACTCCCCTTCCAATGGACTCAGTCTAGAATTCCATATTTAGGTATCAAAATCCCCAGATCGACAGACAAATTATACGAAACAAACTTTACTCCTTTGCTAAAATCAGTAAAAAAAGAACTAGGGGTAATGGCCCAGAAAGAAACCTCCTGGCTTGGCAGGATTGCCTCTTTTAAAATGATCACTTTCCCCAAAATACTATACCTTCTCAGAACTGTCCAAATCCCAATACACAACACATTTTTCACCCAATTACAGAAACTCATAGCCAATTATGTCTGGAAGAGCAAAAAAACATAGAATTTCATACAATACACTGACCCTTATGAAAAATAAAGGAGGCCTAGGTCTCCCTTGTATCAAATCGTATTATTATGCCTCAATTCTTAATATGTCCATGGAGTGGTGGAAAGATAGCAACGACAAACTATGGGCCCAAATAGAAGGAGATATCTCCCAGACCCCACCTAAACTCCTCATTGCAAACTCAATATTATCAGGCATACCCCTAAAAACATTATACCCCACATTTCAAACAACCTTCTTTTCTTGGAGTCAATTTATGAAAAACTTTAAAAAGAATCCAACAAAGGAAACATTTACCCTCAAAATTCCAATTACAACTTTTAATCTTATGATATCTAATATCAATATTCAGCCCTGGAAAATATAAGGCATCGCCTTTATTAACAATCTATTCCAGAACAATTCCCTTAAAAGCTTTTCACAACTGCAGGAGGAATTCGATCTTTCTATCCAGCAGCAATTTACCTATAACCAAATACACCACCTAATATCATCTAAACACCTATCCATACTATCCCATTTTTCAATACTTCAATCCAGTTAAAAGGGGGAATATCCAGTTGGTATGAATGTGTTAAAATATCAGCATACAACCCCTTTGAAAGATATTTAAAAGCCTGGGCATCAGACCTGGGAATCGAAATATCTTTATCCCAATTTCAGTATGCTGCATCCTGATTACACAAGTATTCCAAATGCTTGCAACATAAAGAAACACTCTACAAAATTTTCTTTAAATGGCATTATACTCCTACGAGACTAGCTGCTTTTTTGGTTGACCACTCGGCCTTATGCTGGAGGGAATGTCAGGAGGTAGGAACCATCCTCTATATATTATGGGAACGTCCATTGATTAGCTCTTATTGGTCTTCTATAAATTCAATCCTTAACAATATTCTAAAACTACAATTCAAACTAACACCTGAGATGGCTCTACTCCATTTAGACATGAATGAAATCCCAATAAATAAAAGGCTGCAAGTTACACAATTCCTATGTGCAGCTAGATCGCTTCTTTTATCCAACTGGGCATCAGTGGACATTCCTTCTCTAGTCCAGGTGAGAACACTAGTTGATTATAACATATCATTCGAAAAAGAAGTTGAGAATGACAACCCTCCGCATTCTCAATCCCCGGAGACCTTACTCGACATTGATTGGACATTTATGATATAAAGCTGAGATAAAAATCAATAATGCCCTTTTCTTCCACTTCATTATAATGTAATGTATTATTAATCAATTCTCATAATTATTAGGCTATGGCCCAGATCTCTACCACCTTTTTACTTTGTTTTCCTTGAACTCATTAGATAACATTTGAGCGAGTTTTGAAGACTCTGCAACCTATATCCCCTCTACCTATAAGCCCTGAATGTAAAACTTTACGTGTGTGTTGGGAATTTTTCTTTTCCCTATAAACATAGCTAAAAACTATAAGCCAATGATGCTATCAATAACTGTTAACTTCCAGGTGTTTTCCATTTTTAGTGTTTTTTTTCTTTCCTTGTATGAATTATTATTATCGCTATATTACTATCTATAAAAGCGGGTTTAAATCTGTCTCACATATCTTACTTACCTTTCCCTCTCCCTTTTCCCTCAATTTACACCCCCCCCCCCTCCCCAACCCTGCCTCCCTTTCTTTCCCTGGTTTTACCATCGCCTCAGCTTTTATATTAGGTTGATAAATGTCTTATTGATGATTTATACATTAACAATATTTAATACCTAATTGCATGTCTTTTTGCACCTAAATTGTTCACCTTGACTGTAACAGAATTTCAAATGGTGCTTTCACTCTTTTTTGTATTGTATTGTAATTATCTCAATTTTGAATAAAAACTAAGGTTACAAAAAAAGAAATGAAAGGACCTGAAAAGTTTTCCTTAGCCTTCCGTCAGGCCATCACTACAAGCTTTGCCTCATGGGAGCACTTTGGAAAAGTGATGTCATCTGTAACGTAATTGATGCATGCAGGGTCAGGTAACACAGCACATTTCTAAGATATAATTAGGTGGAAGATGGTAGTCCAAATCCTAGCAAAAAAAATTCTACCTGCATCTTAACCACCTAAAGAAAACCTGTAACAAAAAAAAACCTCCCCGGGAGGGTACCCACCTCAGGTGGGGGAAGCCTCCGGATCCTATTGATGCTTCCCCAGTCTTCCTCGGTCCAACGGTGGCGGCGATAAAGCTCCCCAAACAGCGGGGATGTAAATATTTACCTTCCCGGCTCCAGCGCAGACGCAGTATCGGCTCTCCGCTTTGAGATAGACGTAAATAGCCGATCGCTGTCGGCCGCTCTACTGCGAAGGCGAAAGTAGAGCGGACCCGACAGAGATCGGCTATTTTCGCCCATCTCCATGCGGAGAGCCGCAACAGCGCCCCTGCTGTAGCCAGGAAAGGTGAATAGATCAGCGCTTGTCAGGCTTATCGAAGGAGGATTGCCAGACACTTTGGGGGAGCCAGCTCTGGAGTGCCTGCAGCTACAGGGGAGGGACAAGCCTCATTGGGACCCTGAGGCTTGCCCCTCCCGAGGCGAGTACCCACCAGGGGTACTTTTTTGTTACAGGTTCTCTTTAAGGCCCACGGGCTTACACCTTCCTAGTGACCAGGCTATTTTTTACAATGGCCAATCAGAGCGATCCTCTCTCATAGGTATAAGCCGATGAGAGGGGATTGCGTGGTGAGCCGATCCAGGGGACAGTGGACAGCCAAATGACAGAGCTGTCCCAGTACAGCGTTCCAGTAGATTACAGCGCTGTACAAAGTAAATAAAGGGCCGTTTCTTTTGTATACTGTCTATCAGTGACGATCGCCACAGCCAATGCAGTGGCGTAGCTAAGGAGCTATGGGCCTCACACCAAAGCCTGTCAAGGACAACCACAGCATCAGAGGTACAAGAAGGGGTGGAAAACAGTTTGTTAATGATTACTGCAATTTAAAGCATCTACTGTATATAAGTGATTACCAGCACAGGACCAATAGTGAGCTAATACTGTGTTTTAAGAGAGGACACTATGGGTGGCCCCTGGCCCAAGCGCCCCGTTGTGGTCAAGACCTCTCCAAACCCTATTGCTACGCCACTGCTCAGACGTGACATTTTAACTTTTTTTTTTTTTACTGCAAGGTAATGCATCACCAAATGTCTAATGTGGCATGCGCAATGTTCCCAAATGCTGCTATTCGGCTGCATGTAATTCCATCCAAGTAACGCTTAGTAACGCTTGTGGCCAGTGTTAGACTTGGATTTGGTAATGCTGAGGAAATCCACTTGCTGGCCAAGCACAGTAATCAGGTGTTGCTGCTTACAGAGAGGACTTGTTACAGGTTTCTATTGGGAGAACACAGGGTTTCTGCTGCTTGGCCAGCAGGTGGATTTCCTCAGCTTTTCCACCTCCCAGTCTGACACTGCTTGTGGCTGGCAGCTGGCAGGCTGAACAACCTGACATTGAGCAGCTAGCACAAAGATTTTCAGCAAGTGGAAAGGTGCACCCACTATAATGACTGCAGAAGTGGAGATGGTGGACATTGAGTTCCTTACCTTATCTTACACCCCAGAAGAAAACACTAGAATTATGGCCCTGATTTCTCCTTCCTCAATATGGCAGACAAAAAGGACCCCACAAGGCAGATAGCATGGCTATCAAAAGTTAGTGTCATTTGACCTCCATGCTACCCGACTGGGGGAACACCATAGATTGGGACATATTTCCAGGGGCATAAGAGCCAACATCAGCCCCTTAATGATTTGCTGTCCACCCAATCACGTTTGCGCAAGTTTTCTATGAGGTTCCCTGCGGGGTCTCTTAAACTACACCAGCACTATAAAATTTCCCACATATGACATTTAAATTCAAACAAATCTAAATCAATTCTGTTTGTTTTCTTACTTTCTTTTTTGTGTGTCCATTCTGTTAGCAATTTATTTTGTTCTGCCTGCTCTTTAGAAAGTGGTACAGAATTAGATTTGATATGGCTTTCTGAGCTCATGCTGGCACAGGCATTTATAGACTGGGAAGGTTCATTTTTTTCTATGCTCCAGTTGATTCTCAATTAGTCCTTGCCTAAAGATTGTAATAACTAATGATGGTTCCTCTGACTAGATGAGAAACAAATGTCTTTCTGTTGTTGGAGTTGCATCCGAGCATGGCGGTTGCTTCCCTCAGATACAGTGGCGTAGCTAAGAGCTATGGGCCCGAGTGCTAGTTTTACATTGCCCCCCCCCCCCCAAGTACTCTATACATAACAACAATTGATATGATGCACCAAAACCTGTCAAGGACAACCACAGTTTGTTGATGATTACTACCATTGAAAACATCTATAGTGATTATTACCAGCACAGGCCCAATAGAGAGCTAATACTGTGTTTGAGAGAGGGTACTATGCCCCCCCCCCCCCTGGCCCAAGGGCCCCAGTGTGGTTGAGACCTCTCCAAACCCTATTGCTATGCCACTGCTTAGACGTGGCATGCACAGTGTTCCTAAATGCTGCTATTTGGGTGCATGTTATTGCATCCAAATAACTCTTCTGTCCAGCATCCAGAAGGCTGAACAATCCGACAAATGAGCAATTAGCACAAAGATTTTCATCCCGTGGAAAGGTGCACCCACTATCATGACTGCAGAAGTGGAGATGGTGGACATTGAGTCCCTTACCTTACACCCTAGAAAAAAAAACACTAGAATTATGGCCCTGGTGTCTACAAAGGTCTCCTTCCTCAATATGTCGGACAAAAAGGCCCTCAGCAGGCAGAGAACACGGCTGTCAAAAGTGAGTGTCATTTGACCTCCATGCTACCAGACTGGGGGAATTCCATAGATTGGGACATATTGCCAGGGGCATGAGAGCCAATGTCAGCCCCCTTATGTCGGTAATGTCACATCTCTACTACTTACTGTAAGTGACAGCAACATGGGAGAAGAAATGTACTTCTTATTTGTATGTGTTTTAAATTTTAAGATTTTTGCCACAATTCCTCTTTAACCACCCTGGCGTTCTATTTCCCCAGGATTTCCATGCAAAAAGTGTTTCAATTAATTTCCAATAATTTTCAACCATCTTTTTTTTAAAAAAAAAAATCTGCTCACCTGAGGGCTTTCTCCTGCGACAGAAGCGGCGCACTTCCTCCTCCATCGCAAAGTCTCGTGTTCTATGTAATTAAAGTTACGAGGCTTGGTGACGTCATCGAGCCTCGTAAGTGTAACGACAGAAACCGGGACTTCGCCGATGGAGGAGAAGGGTGTCCATCGCAGCCTGAACAGAAGGGGGACATCCCACCCCCCCACCACAGAAGTGACACATGGCCACCTGCCTGCAGAGAAAGGGGAATCCCGCACGCAGTCAGAACATTCTCTGCTCCGCTGGCTGCACAGGGATTCCCCAGGGTGGCTGGATGCTTGTTCTGCATGCTGGGGGTAGCACAGATCGCTACCCACAGTGTGCAGACAGGCATCCAGCCATCCTGGGGAATCCCTCTGATCAGTAAAAAGTGCAGTTGGCGGTGTAGAGAAACAGGAAATCTCCCTGGCGGCATGGACGAGCTCAGCTCATCATTACCGCTTTTTGCATGTTTTTCCTGGACGAACTCAGCTAGTCCATACCACCAAGGTGGTTAAATAATGGGAACACATGGGCTGTACGCCAATCTACTGGACCTCTGCCAGTTGAAAGAGAGTCACAAAAGATAAGATAAAGGGGTTTATCGATAACAACTTAATTCCCTTAGGACCAGAGGATGTATGCCATCCGGGCCAGGTGCCTTGTCTATTTTTAAAATATTTAGTTAGTCTTGGCTTCACTTCTTCCTGTGCTAAGTATTTAATATTACAATTGGAAGAGTGAGACTCTTTTGCATCTGTAATTTGCAACAGCGATGTTTCCCTTGTGAAGACAGAAGTAAAGAAAGCATTTAATAATACTACTGTGTTTGATACTTGTCTGAAAATTCACAGATAAGGCTGTGGCTGAACAGTGTGTAGAACCACATAAGAGAGGGGGTGTTTGTCATAATAAATTGTATGTGTGAGGGGCCTTTTGGATACAGATCTTGAACATTTAATGCTGGATACACACCATGCGTTTCCGCGTCGAATGCGTCTGTCGATACGCGTCGATTCGATTATTTCCGAGCGTTTCCGAACGCATTTCGATGATTTTTAGGTCGATTGCCATGTAAAGTATGGCAAATCGACCTAACAATCCGTCGAAGCTTGAATCGGACATGTCGGAAATAATCGAATCGATGCGTATCGACGGACACATCGAACGCGGAAACGCATGGTGTGTATCCAGCATTACACCCAAAAGGATTAAGAATTTGACCTACTGCCATTCATAGGGCAGCACGGTGACATAGTGGTTAGCTCTCTCACCTTGCAGCGATGGGTCCCCGGTTCGAATCCCAGCCAGGGCACTATCTGCAAAGAGTTTGTATGTTCTCTCCGTGTCTGTGTGGGTTTCCTCCGGGCACTCTGGTTTCCTCCCACATTCCAAAAAACATATGGATAAGTTAATTGGCTCCCCCTAAAATTGGCCCTAGACTACAGTACTTACACTACATAATATAGATATATGGCAATGGTAGGGATTAGATTGTGAGCTCCTTTGAGGGACAGTTAGTGACTAGATATATATATATATATATATACACTGTACAGCGCTGCGTAATATGTTGGCGCTATATAAATGCTAAAATAATTAATAAAATAATAATATATGAAGTGTCAGAGGCCCTTATCCAGTTATTCATGATGTGTATTTGGTTTTGCCTATGTATTGTTTGAATTCAAGTATATGCGGTGTGTCTTGAAAATGTGCATTTTCACTCATTTTGGACAGGGCAGGTGTCCAATTGGCAGAGAGACGCTGGGGGTGTGGTGTGGTCACAAGTTGGCCGCCTTTTTGCTGCGGCGAGAGGTGCAATCCTCCATCAAGTCTAATTGGCCAATTATAATTGAGTACCGGGCTATAGAACGTATCTCGAAACCAGGGCAGTTTCTAGGCTAAATTGCACCCGGGCAAGGCTGTAAAAATTGTGCCCCCCTCCCTGTGGAGCCAGGAATAGGTCCTCACAGTGTAGGTTAGCCAAGTCCAGTTGCCCTCAGTATAGGTAGCCAGCTATAGGTCCCCCTTAATATAGGTAGCCAGTATAGTTGCCCCCATTATAGGTTAGCAAGGTAGGTGCCTCCAGTATAGGTAGCCAGTATAGTTGCCCCAGTATAGATTAGCTAGGTAGGAGCCCCTAGTATAGGTTAGCTAGGTAGGTGCCTCCAATATAGATAGCCAGTATAGTTGCCCCCAGTATAGGCTAGATAGGTAGGTGCCCCAGTATAGCCTAAATAGGCAGGTGCCCCAGTATAGTCTAGATAGGCAGGTGCCCCAGTATAGCCTAGATAGGCAGGTGCTCCAATATAGGTTAGCTAGGTCGGTGCCCCAAGTATAGATTAGATAGGTAGGTACCTCCAGTATAGGTTAGGTAGGTGCCTCCAGTAAAGGTTAGATAAGTAGGTGCCTCCAGTATAGGTTTTTATAGGTAGGTGCTCCAATATGCGGTGGGGGAGAGCGTGCCTAACAGAGTTACAACTCATGTTCCGCAATCCCCGCATGCACACAGCCTCTATCCTCTACCTCCCAGGTGCTCCTCACACTGATAACAGCACCCCCTGTGATGAAATGTGGTTACATCATCACAGGAGGCACTGTTACCACCGTGATAGATGCCTGGGACAGGAAGAAGAAAGAGGCCGCGTGTGTGCGGGGATTGCAGAAGGTGAGTTATATTCCCGCTCTCCCCCGCCACTGCTCAAGGAGCTTGAGTCCAATTTCAAAAGGCTTGTAATAGGGGGCTTTCCTTTACACATTGCATTCAGGAAATGCCATCTGAACATTTAAAAGGACAACTGAAGTGAGAGGGATATGGAGGCTACCATATGGATTTCCTTTTTAGCAATACCAGTTGCCTGGCTAGCCTGCTGATCCTTTGCCTCTAATACTTTTAGCTATAGACTCTGAACGAGCATTTGCAGATTAGGAGGTTCTTCTGACATTGGGCATGATTCACAAAGCTTTTTCACCTGTTTTCACTTTGTTACATTTTTAAGCTCCCAAAGAGCAAAAATTAGAGTGACCAAACGTCCCGGATTGCCCGGGACGCGTCCCGGAATCGGGGTCCGCTGTCCCAGGCAGCATGAGGTCCCGGGAAACGTCCCGCTTTCAGCAGCGGGACGTCCCGGCCTCGGGACTCTGGCCACTCTATACTCATGAACTGGCAGCGGCAGCGGCGTCTACAGACGCCGTGCCAGTTCATTGCCCGCAGCCCCGCTCCAGCCTAACTGTCTACCGGTGTTCCGACACCGGAAGGCGAGCAGGTCTACGGCAAGATGGCAGGTCTACGGCAAGATGGCTGCCGGAGCCCTGTACTGGAGACTATTTGTGTCTCCAGTACAGGGCTTCAGGCGCCATCTTGCCGTAGCCCTGTCAGCGCGGGAGAGAAGATCAGCAGCACGATGGTCCCGGGAGCAGCGCGCCAGAGGCCGGAGACTTCTGCCAGGTGAGTAAATGCTTTCTTTTCCAGGTGAAATGTTTGCCCGCATTGCGGTTTTTTTTCCAGGTGAAATGTTTGCCCGCATTGCGTTTCTTTTCTGGTGAAATGTTTGCCCGTATTGCGTTTCTTTTCCAGGTGAAATGTTTGCCCGCATTGCGTTTCTTTTCTGGTGAAATATTTGCCCGTATTGCGTTTCTTTTCCAGGTGAAATGTTTGCCCGCATTGCGTTTTTTTTTCTAGGTGAAATGTTTGCCCGCATTGCGTTTATTTTCTGGTGAAATGTTTGTACTAACATGTTGCCCGCATTGCGTTTATTTTGTACTGACATGTTTGCCCGCATTGCATTTATTTTGTACTGACATGTTTGCCCGCATTGCGTTTATTTTGTACTGACATGTTGCCCGCATTGCATTTATTTTGTGCTGCATGTTGCCCATTGCGTTTATTTTCTGGTGTCCGGGGTAACTGTTACTGCATTTATTATTTAATGGTCATAGATGGCTATGTTTGCTGCTTTGTGGTTACGGTATACTATTAGCATCACACAGTTTCTGCACACCCATGATGCAAAGTCTCGTTTGTCTTATGCCTCGCTGTTACATCATTATGTCAGCTCCGCCCATACAATGTCATGGCCACGGCCATTTTTCGCCCCCCCCCCCCCACCAGTCTTCATTGCTGCGCGTTCTTCAGTCCTCCCCACTTTTCGCCTAGCGCCCCCCCCCCCACGCCCTCCCTCCCCATCCCAGGTTGGACCTACAAAAATCTGGTCACTCTACAAAAATATAATAATAGAACCCGAGGTGAGCAGATGGGGGGGCAGATGGGACACAGAGGCATGTTCTTTGCTTTATGACATGCCTCTGTGTCCCCACACTGCCGCTCTCTGACGGCTCCCCACTGCCTTGTCACTTATTTGTCGCTGTCTTGGAGATAAACACGGGAAGAGGGATTTCCTGTTCAAAACGTCCACCGGGGGCGTTCCTGCAGGGTTTCCCCTCCCTGGCTGCGCCCCCTGCTGCTCCCCCGCCTCACTGCACGCTGGATGAGAGACACGTAGTCTCTCATCTCAGTGCAGTGTCGTGACCCAGAGGTCACTAAAGTGAAAGTGGGCCATTGTGGCCCATGGGAGCAGCAGTTTTGCAGCTACCTGATCCGCTCAGACCCCCAGATCAAGTAGCTTACTTTTTTTTTTTTTAAACCCACCTTGGTCTCTTTTTAAGGTAGGAAATGTAATATTGAAATGGAGTTCATCAGGAACAACTTAGGCCTGGTGCACACCAAAAACCGCTAGCAGATTTTGAAACGCTTTTTCTTATTTTTCTGTAGCGTTTCAGCTAGCGTTTTGCGGTTTTGTGTAGCGGTTTTGGTGTAGTAGATTTCATATATTGTTACAGTAAAGCTATTACTGAACAGCTTCTGTAACAAAAACGCCGTCAAAACCGCTCTGAACAGGCGTTTTTCAGAGCGGTTTGCGTTTTTCCTATACTTAACATTGAGGCAGAAACGCATCCGCAATCCAAAAAATGCCTCACCCAGGAGTATGCGTTTCAGCAAAACGCCTCCCGCTCTGGTGTGAACCACCCCATTGAGATACATTGACCAAGCGTATCCGCAGCCGCAAGCGGCTGCAGAAACGCTGAAAAAGCCGCTCGGTGTGCACCAGCCCTTACTGCTTATTTTGCTTGTATATGTGCTGAAAGGTTATTTTTATCAATCAGATGATAAGGCATTTATGAGAAGGTTTGTGAACTGAGCCCTTTGTCAGCTCTGACTGGATTAGCGGCATGCTAGTTTCTGGTGTTATTCAGACACTACTGCAGCCAAATAGATTAGCAGGGCTGCCAGGCAACTGGTATTGTTTAAAAGGAAATAAATATGGCAGCCTCCATATTCTTCTCTTCTCACTTCAGTCATTCTTTAAGCTATTCCAGTTGGAGGATAGAATTGCCTCATGACAATTTAGTGTGTACTTTCACAATGGGAAGCTCATCTTTTTACTTTATAGGGCCACTAGTTTGTGAAGCCCCATTCATCACTGAAGTATCTGACAATTTTTTTTGTTTTATAACAGGCATAAAAAAATGAGAGAGAAAAACAAAAAAAAACAAAAAAAAACCTTGCAGTTGGCACTGCTTTATGGAGGGGAAAACTTTATTTTCAATTTTCATGAGATTCTGCATATCCCAAACAAGGTGAACAAAATGTCTAGGCAGACATGCCTAGTGTAAATTAAAGGATACCTGAAGTGACATGTGACATGATGAGATAGACATGGGTATGTACAGTGCCTAGCACACAAATAACTAGGTTGTGTTCCTTTTTTTCTTTCTCTGCCTGAAAGAGTTAAATATCAGGTATGTAAGTGGCAGACTCAGTCCTGACTCAGACAGGAAGTGACTACAGTGTGACCCTCACTGATAAGAAATTCCAACTATAAAACACTTTCCTAGCAGAAAATTGATGATGAGAGCAAGAAAGAGATACAAAGAGTAATATCTTATCAGTGAGGGTCACACTGTAGTCACTTGCTGTCTGAGTCAGGCCTGAGTCAGCCACTTATATACCTGATATTTAATTATTTCAGGCAGAAAAATAAAAAAAAGGAACACAGCATAGTTATTTGTGTGCTAGGCACTGTACATACACATGTCTATCTCATCATGTCACATGTCAGTTCGGGTATCCTTTAAACAGGAACAAAGGACCATGCACACACAGACACATGCATAAACACATAGCGTACACATACAAGTAAAAAATAAAGCCAAATTGGAGCTTGTCTAGTTTAGAGGACCCAGCAGGAAACCTCATACACCATCTACAGCATTAAGCGTTATGATTGGCTGAATAGTGTGGGCGTAGTTTACTACAACCTATCTGACACCTATCAGTTTTATGGCTCAAACCCACTAGCAGCTTTTTCTAAGCGCTAGTGATTTGAAAAAAAAACTCTTGCTAATGCAATGCTATGGAGGATTTTTTTCAAATCACATTAATCAAGGGGGGTCACTCCCATAGCATTACATTAGCAAGAGCTTTTCAAATCACAAAGCGTTCAGAAAAGCATCTGCAGATCAGACAATCATCTGCAGATCTGAAGATCCATCCTGGTGGATCTGATCTGCAGATGAATGTCTGTTAACCACTTAGCAACCCTTGCCACGCTTATCTACGCCCCTTTAAAATTCACCTGGGGCACAGGGGCGTAGATAGGCAACTCCTGTTTGTTTTCCCGCTGTGAGCGTTCGCGTGCGCGATCGCGTGCACGCGGATGCGCGGTCGCGTGCACGCGGATGTGCGGCCGCGTTCGGCACCCGCTGGTCAGCCAGTCAAAGTGCTTACAAGTTTGAATGAGCACTGCCAAAGCCAATGACAGTGCTCATTCATGCAGAATGTGTGTAAACATTGAATCAGTCACTATGCTGTTACAGTTACTGAGATCACTCGTGAGAGGATCTCAGATAACCAATACAGCATTAGGGCTGGAACCCACAAGAGCGTTTTTTTGAGCATTTTGGCAGCGCTGCGATATGCTAGCGTTTTGCCAAAACGCTCAGCTGATGTTAATGGATGGGGCAACTTCCACAGGAGCGTTTGCGTTTCCCAGAAACGCAAACGCAGGACATGCAGCATTTTGGGAGCGTTAGCGCTTCGATGTAAAGTATTGAAACGCTAGCAGAAACGCTCAGCAAAACTTAAACTGAGCGGTTTTGCTAGCGTTTTGCGGTTCAGCACACTGTAACAAAATGAAAAATAATTCACAGGACCAATCAGGATAAAAACGCAAAACGCAAAACGCTACACAACCGCTGAGCAAAAAAATACAATGTTGCAAAATGCGACCGCAAACGCGCATGAATCCGCTTGCAAACCGCTCAGACAAAACTCTAGCGGTAGCGTTTTGCGTTTGCTGTTTTCAGTGGGTTCCAGGCCTTAGTGAGTGATCAGCATCAGTGAGGGTTTTTTAAAATAAATTATACCCCCCATTAAGCCCATTAACCCTTGCCTCCCTGAAATGTTAAAATTGCTGTGGTTCTTAGGTGAAAAACCCTGTGGTAGAGAAGTGGTTAAACAAGGTGTGTATGATGATCTGCAGATATCATAGACTATAAATGCATTTTGCAGGAACGGATCTGTTGCATGTGTACAGCATCTTTGTGTGCAGCATCTTGCAAAGATTTCTATCTGATGGGGAGTTCAGCTGAATAAAATAGACTGTGTAGGTATGGCTCTCATACTACATGGAAGGGGGTAAAATTGGTCTGTGATCTTTCCTTTTTCAAAGACTTTTATCTCAAGTGTGTAGCATTGAAGAGTGCTGTCCACCCAATCACATTTGCGGAATTTCTCTATGAGGTTTCCTGCTTGGTCTCCTAAAGTAGACCACCGCCACAAAATTTCCCAAGTGCCATTTGAATTGAAACAAATCTAAGTTAATTTTGTTTTGTTTTTTTGTGTCCATTCTGTTAGCAATTCATTTTGTTCTGCCTGCTCTTTAGAAAGTGGTACAGAATTAGATTTGATATGGCTTTCTGAGCTCATGCTGGCACAGGCATTTATAGACTGGGAAGGTTCATTTTTTTCTATGCTCCAATTGATTATCAATTAGTCCTTGCCTGAAGATTGTAATAACTAATGATGGTTCCTCTGACTAGATGAGAAACAAATGTCTGTACTTTCTGGTGTTTAACTAGCAATATAAATATTAGTCCTTGTTGGATGTTTAACATTTACAAAAGAACTACATGAAGCATTATAAAGGATTGCTCAGCAAATTATCGGTCAATGCAATTGCATTTAAACAGCATTGTCCTTGCCCTTGTTTGTAATCTGCTCTGTAAAGTTTGCTGTAACAGCATTGTCTGCTGGCATAAAGGTTGTGGCTTGCAGCGTGGGTTTTAGCTGAACATTTATTTATTTTCATACTATAGCACGGTCACCAGTGATTAGGAATTCTTCCATGGCCATCTATAGCATACCTGAACTGACTTGTGACATGATGAGACAAACAAATACATATTGTACTAGTTCTGCTGAGAAATTGTCTGAAGTCCCTTTCTATTTTCCTGCATTACAAGTGCTGGATAAAACGCAAAACAATTTGATCTAAAGGGACTGTTAAAAAAAAAAAAGTGATTTTAATGCAACAGGAGCATTTAAAAAAATATACTCAGACAGCACCGATGGACAGGAAAGCGCTCAGATGTGCTCACAGTCTCAGGCCTTGTAACAGATTTTAGAAATCCTAAAAATTCAACCCTGAGGCCTTATGCACAGTGGGACGTTGTGGAGCTGCGTTATAAACTCCTATAATGCAGCTTACCGCACTGCAATGCTAATCCTATGCGTCATTCACAGTGGGACATTAACTTCGCATTGTAACACGTAGCGTTATGGTAACCTCTAAACACACACGTTACCGGGTACAGGAAAGCATACATTTCATTGCCTGTATACAACTGTATACAACTGTACTGTAATTACTGTATACAACTGTAATGCAGCGTTAATGTGTTACCACCTTTTTTTGCGTTGTAATGCTGCGTTGTGACTAACTGCGCATTACAATGTAACATCCCACTGTCAATACAGCCTGAGGCTAGGTTCACATAACGCAAACATAGGCCTAGTGCACACCAGAGCGGTTCTGCTGCGGTTTGCGATCCGCTTGCGGGTGCGGATCCGCTAGGGTAATGTATTTCAATGGGCTGGTGCACACCAGAGCGGGAGGCGTTTTGCAGAAACGCATACTCCCGGGCTGCTGCAGATTTTAGACTGCGGATGCGTTTCTGCCTCAATGTTAAGTATAGGAAAAACGCAAACTGCTCTGAAAAACGGCACTTCAGAGCGGTTTGCCAGGCGTTTTTTGTTACAGTAGCTGTTCAGTAACAGATTTACTGTAACAATACATGAAATCTACTACACCAAAAACGCTTTCCAAAACCGCAAAATGCTAGCTGAAATGCTACAAAAAAAGAAGAAAAAGCGTTTCAAAATCTGCTAGCATTTTGCGGATCTGCTAGCGGTTTTTGGTGTGCACCAGGCCATAGTGCATCATATGAGTGTGAACTGCAATGAAGACTGGACATAGACTAATACAAAGCCTGCATGTAGCGAGTTAGAATAACGTGATCAGTTACAATGCAGTACTGCAAACAGGCTCATAGAATCGTATGGGCAGTGAGATGACATGCAGAATTATTCTGCAATGCAACTGACCAGTGACCACTGTGAACAGGGCCTATATCTGAAAATGTTCACAGTGGTCGGTTACATAACGCACGCCTTATAGAGAACCCGAGGCAGGGTTCTTCCATCACAATCCATATACAGAGGCTGGGTCTGTCTATAGAGCCCAGCCTTTGTTGCTAGTTAGTTCCCTCCAAAGCCCCACCTGCACGCTGTCAGACCCCATAAAACACAGCCGCGCTACGCGGCTGTGTTTACCTCACTACTGTCAGTCTCGGCTGCTCCCCCGCCTGCTGAATCGCTCCGGTCCCCGCCCGCGTCCCTTCCCTCCAATCAGCGGCGAGGGAAGGGACGTGGGCGGGGACCGGAGCGATTCAGGAGGCGGGGGAGCGGCGAGACTGACAGTAGTGAGCTAAACACAGCCGGCTGTGACACGCTGCGTGTCGCCAGCGCGGCTGTGTTTTATGGGGTCTGACAGCGCGCAGGGGGGACTTTGAAGGAAACGAACTAGCAACAGAGGCTGGGCTCTATAGACAGACCCAGCCTCTGTATATGGATTGCGATGGAAGAACCCCGCCTCGGGTTCTCTTTATAGTGCATCATATGAGTGTGCACTGCAATATAAACTGGACATAGACTTTAATACAAAGCCTGCATGTAGCGTGTTAGAATAACGCAATCCGTTACAATGCAGTTCTGTGAACAGCCCCATAGAATTGTATGGGCAGTGAGCTTACATGCATAATTATTCTGCAATGCAACAGGGCATTGTGAACTAGCATAAGGCCTGGAACCCACTAGAGATTTTTTTTTTCTTCTAGCGTTTAAGGAGTGCTTTCAATCGCTAGCGATTTCCCCAAACACTCTGCCAATGTAAATGGATGGGAAAGATTCCACTAGAGCAATCACAATTGCAGGACATGCAGCATTTTGGGAGAGTTTCCATTCTAATGAATTGTATAGGAGCAGGGAAAGCACTACCAAAAATCACTTGCAAAACGCTATCACAAATCAATAGCAATTGCGATAGCGTTTTGCGTTTTCTAGTGGGTTCCAGGCCTGAGACTCAGTTCTACGTTGTTAATGTTCTATTCACGATTAGAAGTACACATAATGAGCTCATGAGTTTATTTTCAGTCCAGGGGTGTTTTAAATGCGTTTGAAGCTCTCAACCAAGCACCAGAGAAGTGATTCATCTGTGTCTGCAGCTGTTAAAGTCTATGCAAAGTACAACATAACCCAAATATCGTAAATACAATAAGGAACTAGGAAGGTCAAACAAGCCAAGGTCAATTAACAAACAGAGCAATTCAAACACACACCCTAAACTGAACAGGCAACTAAACATTCTAATGGGCATGAAGCCCAGACAGGAAGAGACTTTTATGCAGAGAGCAACCAATCACGGAGAACATGCAAATCAGACTCACCAGGACATTAATTAGCCCAGAGTGATCTAGAAGAAGTTGGCTGAAAGCCCAGTGCCACGTGCAAAACCAGCTCAGCTGGGTAAAAGTTAGCCTAGTGAGAACCAGGTAATCTTGCAGCAATACCTAGAACTGTCACTGGGGACAGCAAGACTCCTGCTAGCTCTCCATGAATGCTACGTACACACTTGAGATAAAAGTCTTTGGAAAATGAAAGATACAGACTAACCAGCAAGCTCATGGTGACCCAGAACTCATTGGTGTGTAAGAGACTACAATGGTCCTAAAAGCCCCCTTACTAAGATGTTAAGAAAAACAAAAGTTTGCTTTCCTAAAACAGAAAGAATTTGCGATAATTCAGGTTGGAGTGAGCTTGAGATGTCTCTCAGAGCAACACTGCTGAATATATGCAAATTAACCAGTGTACAATGGTTAATTTGCATATATTCAGCAGTGTTGCTCTGGAAAATGAAAGATCACAGACCAATTTTACCCCCTTCCATGTAGTATGAGAGCCATACCTCCACAGTCTATTCTATTGAGCTGAACTCCCCATCAGATAAACATTTTTGCAAGGTGATGTACACAAAGATGCTGTACACATGCAACAGATCAGTATTTGCAAAAGATCCGTTCCTGCAAAATGCATTCATAGTTTATGATATCTGCAGATCTCATACACACCTTGTCAGACATTCATCTGCAGATCTGACAATCATCTGCATATCTGAAAATCCATCCTGGTGGATCTGATTTGCAGATGAATATACGTTAAACAAGGTGTGTATGAGATCTGCAGATATCATAGACTATGAATGCATTTTGCAGGAACGGATCTTTTGCAGGAACTGATCTTTTGCAGATACTGATCTGTTGCATGTGTACAGCATCTTTGTGTGCAGCATCTTGCAAAGATTTTTATCTAATTCAGCTCAATAGAATAGACTGTGGAGGTATGGCTCTCATGCTACATGGAAGGGGGTAAGATTGGTCTGTGTCTGTGATCTTGCCTTTTCTAAAGACTATTATCTCAAGTGTGTACATAGCATTAGGCTGTAGACACACTATGGGTAACAGTAAAAAAGGGCGCAGGAGGCTAGTGGACAAATCGGGCGCCGCCATTCACTCCCATAATAAATATCGTTTAATGGGCACCCGATAGGAAAAAAGGGCGCCGGAGAAAAATAACGTTTTAAAAGCGGCGCCCGGAGACTTAATGTTTTATTACTGCTTCTCATGATTACACATTATTTAATGATTTATATATTTTTTAATATTATTTTTAAACGAAAAACAGTACAATATTTTTTTCAAACATTATTTTTAAACGAAAAACAGTACAATTTTTTTTTTTTTACATTATTTTTAAACGAAAAAACCGCACAATATGTTTTTGAAACTTTAATAATGCTTATCACAGGGGGGTCTTAGGTTTAGGCACCAACAGGGGGGTCTTAGGTTTAGGCACCAACAGGGGGGTCTTAGGTTTAGGCACCAACAGGGGGGTCTTAGGTTTAGGCACCAACAGGGGGGTCTTAGGTTTAGGCACCAACAGGGGGGTCTTAGGTTTAGGCACCAACAGGAGGGTCTTAGGTTTAGGCACCAACAGGGGGTCTTAGGTTTAGGCACCAACAGGGGGGTCTTAGGTTTAGGCACCAACAGGGGGGCCTTAAGTTTAGGCACTAACAGGGGGGTCTAGGGGTTAGGGGTAGGTACAGGGAGGGTTACTTAGGCACCAACAGGGGGCTCTTAGGTTTAGGCATCAACAGGGGGGTCTAGGGGTTAGGGGTAGGTACAGGGAGGGTTACTTAGTAAAAAAAATTTTAAACGTTATTATACGTTTCACTATTTAAACGAAAGATTAACGTTTTTACAATTGCCGATTTAATGCACATTATTTAATGATTTTTAACTTTATAAAACATTGATTTTAAACGAAATACAGTACAATACATTTTTAAACGTTATCCATGCTTATCGTTTAAAACCCCGCGCCCTTTTTTCCCAGCGCCCCTTTTTAACGTACGCCACACTATGGCCTGGTGCACACCAGAGGAGTTTTTCTGAGCGTTTTGAGTTTTTAAATCTGCTGCTAATGTTATCCTATGTGTCTGTGCACACTGGAGCAATGAGGTTTTGTAAAAAAAACCCATAGCATTACATTGGGAAGAGCTTTTGAAACCTCTAGCGCCCAAACGCTAGAGGTTTCAAAAGCTCTTCGGGCGCTAGAGGTTTCAAAAGCTCTTCCCAATGTGATGCTATGGGTTTTTTTTTTTACAAAACCTCATTGCTCCAGTGTGCACAGACACATAGGATAACATTAGCAGCAGATTTCAAAACTCAAAACGCTCAGAAAAACTCCTCTGATGTGCACCAGGCCAATGGCCCAGTGCACACCAAAACCGCTAGCAGATCCACAAAACGCTAGCGGTTTTTGGAGCTGATTTCAGAGCGATTCTAGGTATGTTTAGAGACGTTTAGACACATTGTTACAGTAAAAGCTGTTACTGAACAGCTTCTGTAACAAAAATGCCTGGCAAACCGCTCTGAAGTAGCATTTTTCAGATCGGTTTGCGTTTTTCCTATACTTTACATTGAGGACGAAACGCTTCCGAAAACCGCAAACGTGCAGCAGGAGGCGCGTTTGCGGCTTGGCGAAAACCTCAAACCGCAGGTTTGCACTATCCCATTGCAATACATTAGTCAAGCATTTTTACAGGCGGATGCAGCCGGCGGATCGCTTCAAAAACCGCTCGGTGTGCACTAGGCCTATGAGTGCTTTCTGAGTGCTTTTCTGACCATCAGCGTTTTCTGAGCATTTAAAAAAAATGATCCCATTGACTTGCATTAAAATTGCAGTAAAATCGCTGCAATCATGATTCTCACAGTGCATCACCAGTTGTGTTGCAGAATAATTCTGCATGTCAACTCACTACCCATACAACTCTATGGTCCTGTTCACATCTCTGTGTTGTAACTGATCGTGTTATTAAAACTCGCTGGTGCTGCATGCAGGCGTGGCATTAAAGGGAACTTGAAGAGAGACTGTCATATGTATTTACTTTTAAACAATGCCAGTTATCTGGCATTGTGCTGATCTATTTGGCTGCAGTAGTGTCTGAATCACACCAAAAACAAGCACAAAGCGAATCCCCCTGGTGGTATGATTATTTCCGGATTTTAGGGTCTTTTAAAAACGTTTCAGACCCTAAAATCAGGAAAAAATCATGCCGCCAGAATGCCTGCAGCAGCCCCTGCTCTCACTCACCTCCCTGGGCTCCAGCGCTGCAATTTTATCTCCATCCTCCAAGTGATGCTGGAACTCTGTGCTGAGATCGATGACGGTGATCTCACCAGAGTGATTCAGAGCCTCGGAGGACAGGAAAGAGAACGACTACTGACATTGAATCCCCCAGGAGTTAAGTAAAGCTCCCGCTGCGCGCAATACTCTGCATAGAGCTCCCGGTGGCTAGCCCGAGCGTTGCTCGGGATTAACGCTAGGGAGGCTAAGGGTGCAGACACACATCAGACCATAGTCTTTGGAAAATGAAAGATCACAGACCAATTTTACCGTCTTCCATGTAGTATGAGAGCCATACCTACACAGTCTATTCTATGGAGCTGAACTCCTCATCAGATAGAAATCTTTGCAAGATGCTGCACACAAAGATGCTGTACAGACACAAAAGATCCGTATCTGCAAAAGATCCGTTCCTGCAAATTGCATTCATAGTCTATGAGATCTACAGATCCTCATACACACCTTGTTTAACCTATTTTGGTTCCTGGACGTAGTTTCTACGTCCAGGAACCATGCGCGCTACCGCGCGCCCCCGCGGCCGATCGTGCGCGGCATTCATAGTCTATGAGATCTACAGATCCTCATACACACCTTGTTTAACCTATTTTGGTTCCTGGACGTAGTTTCTACGTCCAGGAACCATGCGCGCTACCGCGCGCCCCCGCGGCCGATCGTGCACTCCCGGCCGCGGATTTGGTAGCCAAGGAATCAATGTATCGGGCTACGGAGCCCGATCATTGATTCCTCTCCCCCGCTGAAAAAGCGACAGCTTCTCTCGGAAGCTGAGCTTTTTCTGGCCGTCTTCTTCCTGATGCGTCACTCTAAGCGTGTGCTACGCTTAGAGTGATGTCATGTAAACAAACTCATGGACGCCATCTTGTGGCCAAAAAGTAATACTACACCTGAAAAAAAAAAAAACAGAATTAACACACATTTACATTATAAATCTATTGTTTACCTCCCACCCTCCCAAAAGTACCCTAATAAAGTTTTTAGTATAAAAAAAAAAAAAAAACATTACAATAAAAAAAAAAACATGTAAATATTTACCTAAGGGTCTAAACTTTTTAAATATCAATGTAAAGATGAAATATTTCTATATTTTTTTTATTTTAAACTTGTAAATGGTGATAGATGCAAAATGGAAAAAATGCACCTTTATTTCCAAATAAAATATTGTCGCCATACATTGTGATAGGGACATAATTTTAACAGTGTAATAACCGGGACATATGGACAAATACAATACGCGAGTTTTAATTATGGAGGCATGTATTATTTTAAAACTATAATGGCTGAAAACTGAGAAATAATGAATTTTTCCATTTTTTTCTTATTCTTCCTGTTAAAATGCATTTACAGTAAAGTGGCTCTTAGCAAAATGTACCCCCCAAAGAAAGCCTAATTGGTGGCGGAAAAAACAAGATATAGATCAGTGCATTGTGATAAGTAGTGATAAAGTTATAGGCTAATGAATGGGAGGTGAACATTTCTCACGTGAAAACGACGGAACCTGAATGGGTTAACTGACATTCATCTGCTGATCAGACAATCATCTGCAGATCTGAAAATCCACCCTGGTGGATCTGATCTGCAGATGAATGTTAGTTAAACAAGGTGTGTATGATGATCTGCAGATCTTATAGACTATGAATGCAATTTGCAGGAACGGATCTTTGGCAGGAACAAAGATCCGTTCCTGCAAATTGCATTCAAAGATGGGGAGTTCAGCTCCATAGAATAGACTGTGTAGAAATGCTCTCATACTACATGAAGGGTGGTAAGATAATAGGTCTGTGATCTTTCATTTTCCAAAGACTATGATGTGTGTATGCACCTTAAGGGCCTGATTCACAAAGCGGTGCAAAGTGTTTGCACGCCAGTGAAAAGCCCTTTATCACGCCTAAACTCAGTTTAGGCATGATAAGAAGAAACTCGCGTGAATTTTTCACGCGCAAAGTTTTGCACCCGCAATCGCGCGGCGCACGATGCAGTGCGCGCGATGTGCCCATTAAACCCTATGGACGCTGCGCGCGGAGTTGCGCGATTGCGCGCGGGACTTTGCGCGCGATAAAGAGCACAAATCGGTGCTAACTCAGCGGTGCAAAGCTTATCATGCCTAAAGTCTTTTAGGCGTGATAACTGAGTAATCACCGCTTTGTGAATCAGGCCCTAAGGGCCCTTTTCCACCTGCAATCGCTAGCGTTCACGCTGAACGCTAGCGATTGCTGAATCGCAAAACCGGCGATTTCCCCGACGTTTGCGGCCGCGATTTTGCTATGCTATGCACTGCATAGCAAAATCGCGGCAATTATCGCTCCGCCGCGCGTTCGCGTTCCCCGCAAAAACGAATCGCGGTAGTGGAAATGACCTACCGCGATTCCCATGTTAAAAAGCAAACCGTAGCGATTGTAAAATCGCTAGCGGTTTGCGTTTTTGCGATTCAGCATCGCAAACGCCACTAGTGGAAAAGGGCCCTTAGTGTGCATACACACGTGCAATTTTGATTGGCCAATAACAGACCAATTTCACCCCCTCCATACAGTATGAGGGTCAACATATTTGTAATACTATGAACAGATTGTGCAGGTAAGCTATAAAGCCTGGTATACACTTTCAATTATGATTGGCCAATTAATGACCAATTTTACCACCTTAATGCAGTATGAGAGTTTATATACACAATCTGCTCATAGCTTGGCCGGGCCGAGGCATAGGCTGGAGAGGCTCCAGCCTCAGGGCGCAGTGTAGGAGGGGGCGCAGAATTCATTCAGCTGTCATTCCTAATTGTGTTTGAAGCAGAAAGAAATAAGAAAAGGGGATACATGGCAGTGACTGCAAACCATATAACTAGATATTAAGGTGTTGGGGAGGTTGTGGGCCCTGTGGCGCCTGTTAGTCTAATAGCAATCAATGTGTGACGGCTGGGGTGGCAGGCATGGAGGGGCGCACTTTGGTGTCTCAGCCTTGGGTGCTGGAGGACCTTGTCCCGGCTCTGGCTCATAGTATTCAATATCTGTTGAGCCAATATGGGGGTGGTTTCACTCACAGCATTGCATTCACAGAGCAATTGCAAATCATGACATGCAGTATTCTGGGAGCGATCTCGGAGTGATACCATCAGTGGCTGCAGAACTAAATCGCGAATACACTGCGGTGTGGCATAATAGCAGATTTGTATAACGCACTGTACTACCTATAGCAACATTCACAATGTGGTCGGTGTGTTGCGGTACAAAGAGGAATGGTATGGTAACACTGCAAAATTCGAGCGCTAACAGGTCAGTGAAGCATACTTTACATTGACTGTATGCTTCACTGTATGCGACACAACTCAGCCACCACGTTCAGTATGACTTTTTTGTTTTGTTGTGTTCCTGTTATACAGGGAACACAATGCAACATCCCAGTGTGAACCTGGCCTAAAGCTAAGTGTGACTCTTCACTTGGTCAGGGTGTGAGTTTCATGTTGTGCTGATTTGGTCTTTGATAACTACCAGGGATGGCATTCTGGTACTAAGGACATGTGGCTATAATGATCAGTGATGTATCTGATAATCAGACTGAGCTCAATCAGAACAATAGTCAGTATTTTATTCAAAGAGTGTGATCACACGTGTTTGGGTGCACAGTAACGTACAGGAGCACTAGCAAGTGATAGCCCAGAGTGACAGAGGCTATCACTCACAGAGAGTGGTCGTACAGGCAAGGTCGGTAACAGATCGGTCAATAAGAGGTACAGAATCGTCAGGCAGAAAGTATTCAGAGGTACAGGCAAAAGGTCATACACAGTAATAATTAATAACAATAATAATAATCCCAAGCTAAGTGCGAATCCCCGGGGTCCTGCCGGTTCAAGCACACAAGGATCTGACTAAGGTCTGAGAGCCTTCACTGTGAAGTTTCAGCAACAATAGACAATGAGCTACTGACATCCCTGGGTTTAAATACAGACAGGCAATTCAAAAACGCCCGCCCAGCGCTGCCTGGCCAATCAGCAGCAAGACCCAGTGGACTCATCTCAGCTGACCGACAGGTCAGCTGACCCGCCTCCTCAACGCATAAAGGTCCTGCCGCCTATTGCGCGCAAGTGCTGACCTGCGCTGGTGAACTGCAGAGAGACCCGATCTGCTGAAAGGAGCAAGCGATGCCTGCGAAGATGCGGCCGGGTCCGCGATGACATCAGACGCGGAAGCGGTGGCCGGGCCGCTTCTCGCTGCGGAGGTAACTGAGCTTTCCCTAACAGTGGCATGTATTTCCCTATATAAATAACTGTGAATAGGTTCGCAATGTAATCATATCCAGAAGATATGTAAGGATGAAAAAAATTAGCAATCACTTACCTCAATTTACATTTTAGACTAGTTTTAACCACTTGAGTATCAACAGTCACTGATCTCTTAGTCTGGTTTCACAGTGGGATGTTACAGGCGCACGTTAGAGCAGCCTGTAACGCAGCCCACCGCACAGTAATGAAAAATCAATGGGGCTGTTCACAGTGCGGACGTTGCGTTACATTGTAACGCTGCGTCACAAGGCAACGTACTGCATGCAGTACTTTGGACGCGGCTGAGCCGCGTTAGACTGCTTGCACATGCTCAGTAATGTTGGGGAGGAGCGGAGAGAGCGGCCAGGCACATGGCTAATTAATATGCACTGCACGTTATGACGTGCAGTGTTTACTTCCTGGAGCGGCCGCTCTGTGCGGCGATTGGCCGGCGGGACCACGTGATGCCGCATGCGCACAAGAGTGCGCATCATGGCATCACTGACGCCAGAGTGAGCTGCACAACGCGGCTCACTCTGACGTCCAGATCCAGCACCACCAGGCGTTGAGTTAGGGGGACGTTATGCGACCTTAACGCCCCCTCAAGCGCAACGTCCTGGTGTGAAATTAGCCTTAAAGTAAACCAGAGCTGAAATAATAGCAAAAATCAATACTTACCCGGGGATTCCTCCAGCCCCATAAGCTCGTCTAACTCCCTTGCCGTCCTACCACGGTCTGCCATTCAGCCGTGATCAGCCCTGGTAACAGGTTCAGTCACATCAGTCAGTGCCTTCTGTTAGAGTGACCAGATTTTTGTGGGCTCAACCTGGGGCGGGGCGGAGGAGGTGGCGGTGCACGAAGCGCGGCACGCTGAAAAATGGGGGGCTGCGCCACGCCAAAAAATGTGGTGGCTGCACCGCGCCAAAAAATTACCGTGGCCATGACATTGTATGGGCGGAGCTAACGTGATGATGTAACAGCGAGGCATAAGAAAGCAGTATTTATGCCATAATGTGGTCAAACAAGGATTCGCATTATGGGTGTGCAGAAACTGTGTGGTGCTATATAATAGTATACCGTAACCCCAAAGCAGCAAACATAGCCAACTATGACCATTAAAAAATAAATGCAGCAACAGTTACCCCAGACACCACAAAATAAACGCAATGGGCAACATGTCAGCACAAAATAAACGTATTGTGGGCAACATGTCAGCACAAAATAAACGTATTGCAGGCAACATGTCAGCACAAAACAAAACGCATTGCGGGCAACATGTCAGCACAAAATAAACGCATTGCGGGCAACATGTCAGCACAAAATAAACGCATTGCGGGCAACATGTCAGCACAAAATAAACGCATTGGGGGCAACATGTCAGCACAAAATAAATGCATTGCGGGCAACATGTCAGCACAAAATAAATGCATTGCGGGAAACATGTCAGCACAAAATAAACGCATTGCGGGCAACATGTCAGCACAAAATAAACGCATTGCGGGCAACATGTCAGCACAAAATAAATGCATTGCGGGCAATATTTCAGCACAAAATAAACGCATTGTGGGCAACATGTCGGCACAAAATAAACGCATTGTGGGCAACATTTCAGCACAAAATAAACACATTGCGGGTAACATGTCAGCACAAAATAAACGCAATGGGGGCAAACATGTCAGCACAAAATAAACGCAATGTGGGCACATTTCACCTGGAAAAAAAAAGCATTTACTCACCTGACAGAAGTCCCCTCACGCAGCCGGCCTCTGGTGTGTCTGCAGCTCCCCCGGACGATCCTCCTCCAATCTCCCGCGCTCACAGGCAGAGCAGGGCTACGGGAAGATGGCGCCTGAAGCCCTTTACTGGAGACACAAATAGTCTCCAGTACAGGGCTCCGCCTCCGTACGCCATCTTCCCGTAGCCCTGCTCTGCCTGTGCCTGCCGGAGGACAATGCAGGCTGCTGGAAATGAACTAGCGCAGCATTTATGAGACGCTGCGGCTAGTTCATTCAGGCAGGGAACACACTTGACTTTCAGTTTTCCGCGCGCGGTTTTCTGCATACTTTTTCTGCACACTAAGTGTGTTTTCATGCAGGAAAACGTGCGCGTTTTTTCACAGCAGCTGATGTAATTGATAGAGAAAACTGACAAAATGTGCGGAATCAGGATGCAGAATGTCAGTTTTTTTTCTGCGCGCGAACAACACAGTAAGTGTGTACTAGCCCATTGATTAACATGAGTTCTCAGTTTTTCTGTGCAGAAAACGCGCACGAAAACTGTCAAGTGTGTTCCCTGCCTCAGTACGGTGGCCAGAGTCCCGAGGCCGAGACATCCCGCAGCTGAAAGCGGGACGTTTCCCAGGACCTCATGCAGCCTGGGACAGCGCCCCCGAAGGCGGGACACGTCCCGGGTAAAGCGGGACGCATGGTCAGCGTACTTCTGTGCATGCGCAGGAGGTCACTGTGAGCCAATGTGATTGGCTCACCAAGATCACAGGGTCAGGAGCCAATGAAATCGCCTCTGGCAAAGCGAGTGGGCTGCAGCAGTGGGAGCGTGCAGCATGGTAATTGAAATCTATGCAATGGCAGGGATAAGAGGTCCCAAATGGCATAGATTTCAATTACCAACATCTGGAAAAGGTTAAGCCCAGAGCCGGGACAAGGTCCTCCAGTGCCCAAGGCTGAGACACCAAAGTACGCTCCCACCATCCCTCCCACCCCAGCTGTCACACACTGATTGCTATTAAACTAAGAGGCGCCCCAGGGCCCCCAACCCCCTAAACACCTAAACCTCTAGTTATCTGGCTTGCAGTCACCTCCATGTATCCCCTTGTTCTTATTTCTCTCTGCTTCAAACACAATAGGAGAATGATAGCTGAGTGAGTTGTGCGCCCCCTCCTACACTGCCCCCTGAGGCTGGAGCCTCTCTCGCCTCTGCCTCGGCCCAGCCCTGGTTAAGCCTACATTATAGCAGACATTTAATTGTTGATAAGTAATATTATTAGTTGATACAAAGTACAGTATATTAGCAATACTGAGTTTAGCTTTCCATTCCCAGTCAACTGTTAACTCTACTTCCATATTTTTCTTTCCCTAAAATGGAGTTTGTGGAAAAAAAAAACCTTTGTTTTGATGTGGAGTCCTGTATGTGGTTCTTGTGGTTACCTGTCCGCAATCTGGAAGAAAATTGAATACTGAAGAATAAAACGTTAACTGTTCATTTAAAACCCTGTTATATTGTATGGACTGTGTATGACATTGTATGAGGGGTGGAACTACACTATTGGCGTTTTAAGTGATCTTGTATTGCTTCAACTGTTAACTCTACTTCCATATTTTTCTTTCCCTAAAATGGAGTTTGTGGGAAAAAAAAACTAATTACATCTTTTATTACTTTAGAGATTATTTTTTATTCACAGTTATTGATTTCTTAATGAACTGATTTATTGAGCTTGTGAACAGTGTCTGCCATGAAGATAGATCAGGAACAATAAAGATAATTATGTCTCTATGTCACAGTACTTCATAAGGTGTGAAGAAGATTAATGGTAAATTTTAATTACTGGTCCACAGACATGGGTGTGTAATATGAGAAAATATACAGACATTACTGTCAAATTATCCATAACTCGACTGCATGATATTTTCAAGGGAGGATATTTTGGCTTTATTTGGATCCTTTTTCTATGCCATATGCTTAACTGGTTCCGGACCAACGCAGTATGAATCTACATCCAGGAAGGTGGTGCTGCGGCTCTGACTGGACGTAGATTCAACATCGTAATGAATCATGCGTCCCCGCTGATACTGCCGATCTCGCTGCTCTGCACGCGCCGCAGTTCACTCTCTCTGCCGTCTATAAAACGGCAGAGCTCTGTAAGAAGGTCAGGAGCCACTTTCATTGGCTCCCGATGCGTGATCACGGAGAGACAATCACATTGGCTCCCATTGATAGACAGTGTCAGGAGCCAATGAAAGCAGCTCCTGACCAGCTGTCAGCACTCTGCCGTCATAGAGATGGGGTAGCATCGTGACTGGCGAGAGCGGCGGGTATGTGCAGCGATTCGTTCGGTGGTGGCGTTTTACCGTACCTGCAGTCTCTGGTCCTTAATGGGGCAGAGACTGCTGATATGGAAGTGGTTAATGAAGTCATATTCCAGGGTAAAATGGCCATGCTATGTAAACATGTACAACCTCAATTTTCAAAAAGGTGTGATGGAACATCACATCATGAAAATGAAAACAGAATCGGCTTGATTCACTAACCCTACTGCGTACAGACAACACGGGTTAACGTTAGTGCGTGCACGCTATGCGCGGTCCTGTCAGAGTAGCGTGCACTCTTAACTTACACGCGATGCTCCTAACTGCAGCGCTATATGCTTGTAGCGTGACTGCGGTACTCCACTAGCATTGTTGCTATTACATTAATAAATAAGTGGAGTACTGCGGTCACACTACAAGCACATGGTGCGGCAGTTAGGAGCGTCGCATAATTTAAGAGCACATGCTATGAAGACAGGACTGTGCATAGCCTGCATGCACTAATATTAACTTGTGCCGTGTGTGCATGGTGGGTTTAGTGAATCAAGCTGAATGTGACAAATTAAAAATCATGTAAAATCATGTAGTTTGAAAATAGTATGAAATACCATATCATATGCACACGCATTCAGTAGACATTGTGAGGGTCAGGACAGAAGAGGGGAAAATAGGTGAAACAATGTCCCTGCCTACTGTGCCAGTATACAAGCAGCACCGTTATATACCAGTACATATCAACAGCTAGTATATGTCAGTATGTAAAACCAACACAAGCTTATAACAACAACACCCATAAAGTACATTTTAGCAATTCAAGTGTATACTAGAAGCAGTAAATAACCTCCTGACATCCCATTAAACAACTGGTTAACACTTGCTACAGTCAATCATTGGGCCACTGGGTTTTTCAAATTCTGAAAAAGGGGTGGAGCCACAAACAGCCAATCAGATTTGGGGTAAATAGCATGTGTCCCTAATAGGAGTGCACTTCCTATATACTGGAGATTCAAGCATGCATAATATCTTCAGGCCCAATTGAACTGTAAAGTGATGGTGTGCAGCTGATCAGCCTCATAAGTGTGGAAGATCTTCAGATTCCCCCCGTGTGCAGATAAGCACGCCTCTGTGTTAAACGTCTGATGAAATCCTGATTGGATGAAACGCGTCACGTGCTACGTGGTGGTGACGCTCCTCGGCCTAGGACTGCATTGAACGCGACCCACGCATTGTGCGCATTCTGGACAACACCAATTACTGGGTTTATACCCTTCTGGATCCACGGTACAAACACAATGTTCCAAAACTGCTTGAAGAAAGAGCCAGACAGGTCAAAATGGAAGAATACCAGCAGGCCCTTGTGGAGACTTTAGAGAGGAGATTGACATCCTCCCCCTCCTCTAGCCAGTTGTACGCCGACAGACTGACTTCCGCAAACCCAGGACGACCAGGAGGGCAGCAAACAACACAAGCCGCAGCTAGTGCCCAAAAGGGAATGGTATCGGCAGTGTCCTTGGAGTGGGAAAATTTTCTGACACCCATGCAGCAGCACACAGAACAGCAAGCGTGCAGATCCACCTCCAACACCGATCGCCTGGAGAAGATGGTCAAGGACTACATGTCAGATGGCGTAGCTGTGTTGAACAATCCATCTGCACCCTTCAACTATTGGGTATCGAAGCTAGACACCTGGCACAAACTGGCAATGTACGCAATAGAGGTGCTGGCTTGCCCGGCAGCCAGCGTTATGTCAGAACGCTGTTTCAGTGCTGCCGGAGGCATCGTCACAGATCGGCGGCGTATCCGCCTCTCCACAGAAAATGCAGACCGTCTGACTCAAATTAAAATGAATCAATCCTGGATTGGAAACGACTACGCAACACTCCCGGACCCCAACCAAGTAACATGAACAATGAACATCTGTGATGGGTTAGCGTTTCCGGTCCCTGTTTATTGAACCTCTCATCTGTATTACATTTATGACTGCATGGCGACAAAATGCAAATTGCTATCCGCACGCTTCTTGTCCTCATGCAAGGCCTGGGTTGTTGTGTCTCAAAGCGTGGCCTTCTCCTCCTGCGCCACCCTCCTCCTGTTCCATCACGTGTGCTGCTGCTGGGTTAGCGTTACCGGTCCCTTTTCCTGGAACCTCTTATATGTATTACATTTATGACTGCATGCCGACAAAAAGCATGTTACCTGTGCAAAGAAAACAGACACTTCCCGCATTTAAAAGACAGTTTTCCCTTTGAAACTTTAAAATCGATTTTCTCAAAAACTATAAGCTCTTTTTGCAAAAAAAATTTTCCTCTTGTACCCACTCCCAAGGTGCATATACCCTGTAAATTTGGGATATGTAGCATATAAGGAGGCTTTACAAAGCACGAAAGTTCGGGTCCCCATTGACTTCCATTATGTTCGGAGTTCGGCTCGAACACCCGAACATCGCGGCCATGTTCGGCCCGAACCCGAACATCTAGATGTTCGCCCAACACTACACGTGACCCGTTCGGCCAATCACAGCGCTAGCCGAACGTTCGGGTAACGTTCGGCCATGCGCTCTTAGTTCGGCCATATGGCCGAACAGTTTGGCCGAACACCATTAGGTGTTCGGCCGAACTCGAACATCACCCGAACAGGGTGATGTTCTGCAGAACCCGAACAGTGGCGAACACTGTTCGCCCAACACTACACATGTCCAGGAAAATAGACCACACTTCCTCTATTTGATTGGTTTTACCATTTGACCCTCTCAATAGTTAAAGTTGTTTGTTAGGTTTATGTTTTAGTTTAGGATGTTGTTTTTCAGATATGTAACCAGCTTTATATTACCCATTCTTACTAAGAATTGTATCGGGGTGAGGTATGGTCAGATAAGGCACTGGTAAGAAGTTAAGAATTTTTGTAATCAGTTTTCTTCTGAACATTAGTAATCAAGTACTTAAAGGGATATTATATATGTCCCCCCCCAAAAAAAAAACTGTTTTATTTACCTGTGGATTCTACTGGATTCCTGCAGTTGACCTGTGCCCAGGTCGGTACTCTACAATCCTCTTGTCCCCCGCCGCAGCTCAGTTTTGGTTTTGGCGACTGGGACTGTCACTGTCCTTTAAAATGTCAAAGTAAAAAAACTATAAGGTCTTTTTGAAAAAAAATATTTTCCTCTTGTAGTCACTATCCTCCTCCACATACCCTGAAAATTTGGTGTTTCTAGCATGTAAGGGGGCTTAGCTGTTAACCGCTAAAGTCAGCGGCTGTTCGCCTGCCATTAAAGTCTATGGTGGTACGCCTGTTCGCGGACTTTTGCGAAAGTTTGTGTCCACGGACTCAAAATCAGAGGTTTGCAACATCTCTACAAGTGAATTGGATCAGGTCCGTAGTGTCTGAATTAATAAGGCAAAGTATTACTTGCACCAATCCCAAAACCTTAGCCCACTGTGTGCCAGCTATGTCCTGGTCAGATACTGATGTGTCTTGTCCATTGAGCATTTTAGTGGAGATGTGTAGAGAAGTGTATATGACTCACTGCACATCAAGAACCATGACTGGTTTAATCTAAATGAAAAGGGTATTTGTAAAATGCACATTTATGATTCGCTATGCCCCATCACACATTCCTCTGATTCAATGTCTGGTTGCTTTCAGAATTTATTATATGCTATATGACTGGAAGCATGCCATGGAATACCTTAGCTGGTACAGAATGCTCCAATGCTCCATAGTGAGGGCAAACATTGTAATCAAGAATTCAGTGCAGGTTCCAAGTGTGGATACTCCAGCTATCACGCTGGTGCGTGAGAGGTGCAGATGTATTAACAGCAAATACAATGCTGGTGAGCAACTGAGCAAGCGTAGTCAGGTTCAGGCTGCAGTCGTACACAGAGTAAGAGGTTTCGAAGTACAGAGACGCTAAGCAAAATCGTAGTCAATAAACAGGCAGGGTCATACACATAAGACAGATGTCAGTGCTATTGGAAGGATCAAGCGATAGAGAAGTCAGGGACAGGCCGAGTCAAAACACGTGTATCAGATGGCAGCCGTATAATAGGATTAGACAAGAGCGAGGTCAAGAGGCAGGCAGGAAGTCGGTACACAGATAAATATACAATAAGATGATACTACGATATAATATAACAATACGATAATTTTATGAATATATATATATATTACAAGTAATATAATACTTACTGACTAGAGTACATTTATATTGCGCTGATGCACAATATATGAAATGTATCTCTTAAACCCTCACTAGCTAAGGCCAAGAAGCAGCGAACTGATTAGTATCAAGGCCAGTGAGCAACTGACTCACTTGGCCTAATATACTCTCATGATAATCCAAGTCCCACCCCCAGGATGACAGACCCCTGCGTCACACATGCTTTCTCAGCCTATAAAGGCTGCTCTGATCCCCACGCGTGTGACTGGAGGATCTGCGCATGCGTAAAGCTGCCGGAGGGACACCGTGGATGCCAGAAGATGACTGAGCGGAAGTCTCGCCGCCGGAGATGCCGCGGGACCCGCTGGTGAAAGGTAAGATTGTTACACCAGCAGTCCAGCATTTAGCAAGTTCACTAACACATCTCTCATTGGATCACCAGTACTCACCACCACTAGCCACAACTTTGAAAACTTTACAGTATCTCTAGTGCTCTTTGCCTGCCACAGTCCTAGAAAATTTACATTTTTGACAAGACACAGAACATTTATATTGTGCTTTTATTCTGATGGACTCAAAGTGCCAGAGCAGAAGCCACTAGGATGCACTCTATAAGCTGTAGTAGTGTTATGGAGTCTTGCCCAAGGTCTCCTACTGAATAGGTGCAGGCTTACTGAAAAGAAAGAGCCGAGATTCAAACTCAGGTTGCCTGTGTCAGAAGCAGAGTGTGAAAGGGAATAGTAGGTGTAACTATAGGTGCCAGCAACCAGAGAGAGAATCTGATTCTTGGCGATCTGCAGTATCCCCAAGAATACAGATATACCTGATTATTGGGGATCTGCAGAATTGCCAATAATCAAATATACTAACCTCTAGACACCTGAGTGTGTAAGTGTTTTGGTGCAACAGTAACCATTGGACCACCGGGGTAGCAGGTGGTCCAGTAAGTAGAGAAGACTCTACTGCAGTCAAGAACCCCTGGAGGGAGTCCCAGACTGACAAGGAGCAGTGTCCCCTCTGTAGAGCAGGGGACCCCTGCGGGAAGGCTGAACACCCTGAGGGAGGGTGACAGCCAGAAGGTCAGGCAGGCCGGGTCGGCAACAGTGTATCAGATATGCAAGGTACCAAATCAGAGAACAGAAGGATGGTCAGGAAAGCTTCAGGTCATAACAGATATCAGAACAAAGTCTAGTCTGAGGTGTGAGGTCCGTGATCTTAACACCCTGGAACTATGCTAGAGAATAACACAGACGATATACAGTATTCCTAGTCTGGGGTGTGAGGGCTGTAATCTCAACACCCTGGAACTATGCTAGAGAATAACACAGATGATATTTCCCGTATTCCTAGTCTGGGGTGTGAGGGCCGTGATCTCAACACCCTGGAACTATACTAAAGAATAACACAGATGATATACAGTAACTGGCTAAGTGTGGATTCCCAGGTCCTCCTGGTTCCACCACACTGAAGGATCTGACTAAGGTCTGAGTGCTAACACATAGGCATTCGCAACGCCAGACAACCAGCAACTGAACAGCAGGAGATATATATAGTAAAGCGCCCCACAGCGCCGCCCAGCTGCCATCAACCAATCACTGACTGAGCAGGAATCAGCTGACCGCCCTGATCAGCTGATCTTCCTCCTATTGGTATAAAGAGCTTGTCTTGCAGCGCACGCGCGTGTAGCTCTCCATCTGTGTGCACTACTAGTTCCAGACAGCCCAGACACATGTTGCTGCGGGGAAACCGCCGCACTGGACGCGGAATCCGCCGCCTTACCGTCAGAACATGCGGCGGCCCCCACGCCATTCTTCCCATGTGCACCATTAGTTCCAGATAACCCAGACGCATGCTGACGCGGACAAACCGCCACGTCAGACGTGGGATCAGCCGCCTTACCATGGGCGTCCGCACATATGGCAAAACCGGGCATCTGCCCGAGCCTGGCCGCCCGCTGCCCCCCCCTGGCCGCGTGCCCGTGCAGCCAGCAGGAGGGGAACACGCAGAGAAGAGAGAGAGCACTATGGGCACAGTGGGGAAGGGCGGACGTCTCCCCCCCCTTCCCTCACCTTAGGGGTCTCTCTCTCCCTCGCTGTCCCCTCCGGAATGAAGTGTGCAGCGGCTGGCAGCGGTGGGCGGAACTTACCTCCTCTCGCTCCTGCGCCGGAAGTTCTGGTGCCGCACTCTGGTCTGGATCAGGCCAGAGTAGCGGCTAATCCATCCGGCGCGTGCGACGAGAGGAGGTAAGTTCCGCCCACCGCTGCCAGCCGCTGCACACTTCATTCCGGACTCCGGAGGGGAGAGCGAGAGAGGGAGGGAGAGCCCCCTAAGGTGAGTGTCCATAGCTCTCCCTCTTCTCTCCGCTGCTCCCCTCCTCCTGCACACATGGCCACTTTTTCTGGGGACATATCCCCCTGGCTACATATACCGGGACATATACCCCTGCCTACATATACTGGGACATATACCCCTGCCTACATATACTGGGACATATACCCCTGCCTACATATACTGTCTGGGACATATACCCCTGCCTACATATACTGTCTGGGACATATACCCCTGCCTACATATACTGTCTGGGACATATACCCCTGCCTACATATACTGGGACATATACCCCTGCCTACATATACCCCTGCCTACATATACTGTCTGGGACATATACCCCTGCCTACATATACTGTCTGGGACATATACCCCTGCCTACATATACTGGGACATATACCCCTGCCTACATATACTGGGACATATACCCCTGCCTACATATACTGTCTGGGACATATACCCCTGCCTACATATACTGTCTGGGACATATACCCCTGCCTACATATACTGTCTGGGACATATACCCCTGCCTACATATACTGTCTGGGACATATACCCCTGCCTACATATACCCCTGCCTACATATACTGTCTGGGACATATACCCCTGCCTACATATACTGGGACATATACCCCTGCCTACATATACTGGGACATATACCCCTGCCTACATATACTGGGACATATACACCTGCCTACATATACTGGGACATATACCCCTTGCCTACATATACTGGGACATATACCCCTGCCTACATATACTGGGACATATACCCCCGCCTACATATACTGGGACATATACCCCTGGCTACATATACTGGGACATATACCCCTGCCTACATATACTGGGACATATCCCCCTGGCTACATATACTGGGACATATACCCCCTGCCTACATATACTGGGACATATACCCTTGCCTACATATACTGGGCACATATACCCCTGGCTACCTGTTCTGGGGACATCTCTACCCCTGGCTACCAGTTCTGGGGACATCTATACCGCTGGCCACCTATTCTGGGGACACCTATAGACCTGGGGCTACCTATTTTTGGGGAACCACTGCTGTCAGATTGAGTGTATTTTGGGGAACTGCTGCCAGGTGAGAGGTGTCTACATATTAAGGGGGCATTCTGCCTATTTATGTGAAAAGCTGTCTATTTATGTGCCTCATGACTGCTGAATTTGTCTTGTTGCGGGCCTCATGGTTACTGACTTTGTCTTGTTGGGGGCCTCATGATTTGTTGGGGGCCTCAAGATTGCTGAATTTGTCTTGTTGGGGGCCTCATGATTGCTGAATTTGTCTTGTTGGGGGCCTCATGATTGCTGAATTTGTCTTGTTGGGGGCCTCATGATTGCTGAGTTGGTCATGTTGGGGGCCTCATGATTGCTGAATTTGTCTTGATGGGGGGGGCCTCATGATTGCTGAATTTGTCTTGTTGGGGGTCACATGATTGCTAACTGCGAGACTATGGAAAAAGCTGAATCATCATCATATGAGACAATAGCATTAAACCTACTTTTTCTGCTTTTTAAAACAGAAAATGAAACTGGGAGGTTCTAAAAAAAATGAATAATTTTTTTCAGGAGTACGATGGATGAAATTGTTTATCTTCACAGTTTATTTTCAACTTAATTTTCCATAATGTTCATGTATGAGTTAAAACGTTTGTATTTAGTTTAAATTGCTGTTGGCACTTTGTGATAGTAAAGTGACTTTGCAGTTTGGACACTCGACCTCCAAAAGGTTCGCCACCACTGTCCTAATCTAATGTCCCACCATTGCTTAGTTCATGTAAACTTGTCTCCACCCACGACCACACCCACATTCTGGTTCATGACCACACCCATTTTTCGGCCGTAGCTCCATTTTTTGGCGCGCTATGCGCGCCACACAACACCAGACCAAATTTTTAACTCCCCACTTTTTGCCCCCCCTGGAAAATTTTCTGCGGACACCCATGCGCCTTACTGTCAGAACACGCGGCGGCTTTTCCACTATTCATCACAGTAGGAAAATACATTTAGGTCATATAATAATTTTGAAAGCAATTATTCTGCCCAGCATGCTCAATTTGTAGACTTCACTGTTTCAATGTTTAGATTAGCTGTTTAACCTAAGGAGGAAGTTTGTTTTAAATAAGATTTCAAATTAAGGTTTAGAAATATCTTTATATACTTTACATTCTGATGGCACCTCATAAGGTAAAAACATTGCTTCAAGTAGTTTAACTGCCAAGCATGACATATCAGCATAGATTAGCATTTTCAAATTTGATTTTTTTTTATTTGGATAGTCATGAGAATGTATGTATATGGGAGAAAAGGCTAGGCAGAGAGGTTATATGTTATAGGTTATAGAAGGTACAGTATAATAAAGTATCATCTGCATAAAATGATATCTAGAGGTTTTTTTTATGACTGTTGGGATTAGATCCTATCCTTATGACCAAAGACTACAGAGAAAGATAACAAAAGAGAGAACAGGTACCCATTTAGATTGCTTCTACTGTAATGGAGGGAAGAAGGAACATGTTGTCTGGCATGTATTATTCGTATGACTTTGGATGTCACATGATGATCACACCTTTATGACTCACACTCTGACTCCAGAGAGAAGAGGAGGCAAGGCATACTGAAGTATAGAGATGGCCCGAACGGTTCCCGGCAAAATTCCGGTGGTTCTCATAGTGCATCATGAGGGTCAACTTTGACCATCTACATCACAGTCAGCAGGCACATTGTAGCCAATTAGGCTACACTCCCTGCTGGAGCCCTCCCCTCCCCCCTTATAAAAGGCAGGCAGCATTAGGCAGTGGACTCACTCGTGTGCCTGCAGTAATTAGTGAAGGGATAGCTGCTGCAGACTTTCATAGGGAAAGCTTAGTTAGGCTCTTGTAGGCTTGTTAGCTTGCTCCTTGCTGATTGTTATTGCTAAAAAAGCACTCCTCAACAGCTCTTTTGAGTGCTAATCTTGTTCTTGTGATCTTTTTTTTTTAATGTGTGGCCCACTTGCATTATATACAGCCCTGTCAGTCAGTGTCACTGTGCCTGTCTGTGTGTGACAGGTGCACATGTAATACCCATGACTGCATATACCTACTACCTGTTGTGTTCACTTCAGTGCACCCACCTAACTACGTGAGCGCACGCAGTGTCACTGTGCCTATCCGGTACCTGTCTGTGTGTGACAAGTGCACATGTAATACCCACCACTGCATATACCTACTACCTGTTGTTCACTTCAGTGCACCCACCTACCTACGTGAGCGCACGCAGTGTGATATACCACTCCGTGCATACCTATTAACTGCACCTGTGTGACTGACTGCACATTGTATTAGTCAAGTCAGTGCATAGCTTTCACGTTATCCCCCCAATATGGACAAAAGAAAAGGCAGAGGCAGGCCACCTGGCAGGTCTGTTCGAGGTCGCGCTCTCGTGATTTCGTGCGGCCCGCGACCAAAGTACAGTGTTCAGAAGAAGACACGTGCCATCAACCCCCAATATTCTCAGGACGTAGTTGACTATTTAACACAGAACACCTCATCTTTCTCAGCTTCCACACGGAAGTGTGACATATCTTCCTCCTCCTGCTCTGATTGTGGCTCCCCACTTAACACTCAGTCGGCCGCCACCACCAAAGTGCCATCACCCCAGGGCTCAGCAGTGTGGACATTTTTTTGTGTGTCTGCCTCAGATGAGAGCAATGCTATTTGTACTCTCTGCCACCAAAAATTGAGCGACGGAAAGACCAAGACCCGTGTAGGGAAAACTACCTTACGAAAGCACATGATTACCAAGCACAAACTGCAATGGGATGACCACCTGAGGGTAAGCAGCACACAAAAGCAAATCCACACACCGCAGTGGAAGATATGCAATTATTTCTCAAAAAAGGTGATACCTAAACTGTACCGTGATGTTGAAAGTGGTGTCATCTCTGGCACACAGCGTTGGGTCAAGGGACCATCTGACCACGTGGTCTGCAAAGCACGGTCAGGTCTGCCCGAAGACTAAGTCAGTCCCCACACACAGCATCTCTGCCTGGACACCGTCTGACTGCCTGCCCCAAGACTAAGTCGCTCCCCACACAGCATCTCTGCCTGCAGACCGCTTGACTGCCTTCTCCACCACCACCAACAGAGTCCAAAACTCCAGGCAGATTCCTGAATTTTTAAGGCCGCTGCTAGCAGCAGCCACTATATTAATTTTTGTGGTGCATGTACATGACTGCCTAATTTTTCTGGCTGCACTGCGGTTGCAACAACAAAACAAAAGGCATATACATGTGCCAATTCCCCTTCATGATCATTACCTTGCCGCGGTGAAGGGGCTTGCATATCACAATGAAGCAATGACCGCCGGCTATATGAGTGTCTCGGGGGGGCACACCCAAGATGATAAGGTTGTTGCTTCATTGTTGACAGACCAAATTTGATCAGCTGGACAGTCACTGTTCTGTCATTCAGCTACCTCAGCCCGGCGACCATATGGGCATGAAAACCGCCACGGCCTGCACTCTGGCCATGGTGCGCACCAGTCCAGCACGGCTGTCACTACACAAACAGCTGTTTGCAGTGCGTTACACAGTGAGTTTGGTGTGTCAGTGTGAAGCAGTACTCTAATTACACTCCCTGACTGATGTATACACATGCAAGATGTTTTACAGCACTTTAGGCCTGCAATTTAGCATTCAATGCGATTTCGGCTCTTAAAACACTGCTTTGCGTCAAATCCAGATTTTTCCCCGGGACTTTTGGCGTCTATTCCAATCCACCATGCCCCCTTCCAGGTGTTAGACCCCATGAAACATCTTTTCCATCACTTTTGTGGCCAGCATAAATTTTTCTAGTTTTCCAAGTTCACCTCCCCATTGAAGTCTATTGCGGTTTGCGAAAGTTCGAACCAAAAATCAGAGGTTCGAGCCATGTCTACTGAAGTAGAAGTTTACCTGCAAGCCTACTCAGGAGGTCCAAGGTCCCTGGTGACTGATTTGATTTGTGACAGGCAGACTGATTTGATTTGTGAAATGTGTAGTATTTGTATCCTGATCAAATAGTCTTTGAGACATATCACTATGTCCTTAGGTGACTGGTCTAGTGTTGGATATACTCATACTATAGTATAGAGGCAATCTCCAGTGGCATTGCTTAGGCTAATTATACAATGATGGTAACATGAATGCTTAGCAGTGTTACCCTTATCCGTTCTTTGGACTACACTCCCAATTGACAAGCTTGTCCATAAGGACATATATGATACAGAGTGATATGTTGTGCTGCATTGCATCACCCAACACTATTACAGTCATCCCAGAGTGTGGGAGGATTAATGGGGAGGCTGGAGAACATGAGTGAGATGGAAGGTGAGAATGGGGTCGTTTTATTTGCATCTACTGGCTGTAATGATCTGGGGTCGATTTCCACCATCAGCGCACACCAAGTGTGCTGAAGCAGATGGGAATCCCCACAATCACAGAAGCAGAGTACCCAGTATATGATGATATATTTGTAGAGAGGAATTCCAAACAGCAGGTGGTGCTGTGGAATACAGAGGAACAAGTCCTCTGTACAGCCACAGATGCCAGATTGAAATTGCACGACCTGAAACAGTACTGGGCAATATAAACAAGGTAGCAAATCAAAAGAGAGCAAGAATAGAGACAGACTATATGAATGTCTACCAATCTAGTCGCCACTCGGTGACGGTAGACATATCACAACAGAACAGACCAGAGTGAGAAAGCCAATCGAAGGGAGGCGATTGCTATCAGAAACACAAGACTGAGCAAAGACAGAGCATGAATTGAGTAAAGAAAGACACAGCAATAACTACAATCTGAACACCAAGGGAAATAACAAAAGAACTAACTAAACGCAGTCACCGCACGTTAAGCGCAACAGTGACAAAACGTACCAACCCTGACTAACACGGAAAACAAAGACAAACAGATAGCGGGACCGCTTGCTAATCGGTTGCCTAACACCAGACAACAGCAAATGTTCGTTTCAGACCAAACAGATGGAAGGAGTAACCAGTAGCAACCGCTGCCAAGGTTATACTCCAAGATACAGACAAGGGAGATCCACCACCTCTAGAGCTAGGGTGAATGCGATCTAGGAACAGGACTAAACGATTCACTATCAGCCACCGCAGGAGATAGTGCAATCGCAAGGACAGGACAAGACAAGACTAGGCAGTACAAATAATACACACAAAACTGACTGCACTAGTAGGAGTGCAAAATGCACTCCCCAAGAATTAACTACGCTAGAATATTTTAGCAACAAGATACCAAGAGGCTGAGGCTTTAAGGTTAGTCTCACTAAACAGAAACTATGACGAGCAAGGAATTCTGGGAGGAAGTGACATTTATACTGAAAGTCTTCAAAGGAAGCAGACGAGCAGATTGCAAGATAAGTGAATGCAAATCAGTCACTACAACAGTAAGCCTCCCGAATCCTGCAAACTGACAAAAAGGCCTCTTTTCCCTGGACTGAACTATGCAACCTGCATAGGAAACCAAACTGTCCGGGAATCAAGGCCAGCAGAGCGGAATCTGACACAGGCACTTCTCATTTTGCAGGGAGGACATTTTGCATAGTTATAAAGGTTGTGGTACAAGTGTGTTGTTTGAGTGGACACGCCATCTAATTCTGTTCTGAGGATGTACTCTGTATAACTATGACTAGGGGAAAGCTCTCCCTAATTTTGTTGTTTGGTATATACAGTGTACTCTGTAAAGTTATGATGATTAGGTAGGGCACTCTGCCTAACGTTGCTGTTTTGGGGGAGCACTCTCCATAATTATGATGTTTATGGGAAACTGTGCCTTCAGGCTAGAAAAGTGTCTCTATAGCATTTGTTCCTAAACTGTCGCCTGAGGGACATACAGTATGTACAAGCCTTAACTGTTTGTTGGATAAATCCTGCTTATTTATCAAATGATTGTTGGGGAAAATGTTACTTACATCATCACACCTAATGCATTTCATAGGGCTATTTATAAGGTATCTATGCCATAATGTTTTATTTAAAGAAGGCGGGATTTGACCAACATTTTGCAAAGTGTCTGGTGTGTGATCCAGATACAGCTCTGGCTCACCATGAGCTTGCCGTGTAATCTGTAACATCAGATACAGATACTGCAGCCAAAAGGTACATACACATGTTGGATCTGCGCAAACAACCCGTTGTTTGGACGTCCAAACAACCTGTCGCTTGGAAGTCCAAACAACCAGTCGTTCGGACGTCCAAATGACCGGTCGTTTGGTCGTCAAATTGGGCGTGTGTATAGTCTGTTGTTCAGCTGATAAGACCGGACTTGAGCGATCCGCCAAGCCGATCGCTCAAGTCCGCTCTGATAAGCTAAGCGACAGACTGTACACACGCCCGATTTGACATCCGAACGACCGGTCGTTTGGACGTCCAAACGACGGGTCGTTTACGCAAACCTGACGTGTGTACGCACCTAAAGATATCAGCAGGACAGCAGGTGGTATTGTTTGAAAAGGAAATACATTTGGCAGCCTCCATAGCCCTCTCAGCTCTGGTCACGTGTCTGTGAGAGATCACGGAAAAGCCGCCGCATGTACTGGCAGTGGGGCGGCTGTTTCCGCGTCAGCGCGGCGGTTTGCACGCAGCGGCATGCGTCTGGTGTGGCTGGGTCTGTTAGTTCACACAGATGGATGGAGAGCTACGCGCGCACGTGTGCCAGAAGTCAGGACCTTTATACCAGCAGCAGAGGTATCAGCTGATCCAGACGATCAGCTGATTTCTGCTGGACTCCTGATTGGCTGAGTGGCTCGGGCGGGGTGGCAGAGTCCAGCAACTATATGTACAGCTTGCTTGTCAGTTGCTGGTTGTCTGCCATTGCGAACACTTACGTGGAAGCATTCAGACCTTAGTCAGATCCAACAGTGTGTTTGAACCAGGAGGACCTGGGAATTCACACTGAGCCAGATTACTGTATTATTATTTGTGTTATACTCCAGACTAGTTCCAGGGTGCTGAGACCACAGACCTCGCACCCAAGACTAGGGAACTGTATTATCATTTGTGTTATACTCCAGACTAGTTCCAGGGTGCTGAGACCACGGACCTCACACCCTAGACTAGGGAACTGTATCATCATTTGTGTTATGTTCCAGACTAGTTCCAGGGTGCTGAGACCACGGACCTCGCACCCAAGACTAGGGAACTGTATTATCATTTGTGTTATTCTCCAGACCTGCTTGTGACGCCCTTCTTCCAGGGGTCACTAGTCACCGGGTCTTCTTGCTATTCAGCCTGGGACTCCGCCCCTTGGATGTCTCAGGCTGCTGCAAGATCTCTGCTCTTCCAAAGGGAGGTACTTCTCATACTGCCAAGGACCACCGGCTCCTCGGGTGGTCCTCACTCAAAGTTATTACTGTTGCACCAAACACTCACACTATATAGGTGTCCAGAGGTTAGCAATATATCTGTATTATCAGTGATTCTGCAGATCATCAATAATCAGGTATATATCTGCATTCTTGGTGATACTGCAGATCACCAATAATCAGATTCTCTCTGCGTGCTGACACCAATCGTTACAGTGTCCTTTTACAAATTTCGGGACAAAATCAGTGATATTGGTAAATGATTCTGGCATACATCTTCTTAAATTATTTTTTGTGTTCCCATTGCCTACTGTCTGTAACGATTGTGGAATTCTCTCCGTGATCAGCGCACAAGATGTGCGCTGACACTGCGGAAATCCTCCACAAGCGTATAATTTGCGGGAAACCCAGCAAAAGGTGCAATGCACATGTAGAGGGAAATTCCTGTCGACAGATGGAACTGTGGAGTGCAGAGGAACAGCTCCTCTGCCCTGCCACACACGCCAGACAGGAATTGCACGAAGGGACGGAACGCAGGGCAAGATAGCCCTGAAGGAGAGAGAGCAAAGCGACAGATTGTATGTGTGTGCACCAAACCAGTCGCCAACCCGCGACGGTGCATACACAACAGCAGATAGGAGGCAGGAACACAATCGCGAGAGAGGCGATTGCCAGAAGTGACACAAGGCTACAGCAAGGCAGAGCACAAGAGTAGCAAAGGCACAGCAAATAATACAATGAGAAGACACGGAAAATAACAAACGCTAGCTAAACGCGAACACCGCACTCATTTGCAACAGTGCACGCGTTTATGCGCGGTCTCCACATGATAAGCACAATAGAGACAAACACACCTAACTAACCACCGACAGACAAACATAAAACAGAGGACGTGAGCGCTTGCTTAACGGTTACCTCACCGAGCCTCCAGCAAGCGTTCGTAGCAGACAAGACAGACACACGAAAACAGGAACAGGCGAGAGACAGGATCCACAGCACTAGCAAAAAGAGACCAGCGCGATCCGGGGAGACAGAGAGATGGAGATCAGACGGATCCACAGTACTAGCGAAAATGGCTAGCGCGATCCAGGAAGACAGAACAGAAGGATCCACAGCACTAGCGCAAGATGCTAGTGCGATCCAAGTACAGAGTAGCAGACCAGAAGGATCCACAGCACTAGCGCAAGTGGCTAGTGCGATCCAGGAAGACAGAACAGAAGGATCCACAGCGCTAGCGCAAGATGCTAGTGCGATCCAGGTACAGAGTAGCAGAACAGAAGGATCCACAGCACTAGCGCAAGAGGCTGGTGCAATCCAGAGAAACAGATCAGAAGGGGCTACCAGTAACAACCGCTGTTCCGGTTAGCACCCAGACACACAGAACGATTTCCTGTCGACCACCGCTGGGACAGGACAATCGCAACAGACAAACAAAACAGATAAGCAATCCTAACTGCACTAGGGAAACCTGCCTAGTGCAGTCCTAGGAATTACTCTAGGCTAATCTTCAAACAAAGAGCAAGGCTGACACTCCAGGCGAGTGTTCCACAGGACTAACTCTTATGACCAGCCACTCACTGTGGGAAACATAGCTCTTTATAGAGCAGGCCCACAAAGGATGTAGCTAGGCAATCTGCATGACAAACGTATGCAAATTCCTCAGCAGCAAGCTGCACAACTGACAAAAGGTCTCTCTTCCAGAGACCTGCAGAATGCAGACCTGAACAGTGGTCAAAAGGCTGCCTGCCTGCGCAGGCAGCCACGCGGATCCTCACACTGTCTAAGTTATTTATTTGTGGTTGCATTTTAATGACTAAAGCAAGCAAGCCGTTGTGCTCCTTTCTTAACTTCATATTTATTTTTTTTTAGCAAATTGTTGTGATTTGTCTGTAGCAGACCTGAAATAAATCCCTTAGCTTCCTTTTCCTTATAGAAAGATTTCACAGTTTTCCTTAATTCTTGTTGTAACATGCTGTCAGTCTTTTTAAATATTCTTTCTAGGGTGACCTCCAAGTTCCTCAGTTTCTGATTGCAGGTGTCCTGGATTTGTGCCGAGTACCCCTGTCATCTATCTTGTGAATTATCATCCATAAAGGACAGAGAGGTGGCTTGTTTTTCAGTGTCCTCTTGGGAAGAAATGGCTGAAGTGCACAGTCTTAATAAAAACTCCACCACAGACATTTGGAACCTTGACTTTTTGTTCTTCTGGACATGCACCCCAGGTTTTGGGTTGAGATCAATCGGTTTGGTGCCACTTACAGGTGTTGTCAAACTTTGGTTCAGCCAGAGTTGGATGGATAATCTTCTGTTTGGTCCAAAGCAAACTTACTGTTCCAGTGACAGGATGACTGAGAGCAGGAAGTGATGGAAAAATCTTTTGAATAAATCTGACAGTGGATCCAACCCTTTCCCACTCTGACCAAAACATAAATAAAATATTCTACCTATGCAGGTGAAACCTCAAAAATTAGAATATCTAGCAAAAGTTTAACTTAAAAAGGTGAAACTAATATATGAAATGGACTCATTACATGCAAAGCTAGATATTTCATGCCTTTATTTGTTATAATTTTAATGATTATGGCTTACAGCTTATGAGAAAACCCCAAAATGAACATTTAGAAAATGTGAATATTATGAAAAGGTTAAATATATTAGGCTCAAAGGGCTTGATTCACTAAGACAAATAGCATGCCTTATCAAAGTTAACATGCCTTATCAGAGTAGCATAGCGAGTGCTACGAACCCACAGGGGCTCATGGCAGTGGAGGAGTGGAGATGGCAATTAGCAGACATAAGTTCATAGCACTCGCTATGCTACTCTGATAAGGCATGATAACTTTGATAAGGCGTGTTATCTCTGATAAGGTATGCTATTTGTGAATCAAGCCCTCAAATCAGCTAATGATCTATCAATAACACCTGCAAAGGGTTTCTGAGCCTTTAAATGGTCTCTCAGTCTAGTTCAAAATTACTGAGATAAATGAACTTTTGCACAGCATTCTAATTTTTTGAGTTTCATGAGTAGATATATTTTAATGAAAAAGACTTGAAAAAAGCATGCCCACGAGTATATTATTTGAAACCTGCAAACCTGGAGTTCTACCTTAAAGAGAAACTGTAACAAGAAATAGTAAAATGCAGTAAATTATTCAGGATACCCACTTTGAGGCCCCATTGACACATACAAAATGCAAAACACCGGCGTTTTGCAGGAGTGATTTTTCCATGATTTCACGTGGAAAAATCACTGAACACTGCAGTGATTTTGGCGCAATCGCGTTTAGCGCTTTTATAGCACTTAAACGTGATCGCCTGGAAATTGCCTGAAAATGGTGCAGGCGACGCATTTGCGTTTCGCGTTTTTGCCCGTTTTGGGGCGATTTGCGGCAATTAGCGCAAATCACCCAAGTAAGAAAGGGCCCATAGGGTTTCATTACGCTAGCGCTTTTAAAAAGCGCTAGTGTTTGAGCGTTTTGCCAACATCGCGTCAAAGTGCTCTAGTGTGAATGGGGCCTGACAGATATATATATATATATATATATATATATATATATATATATATATGTATTATGGTATGTAAACCCACCCTCACACTGATGGTTAGCCTTGGCTGTTTATTATGCAGAATTCTCCACCCAAAGCATTTTGGAAGACCAGCTATATTTTGTACTGGCTTTAAAACTCAGTAATTGAACATTCCACCAAGATCATCTGCCAGTACTAAAGTTGTTGCCACCTGTGAAAAATTTCAGAAAGTAAATTGGGAGAGGAAAGATTTTACAATGGGCAAAAACTGACTTAATAATCTATAAATACAAATTGAGAAAAAAAATTAAGCAACTTTATGCATTGTTATTTTGACTACAGTTGCTCTTTAAGACATAAAGGCATTAGGTCTTTCCCAACATTACGTTCATGACATTTTTTTATGCAAGCTGTGAAAGATGGTCTTACTCATATGAGTACATCACTCTGAAATGAAAATGTGAAAGAAGTTTTAAGATTAACCAGCTGAGCGGTCTGGACGAGCTCAGCTCGTCCAACACCGCCAGCGGCTGCCGCTCAGGCCCTGCTGGGCCGATTTTAATGAAATAAAAAGCAGCACACGCAGCCGGCACTTTGCCAGCCGCGTGTGCTGCCTGATCGCCGCCGCGAGCAGCGGCGAAAGAGGGTCCCCCCAGCCGCCTGAGCCCAGCGTAGCCGGAACAAAAAGTTCCGGCCAGCGCTAAGGGCTGGATCGGAGGCGGCTGACGTCACGACGTCGGCTGACGTCGATGACGTCACTCCGCTCGTCGCTATGGCGACGATATAAGCAAAACAAGGAAGGCCGCTCATTGCGGCCTTCCTTGTTTATTCTGGGCGCCGGAGGCGATCGGAAGATCGCCTCCGGAGCGCCCTCTAGTGGGCTTTCATGCAGCCAACTTTCAGTTGGCTGCATGAAATAGTTTTTTTTTAATTTAAAAAAAACCCTCCCGCAGCCACCCTGGCGATTTAATCAGAACGCCAGGGTGGTTAAAGGAAATGTTTCCTTTACCCGATGCACATTTCTGGTATCATTACTGTTCATTTGTCAGGAATCTAAACGAGTGCAGGTACGTAATGCCAGCCAAAAACTCTACAAGGCTACAACACCGCTATCAGCATGAAATATGCCGTCTTCTAAGTTGTACAATTCCTCCAAGATGATCCAGCACCGCTCTTTTAATCAGAAGATTATTTTATTGGATCATAAAAATACAAACATTAAAGCTGCATAGTGGCTACGGTCCACCGTTTCGGACCATCACAGTCCTTGTTCACGCCACACAGCCTGTGTGGCGTGAACAAGGACTGTGATGGTCCGAAATGGTGGACCGTAGCCACTATGCAGCTTTAATGTTTGTATTTTTATGATCCAATAAAATAATCTTCTGATTAAAAGAGCGGTGCTGGATCGTCTTGGAGGAATTGTACGCTATACCCTGTGGGTACAGGGGTGGATCCGCTGCACGCCTACTCCCCGACATCGCTAGTGTGCGGTCTTACACATCTTTGTGGTTGTCTTCTAAGTTGTAACAGCGCTGTAGTCAGAGTTAAAATAATTGTAGGTACTAATGTATCAAAGATTTGTGCATATTTTTTTACATCCCTTCACAGTTTTATTTAACCCTCCTGGCGGTCTCTTAAAAACCGCCAGGGGGCAGCGCAGCAGTTTTTTATTTATTTATTTATTTTTAAATCATGTAGCGAGCCTAGGGCTCGCTACATGATAGCCTCCGGCGATCAAGCCTGTCCGGAAATCTCGTTCTGAACGGGATTTCCATTAGGGCTTCCCCCGTCGCCATGGCGACAGGCGGGATGCCGTCATCGACGTTGTGATGTCAAAGGGAGTCCCGATTCACCCCTTAGCGCTGCCTGGCACTGATTGGCCAGGCTGCGCATGAGGTCTGAGGGGGGCGGCGCGGCGGGTAGCGGCAAATCGGCGCGGAGCGGCGGCGATCGGTGTGCACACACAGCTAGCAAGGTGCTAGCTACGTGTAGCAAAAAAAAATTATGCAAATCAGCCCAGGAGGGTCTGAGAAATCCTCCTGCATGGCTAACTCCTTACCCCGAACCAGGGTTACCGCCAGGAGGGTTAATACACACTAGATCCACCTCCCATTTGTGTTTTAATGAACCAGAGAGTGGACTCAAAGTGGATTTAAAAGGCATTTTATTGATGATGTGAAAATATCACTTAGAAGAAAACTCAGGAGAAAAAGTTAATTGCATATGGGCCTTTGGCCTATATGCAATTCCCTTTTTCACCTGAGTTTTCTCCTAGGTGATAATTTTAAACTTGCCAAGAAAATTTCTTTTAAGCCACCAGCAAGCAAGAAAATACTCAAAATAATTTTAATAGTACTTTCTGACCTACTGTTTGGTACTTTTTAAGTTGAAAAGTGCTGGAAAGTTATTTTAATTTGAAGATGAAAAATTATCTCCTAGGAGAAAACTCAAGTGAAAAAGTGAATTGCATATGGCCCCTTGTGTTTTAATGGGTGTGCAATGAATGGCCCATATGCAATTCACTTTTTCACCTGAGTTTTCTCCTAGGAGATAATTTTTAAACTTTGATTTAAAATAACTTTTTAGCACTTTACAATGAAAAAAGTACCACAAAGTATGTGAAAAAGTACCATCCGAATTATTTTGAGTATTTGTTTGCTTGCTGGGGGTGTAAAAGGCATTTTATTTACAAGTTGTGAAAATATCACCTAGGAGAAAACTCGGGTGAAAAAGTGAATTGCATATGGGCCAATGTGTTTGTAATGGGAACTTCCATCTCCACCTAAACACTACTGTAGTTGCTGAACTCTGCAAAACACACAGGGCCATATGCAATTCACTTTTTCACCTGAGTTTTCTCCTAGGAGATAATCTTTCATCTTCGATTTAAAATACCTTTTCAACACTTTTCAACTAAAAAAGTACCAAAAAGTAGGTGAAAAAGTACTATCAAAATTATTTTGAGTATTTCTTGCTTTCTGGTGGCTTAAAATGCATTTTATTGACAAGTTTAAAATTATCACCTAGGAGAAAACTCAGGTGAAAATGTGAATTGCATATGGGTCACAAACTCTCTCAGGAAAAAGCTGAACCTATTACAGGATTTTGTAATATCCAGTCCATGCAGGAGACATAAAATCCATTGCAATGTAGATATCAGTTGACACTCAAATTCAAAGTAAAGCACAAACTACTGCTGTTCAGGCACTCAAAATAAACTTTTTTTTTAACTGAAAAAGTATAATGTTAAAGAGGAACTCAAACCAAGAATTGAACTTCATCCCAGTCAGTAGCTGATGCCCCTTTCACACAAGAAATCTTTATCTTTTTTCAAATACATCATCAGGGGGACTGTATGGTCAGGCCTGGATTTACTTAACAGGAGCCTATAGGCACAGATGCCGTGGCTCCTTCGACTTTGCGCTCCATGAACCTACAAGCCCCGCCGAACTGCACCGCGAATGTGCTGGCTGGCCTAGCTGTCACTTCTCCCTTACTTCCCTAGTCCATCATAGGTAGCTACAGGTTCCCCTTAGTATTAGGTAGCCAGAAGTACCCTTAATCTTAAGTAGCTAGAGGTGCTCCAGAGTATTAGGTAGCTAGAGGTACCTCAGTGTCAAGTAGCTAGAGGTGCCCCTGGCTGAAAGGAGATCTGGTCAGTAGAATGCAGAGACCCGGATAAGTAACCTCTCATTAACAAATTTCATCAGGACTCTGCATAGTGAAAGAGAGAGGCGCTCATGGAGTAGAGATGGCTCGAACCTCCGATTTTTAGGTTCGCGAACCTCGAACGCAAACTTCTGCAACACGTTCGGTTCGGCGAACGTTTCGAACCGCTATAGACTTCAATGTGGAGGCGAACTTTGAAAACTAGGAACATTTATGCTGGCCACAAAAGTGATGGAAAAGATGTTTCAAGGTGTCTAAGGAGTTTTTGCATGGCGGAGTGGGATACACGCCAAAAGTCCCAGGGAAAAATCTGGATTTGACGCACAGCAGCGTTTTAAGGGCAGAAATCACATTGCATGCTAAATTGGAGGCCTAAAGTGCTTTAAAACATCTTGCATGTGTATACATCACTCAGGTAGTGTAATTAGTGTACTGCTTCCCACTGACAGACCAAACTCACTGTGTAACACACTGCAAACCGCTGTTTGTGTAGTGATGGCCGTGCTGGACTGGTGAGCACCATTGGCCAGAGTCCAGGCGATAGCGGTTTTCAAGCCCATATGGTCGCCGGGCTGAGGTAGCTCAATGACAGAACACCAGCGACCGTCCGGCTGATCGAATTTGGTCTGTCCACAATGAAGCAACGACCTTATTATCTTGGGTGTCCCCCCCCCCCCCCCCCGAGACACTCATATAGCCGGCGGTCATTGCTTCATTGTGATACGCAAGCCCCTTCACCGTGGCAAGGTAATGATCACGAAGGGGAATTGACACATGTACATGCCTTTTGTTTTGTTGTTGCAGCCGCAGTGCAGCCAGAAAAATTAGGCAGGCATGTACACGCACCAGAAAAATTATTATAGCAGCGGCCTTAAAAATTCAGGAATCCGCCTGGAGTTTTGGACCCTATTGGTGGTGGCAGAGAAGGCAGTCAAGCGGCCTGCAGGCAGAGATGCTGTGTGGGGAGCAACTTAGTCTTGGGGCAGGTAGTCAGACGGCGTGCAGGCAGAGATGCTGTGTGTGAGGATTGACTTAGTCTTTCAGGCAGGCCTGACCGTGCTATGCAGACCACGTGGTCAGATGGACCCTTTACCCAACGCTGTGTGCCAGAGATGACAACACTTGCCTTTCAACATCACGGTACAGTTTGGGTATCACCCTTTTTGAGAAATAATTGCGGCCTGGTATCTTCCACTGCGGTGGGTGGCTTTGCTTTTGTGTGCTACTTTTCCTCAGGTGGTCATCCCATTGCAGTTTGTGCTTTGTCATCATGTGCCTTCGTAAGGAAGTTGTCCCTACACCAGTCTTGGTCTTTCCATGGCTCAATTTTTGGTGGCAGAGAGTACAGATGGCATTGCTCTCATCTGAGGCAGACACACAAAAAAATGTCCACACCGCTGAGCCCTGGGGTGATGGCACTTTGGTGGTGGCGGCCGACTGAGTGTTAAGTGGCGTGCCAGAATCAGAGCAGGAGGAGGAAGATATGTCACGGTTCCATGCGGAAGCTGAGGAAGATTAGGTGTTCTGTGTTAAATAGTCAACTACGTCCTGACAATCTTGGGGGTTGATGGCACGTGCCTTCTTCCGAACATGTACCAACAGAAGAAAAGACTGTACATAAACTGCACCACCAATGCTAGTCACAAAAATACAAATTTTATTGAACAATATAAAAAATATATAAAAACACTAAAAAGAGGTCCAAACGACCGCTAAACAACACCCATTATACAGACACATGATAATGTCATGATAAACAATGCTTCACCTCAATATAATTATAACTGCCTGAGATGTGCGTTTTATAAGATGGGGCTCCAGGAGGGAGTGTAGCCTGATTGGCTACCTTGTGTCTGCTGACTGTGATGTAGAGGGTCAACGTTGACCCTAATAATGTATAGGGTGCGGGTCGAACTCGCATATAGTTCGCGGTTCACCAAAGTGCCATCACCCCAGGGCTCAGCAGTGCGGAAATGTTTTTGCGTGTCTGCCTCAGATGAGAGCAATGCCATCTGTACTCTCTGCCACTGAAAATTGAGCGGTGGAAAGACCGAGACCCGCGTAGGGACAACTACCTTACGAAGGCATATGATTACAAAGCACAAACTGCAATGGGACGACCACCTGAGGAAAAGCAGCCCACGAAAACAAAGCCACACACCGCAGTGGAAGATACCAGGCCGCAATTTTTTCTCAAAAAAGGCGATACCCAAACTGTACCGTGATGTTGAAAGGCAAGTGGTGATATCTCTGGCACACAGCATTGGGTCAAGGGTCCATCTGAGCACAGATGCCTGGTCTGCAAAGCACGCTCAGGCTTGCCCGAAGTCAGTCCCCACACACAGCATCTCCCTGCCTGCACGCCGTGTGACTGCCTGCCCCAAGACTAAGTTGTTCCCCACACAGCACCTCTGCCCGCAGGCTGCTTGACTGCCTTCTCCGCCACCACCAACAGGGTACAAAACTCCAGGTGGATTCCTGAATCTTTAAGGCCGCTGCTAGCAGCGCCGCTATTCTAGTTTTTCTGGTGCGTGTACATGCCTGCCTAATTTTTCTGGCTCGCAACAACAAAACAAAAGGCATGTACATGTGCCAATTCCCCTTTGTGATCATTACCTTGCCGCGGTGAGGGGGCTTGTGTATCACAATGAAGCAATGACCGTCGGCTATATAAGTGTTTCGGGGGGGGGGCACACCAATGATAATAAGGTCTTTGCTTCATTGTTGACAGACCAAATTTGATCAGCTGGACAGTCACTGTTGTTCTATCATTGAGCTACCACAGCCCAGGCTTAAAAACCGCCACGTCCTGCACTCTCGCCATGGTGTGCACCAGTCCAGCACGGCCGTCACAACACAAACAGCTGCTTGCGGTGCGTTACACAGTGAGTTTGGTGTGTCAGTGTGACAGAGTACTCTAATTACACTCCCTGATTGATGTATACACATGCAAGATGTTTTAAAGCACTTTAGGCCTGCAATTTAGCATGCAATGTGATTTCTGTCCTTAAAACGCTACTTTGCGTCACATCCAGATTTTTCCCCGGGACTTTTGGCTTCTATCCCACTCATCCATGCCCCCCTCCAGGTGTTAGACCCCTTGAAACATCTTTTCCATCACTTTTGTGGCCAGCATAAGTGTTTCTAGTTTTCAAAGTTTGCCTTCCCATTGAAGTCTATTGCGGTTCGCGAAAGTTCGCGCAATCCGAACTTTTGCGGACGTTCACAAACCCGGTTTGCGAACTGAAAATCGGAGGTTCGGGCCATCTTTAGTCACAACCTGCTTTAACAAGTGAAAAGTCTTTTTTGTGTATGCCGTATGAGTTACAAACACCCCACTAACAAGTGCCCATTTATGGCACACAAAATCCCCTTTTACCTCAAGTGGGCAGTGACCAGTAGAAATAAGTCACCTCTAAGTCTAAGTGTGCTCTGTAGGAGACATCCTCAAATTTTATACAAAGCACCTGTTTTCATCTTGTTTTTTCCATAGATCAAGTTGTCTGTACATGGTTTGGAGGAATACAAAAGGCTGGCTTCGGATTAGTACAGGAAGAAAGGCAAGCCAGCCATTCATACTGCAAAGCCGTTACAGCTGTCTATGAGGGTGTTTGTGACAGTGTGATGATTGTGGGTTCTATTCTAGGAGTTCTATGACTGTCTGCACTATGATTATGTTTTTATATTTCTGAGGCTATATAAGTATCAGTGGAGGTCAACACTGGATGGTGTTTGTTGCCAGAGGTTATACCATAAGTTGAGCATGCTGTCTGTAGACCGGGGCAGTGCCCTGATCAGGTAAGCATGTTACCTATCAGAGCAATGACATGTGGTGAAAGTTGGTGACCCCATGAAATATCCACGGGAGTTCAATATTTGTTCTTGGTGAAAGCCCTCGGATTTATATGCTGAAACAGGCTATGCTATGATCATATGATCATTCCATTTGTCTCTATTTTGTTTTTGCTTTGAGGCTGAGATTTGACTAGCTTTGACTAGCTGTTTCCTTACTCTGATTACACCTTTCTAACACTGAAAATGTCCTTAGTAGGTTTTTGGGCTTCATATCAATAGAGTGCTTAGGGTCCCATGTAAAATTCTCACGGGGACGGGGCCCCAAGCTCCTCAGTTACGCCACGGGGACAGCTTATATCAAATCATAATGCAGCATAGCCGAAAAGTCGCAATGCGTGTTAGCCTTTGAGACAATATAGGTGTTACCCAGTTAATGCACATAAATCTGTGCATTACTGCGTCAGAACCCTGTGCACTGCCCCACACTGCACTTGATGTGTAAAGCCCTGTAGGAATATGAATGCATTGTGCAGTGCTGCAATGTGGTGATATTGTCCATTGCAACAGATGTGGAAGGGCCCTTAAAGTGGTTTCTATAACGTGGTATATAACACTTAAAGACACTCTGTAACAACATTTTCAGCCTTATTTCTTCTATCCTATAAGTTCCTATACCTGTTCTAATGTGGTCTGTCTTACTGCAGCCTTTCCTAGTTGTAAAGTGGCTGTATTATCTATGTTATATAATCTAATCTTCTTTCCTCTGACAGCTTTGTCGGGCTCAGGCACTCAGGCAGGAATGTGCTACTCTGTTTGTGATAGGATAGAAGCTATACACACCCTCTCCAGGCCCCCTGCAGGCTCTGTATGAGTCACAGACTGAGCTGTTCTCAGCCTATCACATGCCATGCCTTTGTTTGTAAACACTGCCTAAAACTGGCAATTACAAGCCAGGATTGCAGCAGGGAGTGGCAGAAACAGCACAGAGGGGCCCAGTAGAACATAATGAATAGAATGGTATGCTTTTTATTGTAAGAATTTTAGAGTACAGATTCTCTTTAAGCAGAAATCACCTCTCCTATGTACCAGTTCAAGTTTGTTTAAAAGAAAACACAGCTGAAATGATGTATTCATCCCACAGCACTGCGGCATACAAAGATAATTAAAGCTTGCTTTCCTTATTACCTGAGTTAAGAGCAGAAATGGACACAAGTTGTGTTTATCAGTGTTCCAGCATAATACTGCCAGCCAGAAACCTTCCATGGAGAATTCTACTTTCATTCATTTTTTTGGTCATTAAAATCCTCAGGTCAGAAGCAACCTTTTATTTTCAGTTTTGTAAAGACTGAATGCCACAAATGGCAAGCAGCTAATCTATGTTGAGGAAGAAATGCAGGTTGTGTGGGCTGCATTGTTGATGTTTTCTACATTTGTACACATATATAAAGGTTTACCGCTATTGTAGGTATTAAAGTAAAACAAAGGTTGGTTCACAACACAGCTCAATTTTAAACAGGGTTCTTAACCACTTGCCGACCAGTGGATTTCGGTCTGATCTGTGCTGCGTAGGCTCTCCAGCCCGCAGCACAGATCAGGTTTTAGCCAGGGCGATCAGACTTACCCCCTTTTTTCCCCACTAGGGGGATGTCCTGCTGGGGGGGTCTGATCGCCGCCGGCTCTCTGCGCTTTGCGGGGGTGCTCTTCAAAGCCCCCCTCCGCAGCATTTTCGGCGCTCCGTCCCCCTCCCTCCCTCCCTGAGCTGCGCAGGACGGATATCCGTCCTGCGCATTGTAGGATAGGCTTCAGCCTATAAAATGACGGCGATCCCCGGCCAATCAGAGGCCGGGGATCGCTGATCTGCCTTACGGCGCTGCTGCGCAGCAGCGCCGTATGATGTAAACAGCGGGGATTTCTTCCCCGCGTGTTTACATTTTGCCAGCGAGCCGCGATCGGCGGCTCTCCGGCTGTTCATGGAGACAGCCTCCGTGAACGGACATGGAAAGGCCGCTCGAACGAGCGGCCGTTTCCATGGAAACCCGCAGACGACCAGTTTACGCCAATCGGCGTTAGCTGGTCGTCAAGAGGTTAAGAAGTTCCGATAATTAGGCTTGATTTATAAGGAAGCTAGTTAGTTCCCAGGAGGAAAATAAAGAGGTAGCGAGGAGTCGAGCTTAAAGTGGATCCGAGATAAACTTTTACTAATTTCATAATTGTGTTACTTACATAAAGTTTATAGGGCATTCATCAAGCTAAATACTTTTTTTGTTTTGTTTTGATACTCTAATTCCATATAAACTAAACAAGCCTTGCCCACAGTTTTTCTGAGTGCCTTGGCACTGCAGCAAGGGCTTATGGGAGCTCAGTCTGGGCAGGAGGAGGAGGAGGAGGTTACTAGCGATTTCAGAGGCAGAGGGGAGGAGGAGAGGGGACTAAATTTGTCACAGGCTGAGGGCTGGAGATGCTATCAGCTTGCCTGTGTTGTGACAAACAAAACATGGCTGCTGTGATTGTATCACAGGAATAAATAATCATAAATGGTTGAAGCTGTTTGCAGCTAGATTTACTGTGTAAACTATCTAAACTTTAGATAAGCTATATAGACAAGTTACATGTTATAGTTAGTTTTTCATCTCGGATCCGCTTTAAGTAACCAGGACTGGGGCCAGATTTATATCTCAGAAGTCTACTCAGTAAGGGCTTGTTCATACATAGAGAGAATTTGCTTTTTTTAAGCGCTGGCAATTTTAAAAATCACCTTAAAAGCGCTTCTGCAATGTTGCTCCATGTTAGTGTTCGCACATGAGCGATGAGCTTTCTATCCGATCGCAAACGCAGGTCCTGCACCATTTTCTGAGCGTTTGCGATTTCAATAGAAAGGATAGAAAAACCGATAAGCGCTTTGAAAAGCAATTTTCCGAGCACTTTTAATGAATAAATACATTGGATTTATTAATTTCTAGGGGAAAGAGTTCACTTCTTGACTGAAGTCAGGAAGTGAAAAAAACATCGCTACACAAAAGTGCTTAGAAAAGCACTTTTCTAGGCTCAAATCACTTTAGAAATGTTTAGAAAAGTGATTTCAAAATCACTCAATAAATCGCTCAGCGCTTTGCGATAGTGCTGGTTGATTTGTAATGTGAACAAGGCCTAACATATAGGTTGATTCGTTAAACAGTGAGTTAAAAACCACTTCCAAGTGCCATGCACACTACACGTGGTCGTGCTATGTTAATTAAAATAATAGCGACTGTTCTAGTGAAGTATCGCAGTCATGATACTTCACAGCCCCCGGTAGTTAAAGGAGCTCTTATTACTATGTAAACAAGACCGCGTAACTAAGGACCACACGTTACGCAGCACAACTGCGAGTAGTGTGATTAGCGCTCGGAAGTGGTTCTTATCTTGTGCTCCTGGAGTAGCACTGTTTAGTGAATTAACCTAAAGCACACCAGAAGGAATATGGAGGATGACATGTATTTCCTATTAAACACGCATATTGCCTGGCTGTCCTGCTGATAATCTGCCTCTAGTTTTGTTTTTTAAATAGTTTTAGCAATAGACCCTGAACAAGCAAGCAGATCAGAAGTTTGACAGAAAGGACACCCAAAGAGGCATATGGTGGCTGCCCTGTTTATTTCCTTATAAACAATTCCAGTTACCTGACAGTCTTGCTGTTCTCTTTGCTCTGCTTGTAGTGCGGTGAAGAGAGAAATCCTTAACCATTTAAGGACCACGGGCTTAAACTCCCCTAGTGAGCAGGCTATTTTTTTACAAATTAGGCCACTGCAGCTTTAAGGGCTCACTGCAGAGCCGTACAACTCAGCACACACGTGATTCCCCCCCCCCCTTTTCTGCCCACCAACAGAGAGAGCTTTCTATAGGTAAAAGGCTGCGCATCCCTGACCCAATACTGTACAATTGAATGGTTAATCGCTGTGGCGCACACCGCCCCCCCTGGACTAAAATGTACGCCCGCATCCAAACAATGCAATACTGGTCTATGGAGAAAGTTTGCATATGTTTTGCATCTGTCTGATTGCTGAGTGTGTATTTGAGCTATTTAAGCGGTGCATATGAGGTGATGAGTCATTCAGATGCGTCCCATATTGGTGAGCGCTTGCTTTGTTTTCTGCTGTCTGTATTGAATGTAAGTTACACATTTTAGCGTAGCTGCTGCCAGGGCAAAGACATTTGCTTTTAACTTAGGTCAGTTTAGTGTTAGGACATCTGCCTTGGAGATTTACCTCAACGTTGGTGCAGATGTCCAATATATCTATATTTTTGCATGCAAAACTATGTTGGAAGCTAAAATTTCTCCATAGACCAGTATTGCATTGTTTGGATGCGGGCGTACATTTTAGTCCAGGTGGGGCGGTGTGCGCCACAGCGATTAACCATTCAATTGTACAGTATTGGGTCAGGGATGCGCAGCCTTTTACCTATATTTTGTTTCCACAGTCCTGTAACTACCAGGCTAGCAGCACCCATTGTGCTATCCTGTTTTGCATGGTAAGTATTTAGTTTGCATATGTTTTGCATCTGTCTGATTGCTGAGTGTGTATTTGAGCTATTTAAGCGGTGCATATGAGGTGATGAGTCATTCAGATGCGGCCCATATTGGTGAGCGCTTGCTTTGTTTTCTGCTGTCTGTATTGAATGTAAGTTACACATTTTAGCGTAGCTGCTGCCAGGGCAAAGACATTTGCTTTTAACTTAGGTCAGTTTAGTGTTAGGACATCTGCCTTGGAGATTTACCTCAACGTTGGTGCAGATGTCCAGTATATCTATATTTTTGCATGCAAAACTATGATGGAAGCTAAAATTTCTCCATAGACCAGTATTGCATTGTTTGGATGCGGGCGTACATTTTAGTCCAGGGGGGGCGGTGTGCGCCACAGCGATTAACCATTCAATTGTACAGTATTGGGTCAGGGATGCGCAGCCTTTTACCTATATTTTGTTTCCACAGTCCTGTAACTACCAGGCTAGCAGCACCCATTGTGCTATCCTGTTTTGCATGGTAAGTATTTAGTTTGCATATGTTTTGCATCTGTCTGATTGCTGAGTGTGTATTTGAGCTATTTAAGCGGTGCATATGAGGTGATGAGTCATTCAGATGCGGCCCATATTGGTGAGCGCTTGCTTTGTTTTCTGCTGTCTGTATTGAATGTAAGTTACACATTTTAGCGTAGCTGCTGCCAGGGCAAAGACATTTGCTTTTAACTTAGGTCAGTTTAGTGTTAGGACATCTGCCTTGGAGATTTACCTCAACGTTGGTGCAGATGTCCAGTATATCTATATTTTTGCATGCAAAACTATGATGGAAGCTAAAATTTCTCCATAGACCAGTATTGCATTGTTTGGATGCGGGCGTACATTTTAGTCCAGGGGGGGCGGTGTGCGCCACAGCGATTAACCATTCAATTGTACAGTATTGGGTCAGGGATGCGCAGCCTTTTACCTATATTTTGTTTCCACAGTCCTGTAACTACCAGGCTAGCAGCACCCATTGTGCTATCCTGTTTTGCATGGTAAGTATTTAGTTTGCATATGTTTTGCATCTGTCTGATTGCTGAGTGTGTATTTGAGCTATTTAAGCGGTGCATATGAGGTGATGAGTCATTCAGATGCGGCCCATATTGGTGAGCGCTTGCTTTGTTTTCTGCTGTCTGTATTGAATGTAAGTTACACATTTTAGCGTAGCTGCTGCCAGGGCAAAGACATTTGCTTTTAACTTAGGTCAGTTTAGTGTTAGGACATCTGCCTTGGAGATTTACCTCAACGTTGGTGCAGATGTCCAGTATATCTATATTTTTGCATGCAAAACTATGATGGAAGCTAAAATTTCTCCATAGACCAGTATTGCATTGTTTGGATGCGGGCGTACATTTTAGTCCAGGGGGGGCGGTGTGCGCCACAGCGATTAACCATTCAATTGTACAGTATTGGGTCAGGGATGCGCAGCCTTTTACCTATATTTTGTTTCCACAGTCCTGTAACTACCAGGCTAGCAGCACCCATTGTGCTATCCTGTTTTGCATGGTAAGTATTTAGTTTGCCTATGTTTTGCATCTGTCTGATTGCTGAGTGTGTATTTGAGCTATTTAAGCGGTGCATATGAGTAGTGTTGGGCGAACAGTGTTCGCCACTGTTCGGGTTCTGCAGAACATCACCCTGTTCGGGTGATGTTCGAGTTCGGCCGAACACCTGATGGTGTTCGGCCAAACCGTTCGGCCATATGGCCGAACTAAGAGCGCATGGCCGAACGTTCCCCGAACGTTCGGCTAGCGCTGTGATTGGCCGAACGGGTCACGTGGTTCGGACCCGAACGCGCTCTGATTGGCCGAACTGTCACGTGGTTCGGGTAAATAAATACCCGAACCACGTCATATCTCCGCCATTTGTCTGTGGGTTTAGCTTTGGGTAGGCAGGCAGGGTAGTTCGCGCTCCAGCCACGCTAGCCAGGGTCCCCCCTGTCATTGTGTCGCTGCTGGGAACAGTAGTACACCGCTTGCTCAGCCACACTATATAGCATTCTGTTTACTGCCACTCTGTGTACCTCGCTCAGCCACATTATATAGGATTCTGTTCACTGTTCTGTGTCTGCTGGGAATAGTGGTACACCGCTCGCTCAGCCACACTATATAGCATTCTGTTTACTGTTCTGTGTCTGCTGGGAATAGTGGTACACCGCTCGCTCAGCCACACTATATAGCATTCTGTTCACTGTTCTGTGTCTGCTGGGAATAGTGGTACACCGCTCGCTCAGCCACACTATATAGCATTCTGTTTACTGTTTTGTGTCTGCTGGGAATAGTGGTACACCGCTCGCTCAGCCACACTATATAGCATTCTGTTTACTGCCACTCTGTGTACCTCGCTCAGCCACATTATATAGCATTCTGTTCACTGTTCTGTGTCTGCTGGGAATAGTGGTACACCGCTCGCTCAGCCACACTATATAGCATTCTGTTCACTGTTCTGTGTCTGCTGGGAATAGTGGTACACCGCTCGCTCAGCCACACTATATAGCATTCTGTTTACTGTTCTGTGTCTGCTGGGAATAGTGGTACACCGCTCGCTCAGCCACACTATATAGCATTCTGTTTACTGTTCTGTGTCTGCTGGGAATAGTAGTACACCGCTCGCTCAGCCACACTATATAGCATTCTGTTTACTGCCACTCTGTGTACCTCGCTCAGCCACATTATATAGCATTCTGTTCACTGTTCTGTGTCTGCTGGGAATAGTGGTACACCGCTCGCTCAGCCACACTATATAGCATTCTGTTTACTGTTCTGTGTCTGCTGGGAATAGTGGTACACCGCTCGCTCAGCCACACTATATAGCATTCTGTTCACTGTTCTGTGTCTGCTGGGAATAGTGGTACACCGCTCGCTCAGCCACACTATATAGCATTCTGTTTACTGTTCTGTGTCTGCTGGGAATAGTGGTACACCGCTCGCTCAGCCACACTATATAGCATTCTGTTTACTGTTCTGTGTCTGCTGGGAATAGTGGTACACCGCTCGCTCAGCCACACTATATAGCATTCTGTTTACTGCCACTCTGTGTACCTCGCTCAGCCACATTATATAGCATTCTGTTCACTGTTCTGTGTCTGCTGGGAATAGTGGTACACCGCTCGCTCAGCCACACTATATAGCATTCTGTTCACTGTTCTGTGTCTGCTGGGAATAGTGGTACACCGCTCGCTCAGCCACACTATATAGCATTCTGTTTACTGTTCTATGTCTGCTGGGAATAGTGGTACACCGCTCGCTCAGCCACACTATATAGCATTCTGTTTACTGTTCTGTGTCTGCTGGGAATAGTAGTACACCGCTCGCTCAGCCACACTATATAGCATTCTGTTTACTGCCACTCTGTGTACCTCGCTCAGCCATATTATATAGCATTCTGTTCACTGTTCTGTGTCTGCTGGGAATAGTGGTACACCGCTCGCTCAGCCACACTATATAGCATTCTGTTTACTGTTCTGTGTCTGCTGGGAATAGTGGTACACCGCTCGCTCAGCCACACTATATAGCACTCTGTTTACTGCCACTCTGTGTACCTCGCTCAGCCACATTATATAGCATTCTGTTCACTGTTCTGTGTCTGCTGGGAATAGTGGTACACCGCTCGCTCAGCCACACTATATAGCATTCTGTTCACTGTTCTGTGTCTGCTGGGAATAGTGGTACACCGCTCGCTCAGCCACACTATATAGCATTCTGTTTACTGTTCTGTGTCTGCTGGGAATAGTGGTACACCGCTCGCTCAGCCACACTATATAGCATTCTGTTTACTGTTCTGTGTCTGCTGGGAATAGTAGTACACCGCTCGCTTAGCCACACTATATAGCATTCTGTTTACTGCCACTCTGTGTACCTCGCTCAGCCACATTATATAGCATTCTGTTCACTGTTCTGTGTCTGCTGGGAATAGTGGTACACCGCTCGCTCAGCCACACTATATAGCATTCTGTTTACTGTTCTGTGTCTGCTGGGAATAGTGGTACACCGCTCGCTCAGCCACACTATATAGCATTCTGTTCACTGTTCTGTGTCTGCTGGGAATAGTGGTACACCGCTCGCTCAGCCACACTATATAGCATTCTGTTTACTGTTCTGTGTCTGCTGGGAATAGTGGTACACCGCTCGCTCAGCCACACTATATAGCATTCTGTTTACTGTTCTGTGTCTGCTGGGAATAGTAGTACACCGCTCGCTCAGCCACACTATATAGCATTCTGTTTACTGCCACTCTGTGTACCTCGCTCAGCCACATTATATAGCATTCTGTTCACTGTTCTGTGTCTGCTGGGAATAGTGGTACGCCGCTCGCTCAGCCACACTATATAGCATTCTGTTTACTGTTCTGTGTCTGCTGGGAATAGTGGTACACCGCTCGCTCAGCCACACTATATAGCATTCTGTTTACTGTTCTGTGTCTGCTGGGAATAGTGGTACACCGCTCGCTCAGCCACACTATATAGCATTCTGTTTACTGTTCTGTGTCTGCTGGGAATAGTAGTACACCGCTCACCCGCCACTGTATAGCATTGTGCTCTGTGTCGCTGCTGGGAATAGTGGTACACCGCTCACCCGTCACTGTATAGCATTGTGCTCTGTGTCGCTGCTGGGAATAGTGGTACAGTATAGCATTTCTGTACTGCCACTGTACTGCTGCCAGTCAGCGTGTACTGTAAGGATAAGTGAAATGAGGAAGAAATCCGGTGAAAGAGGGAGGGGCAAGGGAAGAGGTGTTTCCCCTGACGGTTCACGTACAGGCCACAGGGGAGCACCCAAGAAAACCCACTCAATACCGCCCATGTTGTCCAGGACAACAACCCTCACAAATCCAAAAGAACAGGACCAGATAATTACTTGGATGACCTCTCAAGCGTCCAGCAGTGGGTTAAGCAGCACCAGCACATCACGCACGAGGTCCGAGTCCTCAGCCAGTTACAAGGAGCCAGTGGGCACAAAGCTGACACAACCGGCAGCGACACCACGCACACAACTGCCAGATAACCAGTCCGATGACTTACCTCAGGACACAATGGGGTATTCGCAGGAGCTATTCCCAGCCCAACAAACTTCCACCTTTCAAAGGTCAATGGAGGAACAGCCAGAAATGTTGTGCCTGGATTCACAACCGTTAACTGTGGGAAATGCACCGCGCACTGAAATACAAGGCGAGTCCGAGGAGGACTCGGAAACCCAAATCCCAGAGCAATTTGGGCAGGAGGGGTTGCAATTGCAGGAGGTCGGCCGACAAGATCTGGAAGACGACGTTGGAGTGTGCTGCGCAGAGGTTGTTGTGGGGAGCTCTACTCCACGGCGGCGGCCCACAATGACATATGACGAGTTTGAGGAGATGGAAGAGGAGGGTATGGACAATGTGGACAGAGACCCAGATTTTGTTTGTGAACGAGAACATCGCCGTCGTAGCAGCAGCACAGATGAGTCTGTTGAAGAACCCACTGCTGCACGAGTTCGCCTTGTGCCACAAGGTAGGCGGCGCGCAATTTCAGGCACCACAAGCGTGGAAGTTCAAGTGAGAGGCAAAAGAGGAGCAAACAGAAATCGCCAGCAAGGAGGCAGGTGCTCCAAAGTCTGGGCTTTCTTTGAAGACTGCACTGAGGATGTTACCATGGCGATTTGCAAGGTGTGCAAGACCCGCCTGAGCAGGGGGAAAAGTATTAACAACCTCTCCACCACCAGCATGAGCCGTCACATGCTATCCAAACATCCCACTCTGTGGGCAAACGCGTCAGGACAGGGTACCAGCAACAACACTGCCTCCCTTGGGTTCACCAGACTCACCACCAGACCCGCCTCAGCAGCAGCAGTAGCCCAGCCATTGCGTGGTTCACAACATTCACAAACATCAGACGACGCTGACACTGTCACTTTCCGGAGTAGTGCTCTTGAGGTCTCCCAGTGTTCATCAAACACAACAACCAACAGCCCTTCCGTGTGCAGCGCTATGGTTCAGTTGTCTGTGTCGGAGATGTTTGAGCGCAAGAGGAAATTGCCAGCAAATGACCCCCGGGCCGTGGCAGTAACAGCCAGCATAGCCAAGCTTCTGGCCTGCGAAATGCTGCCATATCGAGTGGTGGAGACAAACAGCTTCAAGGGCATGATGTCAGTGGCCATCCCACGTTACGTGGTTCCCAGCCGCTACCACTTTGCGCGCTCTGCAGTGCCTGAGTTGCATGAGCACGTGGTCAGCAAAATAACCCGAAGCTTGAAGAATGCCGTTGCCTGCAAGGTTCACCTCACCACTGACACCTGGACGAGTGCGTTCGGCCAGGGTCGATACATCTCCCTTACCGCGCACTGGGTGAACCTTGTGGAGCCTGGCAGCGATTCCTCACCTGCTACGGCGCGGGTGTTGCCCATGCCGCAAACAGCTGCACCGCCGTCCCCCCCACTGGATAACAACAGCAGCACCTACCTCTCTGACTCCTTGTCCTCCAACGCATCTCAAAGCTGTACCTCATCCGGAAACGCTAACCCAGCAGCAGTAGGATCGTGGAAGCAGTGCAGCACAGCTGTTGGCATGCGTCAGCAAGCGTTGCTGAAGCTAATCTGCCTTGGGGATAAGCAGCACACAGGGGAGGAAATTTGGAGGGGAATAAAGGAACAGACGGATTTGTGGCTGGCACCGCTGGACCTGAAACCGGGCATGGTTGTGTGTGAAAATGGGAGTAATCTCATTCGCGCTTTAAGGTTGGCTAAGCTGACACACATCCCTTGCCTGGCGCACGTGATGAACCTAGTAGTTCAGCGGTTCCTGAGGACATACCCAGGCGTGGCCGATCTTCTGTTGAAGGTGCGTCGAGTGGCCAAACATTGTAGAAATTCCAGTACTGCTTCGGGGGCACTTGCCAAGATGCAGGAGCGCTTCAATCTCCCCCACCATCGCTTGCTGTGTGATGTCCCTACGCGCTGGAATTCTACGCTGCACATGCTAGCCCGCTTTTGCGAGCAGAAGAGTGCAGTGGTCCAGTACATGACGGCGCAGTACCGAGGCGCATCCGGCCAGCTGCCAAGCTTCTGTGGATCCGATTGGGCTAACATGTTGGACCTCTGCCAAGTCCTCCAAAATTTTGAGCAATCCACGTTGCTTGTGAGCAGTGACAACTCTTCAGTCAGCATTACCATACCACTGCTGTGTTTACTGAAGAGGTCGATGTTAAAAATCAAGGAAACAGCTGTCATGATGCAACTGGGGGAATCTGAAGGAGAAAACGATCAGCGTGATGGTACCAACATCAGGCCATCCGCCTCAGGGAACGCTGGCCCCAGCAGCTATGACGAAGAAGAGGAGGAGGAACAGCTGGAGTTTGAGCAGGAATTTCATGCCACCACTGACGAGGGCCAGAGCGGTGCACGTTGGACTTCCACAATTCAACGCGAATGGTCAGCAGAAGCAGACCAGGAGGAAGGTGACGACTATGATGCATCACAACAACTATCACAACGCTCACAAGAGGATGATGAGGATTCTGGTAGGACTCTGGCACACATGGCTCAATTCATGCTAGACTGCATTGAACGTGACCCACGCATTGTGCGCATTCTGGACAACACCAATTACTGGGTTTATACCCTTCTGGATCCACGGTACAAACACAATGTTCCAAAACTGCTTGAAGAAAGAGTCAGACAGGTCAAAATGGAAGAATATCAGCAGGCCCTTGTGGAGACTTTAGAGAGGAGATTGACATCCTCCCCCTCCTCTAGCCAGTTGTACGTAGAGTTGGGCCGAACCTCCGATTTTAGGTTCGCGAACCGGGTTCGCGAACTTTCGCGGAAGGTTCGGTTCGCGTTAAAGTTCGCGAACCGCAATAGACTTCAATGGGGATGCGAACTTTGAAAAAAAAAAAAAATTATGCTGGCCACAAAAGTGATGGAAAAGATGTTTCAAGGGGTCTAACACCTGGAGGGGGGCATGGCGGAGTGGGATACACGCCAAAAGTCACCGGGAAAAATCTGGATTTGACGCAAAGCAGCGTTTTAAGGGCAGAAATCACATTGAATGCTAAATGACAGGCCTAAAGTGCTTTAAAACATCTTGCATGTGTATACATCAATCAGGGAGTGTAATTAAGGTACTGCTTCACACTGACACACCAAACTCCACTGAACAGAACAGGTATGCAGTGGCGGGTTCACTGAACAGAACAGGTATGCAGTGGCGGGTCCACTGAACAGGTATACAGTGGCGGGTCCACTGAACAGAACAGGTATGCAGTGGCGGGTTCACTAAACAGGTATACAGTGGCGGGTCCACTGAACAGAACAGGTATGCAGTGGTGGGTTCACAGAACAGGTATGCAGTGGCAGGATCAATGAACAGGTATGCAGTGGCAGGATCACTGAACAGGTATGCAGTGGCAGGATCAATGAACAGGTATGCAGTGGCAGGATCAATGAACAGGTATGCAGTGGCAGGATCAATGAACAGGTATGCAGTGGCAGGATCAATGAACAGGTATGCAGTGGCAGGATCAATGAACAGGTATGCAGTGGCAGGATCAATGAACAGGTATGCAGTGGCAGGATCACTGAACAGGTATGCAGTGGCAGGATCAATGAACAGGTATGCAGTGGCAGGATCAATGAACAGGTATGCAGTGGCAGGATCAATGAACAGGTATGCAGTGGCAGGATCAATGAACAGGTATGCAGCCAGGGACAAGCTAAGGCTAACTAATCTTTCCCTATGAGAGACTGCAGTAGCTCGCCCTACTCTAACTAATGCAGGCACACGAGTGGCCACGGCCGCCGCTGCCTGCCTATATAAGGGGGGGTGGGGCTCCAGGGGCTAGTGTAGCCTAATTGGCTACACTGGGCCTGCTGACTGTGATGTAGAGGGTCAAAGTTGACCCTCAGTGCATTATGGGGCGAACCGCAATGGGGCGAACTTTTCCGCAATAAAGTTCGCGTGCGGTACCCGCACGCGAACCACCTAGGTTCGCGCGAACCAGGTTCGCCGGCGAACCGTTCGGCCCAACTCTAGTTGTACGCAGACAGACTGACTTCCGCAAACCCAGGACGACCAGGAGGGCAGCAAACAACGCAAGCCGCAGCTAGTACCCAAAAGGGAACGGTATCGGCAGTGTCCTTGGAGTGGGAAAATTTTCTGACACCCATGCAGCAGCAGCCCACTGAACAGCAAGCGTGCAGATCCACCTCCAACACCGATCGCCTGGAGAAGATGGTCAAGGACTACACAATCCATCTGCACCTTTCAACTATTGGGTATCGAAGCTAGACACCTGGCACGAACTGGCAATGTACGCAATAGAGGTGCTGGCTTGCCCGGCAGCCAGCGTTATGTCGGAACGCTGTTTCAGTGCTGCCGGAGGCATCGTCACAGATCGGCGTATCCGCCTCTCTACAGAAAATGCAGACCGTCTGACTCAAATTAAAATGAATCAATCCTGGATTGGAAATGACTACGCAACACTCCAGGACCCCAACCAAGTAACATGACCAATGAACATCTGGGATGGTGTAGCGTTTCCGGTCCCTGTTTATTGAACCTCTCATCTGTATTACATTTATGACTGCATGGCGGCAAAAAGCATTGCTGCTTTATCCGCACGCTTTTTGTCCTCATGCAAGGCCTGGGTTGTTGTGTCTCAAAAACCGTGGCCTTCTCCTCCTGCGCCTGCTCCTGTTCCATCACGTCTGCTGCTGCTGGGTTAGCGTTGCCGCGTGGTCCCTGTTTATTGAACCACTTATCTTTATTACATTTATGACTGCATGGCGGTACAAAGCATGCTATCCGCACGCTTCTTGCCCTCATGCAAGGCCTGGGTTGTTGTGTCTCAAAAACCGTGGCCTTCTCCTCCTGCGCCTGCTCCTGTTCCATCACGTCTGCTGCTGCTGGGTTAGCGTTGCCGCGTGGTCCCTGTTTATTGAACCACTTATCTTTATTACATTTATGACTGCATGGCGGTACAAAGCATGCTATCCGCACGCTTCTTGCCCTCATGCAAGGCCGGGGTTGTTGTGTCTCACAAAGCGTGGCCTTCTCCTCCTGCGCCTCCTCCTGTTCCATCACGTCTGCTGCTGCTGGGTTAGCGTTGCCGCGTGGTCCCTGTTTATTGAACCACTTATCTTTATTACATTTATGACTGCATGGCGGTACAAAGCATGCTATCCGCACGCTTCTTGCCCTCATGCAAGGCCTGGGTTGTTGTGTCTCACAAAGCGTGGCCTTCTCCTCCTGCGCCTCCTCCTGTTCCATCACGTCTGCTGCTGCTGGGTTAGCGTTGCCGCGTGGTCCCTGTTTATTGAACCACTTATCTTTATTACATTTATGACTGCATGGCGGTAAAAAGCATGCTATCCGCACGCTTTTTGTCCTCATGCAAGGCCTGGGTTGTTGTGTCTCACAAAGCGTGGCCTTCTCCTCCTGCGCCTCCTCCTGTTCCATCACGTCTGCTGCTGCTGGGTTAGCGTTGCCGCGTGGTCCCTGTTTATTGAACCACTTATCTTTATTACATTTATGACTGCATGGCGGTACAAAGCATGCTATCCGCACGCTTCTTGCCCTCATGCAAGGCCTGGGTTGTTGTGTCTCACAAAGCGTGGCCTTCTCCTCCTGCGCCTCCTCCTGTTCCATCACGTCTGCTGCTGCTGGGTTAGCGTTGCCGCGTGGTCCCTGTTTATTGAACCACTTATCTTTATTACATTTATGACTGCATGGCGGTACAAAGCATGCTATCCGCACGCTTCTTGCCCTCATGCAAGGCCTGGGTTGTTGTGTCTCACAAAGCGTGGCCTTCTCCTCCTGCGCCTCCTCCTGTTCCATCACGTCTGCTGCTGCTGGGTTAGCGTTGCCGCGTGGTCCCTGTTTATTGAACCACTTATCTTTATTACATTTATGACTGCATGGCGGTAAAAAGCATGCTATCCGCACGCTTCTTGCCCTCATGCAAGGCCTGGGTTGTTGTGTCTCACAAAGCGTGGCCTTCTCCTCCTGCGCCTCCTCCTGTTCCATCACGTCTGCTGCTGCTGGGTTAGCGTTGCCGCGTTGTCCCTGTTTATTGAACCACTTATCTTTATTACATTTATGACTGCATGGCGGTACAAAGCATGCTATCCGCACGCTTCTTGCCCTCATGCAAGGCCTGGGTTGTTGTGTCTCACAAAGCGTGGCCTTCTCCTCCTGCGCCTCCTCCTGCTCCATCACGTCTGCTGCTGCTGGGTTAGCGTTGCCGCGTGGTCCCTGTTTATTGAACCACTTATCTTTATTTCATTTATGACTGCATGGCGGTACAAAGCATGCTATCCGCACGCTTCTTGCCCTCATGCAAGGCCTGGGTTGTTGTGTCTCACAAAGCGTGGCCTTCTCCTCCTGCGCCTCCTCCTGTTCCATCACGTCTGCTGCTGCTGGGTTAGCGTTGCCGCGTGGTCCCTGTTTATTGAACCACTTATCTTTATTACATTTATGACTGCATGGCGGTACAAAGCATGCTATCCGCACGCTTCTTGCCCTCATGCAAGGCCTGGGTTGTTGTGTCTCACAAAGCGTGGCCTTCTCCTCCTGCGCCTCCTCCTGTTCCATCACGTCTGCTGCTGCTGGGTTAGCGTTGCCGCGTGGTCCCTGTTTATTGAACCACTTATCTTTATTACATTTATGACTGCATGGCGGTAAAAAGCATGCTATCCGCACGCTTTTTGTCCTCATGCAAGGCCTGGGTTGTTGTGTCTCACAAAGCGTGGCCTTCTCCTCCTGCGCCTCCTCCTGTTCCATCACGTCTGCTGCTGCTGGGTTAGCGTTGCCGCGTGGTCCCTGTTTATTGAACCACTTATCTTTATTACATTTATGACTGCATGGCGGTACAAAGCATGCTATCCGCACGCTTTTTGTCCTCATGCAAGGCCTGGGTTGTTGTGTCTCACAAAGCGTGGCCTTCTCCTCCTGCGCCTCCTCCTGTTCCATCACGTCTGCTGCTGCTGGGTTAGCGTTGCCGCGTGGTCCCTGTTTATTGAACCACTTATCTTTATTACATTTATGACTGCATGGCGGTAAAAAGCATGCTATCCGCACGCTTTTTGTCCTCATGCAAGGCCTGGGTTGTTGTGTCTCACAAAGCGTGGCCTTCTCCTCCTGCGCCTCCTCCTGTTCCATCACGTGTGCTGCTGCTGGGTTAGCGTTACCGGTCCCTTTTCCTGGAACCTCTTATATGTATTACATTTATGACTGCATGCCGGCAAAAAACATGTTACCTGTGCAAAGAAAACAGACATTTCCCGCATTTAAAAGACAGTTTTCCCTTTGAAACTTTAAAATCGATTTTCTCAAAAACTATAAGCTCTTTTTGCTAATTTTTTTTCCTCTTGTACCCACTCCCAAGGTGCACATACCCTGTAAATTTGGGGTATGTAGCATGTAAGGAGGCTTTACAAACCACAAAAGTTCGGGTCCCCATTGACTTCCATTATGTTCGGACTTCGGGTCGAACACCCGAACATCGCGGCCATGTTCGGCCTGTTCGGCCCGAACCCGAACATCTAGATGTTCGCCCAACACTACATATGAGGTGATGAGTCATTCAGATGCGGCCCATATTGGTGAGCGCTTGCTTTGTTTTCTGCTGTCTGTATTGAATGTAAGTTACACATTTTAGCGTAGCTGCTGCCAGGGCAAAGACATTTGCTTTTAACTTAGGTCAGTTTAGTGTTAGGACATCTGCCTTGGAGATTTACCTCAACGTTGGTGCAGATGTCCAGTATATCTATATTTTTGCATGCAAAACTATGATGGAAGCTAAAATTTCTCCATAGACCAGTATTGCATTGTTTGGATGCGGGCGTACATTTTAGTCCAGGGGGGGCGGTGTGCGCCACAGCGATTAACCATTCAATTGTACAGTATTGGGTCAGGGATGCGCAGCCTTTTACCTATATTTTGTTTCCACAGTCATGTAACTACCAGGCTAGCAGCACCCATTGTGCTATCCTGTTTTGCATGGTAAGTATTTAGTTTGCATATGTTTTGCATCTGTCTGATTGCTGAGTGTGTATTTGAGCTATTTAAGCGGTGCATATGAGGTGATGAGTCATTCAGATGCGGCCCATATTGGTGAGCGCTTGCTTTGTTTTCTGCTGTCTGTATTGAATGTAAGTTACACATTTTAGCGTAGCTGCTGCCAGGGCAAAGACATTTGCTTTTAACTTAGGTCAGTTTAGTGTTAGGACATCTGCCTTGGAGATTTACCTCAACGTTGGTGCAGATGTCCAGTATATCTATATTTTTGCATGCAAAACTATGATGGAAGCTAAAATTTCTCCATAGACCAGTATTGCATTGTTTGGATGCGGGCGTACATTTTAGTCCAGGGGGGGCGGTGTGCGCCACAGCGATTAACCATTCAATTGTACAGTATTGGGTCAGGGATGCGCAGCCTTTTACCTATATTTTGTTTCCACAGTCCTGTAACTACCAGGCTAGCAGCACCCATTGTGCTATCCTGTTTTGCATTGTAAGTATTTAATTTGCATATGTTTTGCATCTGTCTGATTGCTGAGTGTGTATTTGAGCTATTTAAGCGGTGCATATGAGGTGATGAGTCATTCAGATGCGGCCCATATTGGTGAGCGCTTGCTTTGTTTTCTGCAGAGAGAGCTTTCTGTTAGTGGGCTGTGACCACTCCACCAATGTTTATTTATTTTTTTGTAAATATTTATTTTTACAATAAATGTTGCTATTTTTTTTATTATTTTTTTATTATTTTTTTAAGCCACCCTCCCTCCCCTCAGTGCGATCGGCTTTCATAGGTTTCAGCCTTTCAGCTTCAGCCTATGACAGCGGATTGCTTCTCTGCCGCCTGGGGACAGCCGTGTCACATGGCTGTCCTCAGTACAGCGCTGACATAGATTGCAGTGCTGTACAGAGTAAATAGATGGTGGTTTCACCATCTAACAGTCTCCTATCGGCGATTAACGCTGGGAAACTGATGGCGGAGCAGAGCTCCGTCATTCAAGCAGAGAAGCGCGCACAGCGGCGTGCGCAATCTCCTGCAAAACCCCAATTGGCGTGTAGTGGTCCTGAGGCTGCCGCCATGTTCATGGCAATTGGCGTTATGTGGTCGGCAACAGATTAAAGGGCACCTGAAGTGAGAGGGATATGGAGTTGGTGGCCATGTTTATTTACTTTTAAATAATTTGCCTGGCATGCCTGCTCATCTCTTCGGCTTCAGTAGTATCTGGATCACATACCTGTAACAAGCATTCATCTAAACAAGATAGAACTTAGTCAGAAACACCTGATCTGTATGTTTGTTTAGGGTCTATAGCAAAAGTATTAGTGGCAGAGGATCAGCGGGACAGCCTGGCAACTGGTATTATTTAAAATTAAATAAATATGTCTGCTTCCATATCTCTCGCCTTTAAAGTGAACCAGAGACGAAGCACCCTTATGTATTTTACCATATATATCAGTAGGAACACTAGAGAAAACACCTACCCTGCTCTCTGTTTCATTCTTCACTGTTCAGCCTGCTTCTTATCAGCCCTGATAAAATCCCCGACTGAGCATTCAGTCTGGCTTTGGTCAGGAATTATTATAGCTGAGTCATTATAGCAGAGCCAGAAGGGGGTAGTCTTGGGCTTGAAAAGACATTAGAGAAGACAGACTCCACTATAATGATGCCTGAGCAAAGCCAGACTGAATGCTCAGTCGGGGATTTTATCAGGGCTGATTAGAAGCAGGCTGAGCAGTGAAGAATAAAACAGAGAGCAGGGTTGGTGTTTTCTCTAATGTTTCCACTGATATATATGGTCAAATACATGAGGGTGCTTCGTCTCTGGTTCACTTTAAGTATGACTGCACATGCCACATGCTTGTTATAGGTGTGTGATTCAGACATTACTACAGCCAAAGAGATCAGCCAGATGCTAGGCAACTGGTACTGCTTATAAGGAAATAAATGTGTCAGCCACCATATGACTCTCACTTCAGGTGTTCTTTAAAGAATCTTGTCACTGTTTGAGCATTGGGGATTGAAATCAATTCAGTTATCCTGGTCATGGCATATTAGAGTGGCAGCCAGTTATCTTGTAAAATCAACCTGACATTCTTGAGATATAGCTGCTGTCATTGTGCTGTGTTCAGCAAGTCCCTCAGAAACACAATATCGTATCACTTATCTAATTATTTATACCTACTCTTACTTGTTTCTCCCTTTCACCGTTGATGGAATAAAGCAGGAAAAAAAAACCTTGAATTTACAAATCGTTTAGTTTAACCATTTTGGTACACGAAAAAGAGCAGAGTGATTTGGGGAGAAAAGATCAAGAAGGCAACAGAAATATATTGTGTCTGAATAATATGCCTTTATGTCATTACGTCTGAGAAAAATGTGCCGGTGTCATGTAAAGCCTAGAACATTCTGCAGCAAGCTACATATCTGAAGCAAGGTTAACGCTTAACTTAATGTTCCTATGAATGTTTATGTCATCATGCTGTAACTTGTAAGCCTTTGGCAGTGTCTCCTTTTTGATTTTGCAACCCCACCAATGACACCCTTCCCAATGGACAAAATCAGACTTGAATTGCTGGATCTCTGTAAAATCGCATGATGCATCTTATACCCTGTTTGCATGTACCTTATGCTATGTTGTATGTATTACCTTGTACAACAGAGTACCCAAGCAAGCAGCTCAGGGTGACCCAAAAACACTAGGAAAGGATAGGGGACTAAAAGAGACCAAAAAGCCCTCCTACTAAAAAGCAATGCTTAGTGTGATTGGCCTTATTAAAACAGAAGATATTAGCGGTAATTTAGATTTAAGTGAACATCTGGGGTTACCCACAATGCACCACTACTGAATATGCAAATTATCTCTTTATGCCCCTGAAACCAAGGTTACATCCAATGTAACGCAAGCCTGGCTTCAGGTGAATAAAGAGATAATTTGCATATTCAGTAGCGGTGTATAGTGGGTAACCAAAGACGTTCACTTAAAGCTGAATTATCGCTAATACCTTCAATTTTAAAGTGGATCGAGATGAACTTTTACTCATTGCATAATTGTGTTCCTTACATATAGTTTATAGGGCATTCCTCAAGCCGAATACTTTTTTTGTTTTGTTTTAATACTCTAATTCCCTATAAACTACGGTAAACAAGCCTCACCCACAGCTCCTTTTGTGCCTTGACACTATAGCAAGGGCTTATGGGAGCTCAGTCTGGGCAGGAGGAGGAGGAGGTTACTAGCCATTGATTTCAGAGGCAGAGGGAAGGAAGGAGGAGGAGAGGTGACTGAATTTACATGCAGGCAAGCTGATAGAATCTCCAGCCCTCAGACTGTGACAATGAGACAAAGAGAACACGGCTGCCCTCATTTTATCACAGGAATAAATAATCATACACTTTTGAAGCTGTTTGCAGCTAGATATGGTGTGTAAACTATCTAAACTTTAGATAAGATATATAGGCAAGTTACTTGTTATAGTTAGTTTTTCATCTTGCATCCGCTTTAACCTTCCTGGCGGTAAGCCGCGCAGGAGGTTTTCTCAGGCCCTGCTGGGCCGATTTGCGCAATTTTTTTTTTTTGCTGCATGTAGCTAGCACTTTGCTAGCTGCGTGAGCACACCGATCGCCGCTGCCCCGCGCCGATTTGCCACTATCCGCCGCGCCGCAGAGCCCCCCCCCCCTAGACCCCGTGCGCTGCCTGGCCTATCAGCGCTAGGCAGCGCTGAGGGGTGGATTGAGACTGCCTTAGACGTCACGACGTCCATGACGTCGGTGACGTCATCCCGCCCCGTCTTTAATAGACCGCCAGGAGGGTTAAGAAGGCAAATTGCACTAAGTTTTACCTTGTGTTACCTCTCTGTCTAACGGCATCCATTAACATTGTATGTATACAGAGGCGGGACAAGGTCCTCCAGCACCCAAGGCTGAGACACCAAAGTGCGCCCCTCCATCCCTCCCACCCCAGCCATCAACACTAATTGCTATTAGACTAAAAGGCGCCACAGGGCCCACAACCTCCCCAACACCTTAATATCTAGTTATCTGGCTTGCAGTCACTGCCATGTATCCCCTTTTCTTATTTCTTTCTGCTTCAAACACAATTAGGAATGACAGCTGAATGAATTCTGCGCCCCCTCCTACACTGCGCCCTGAGGCTGGAGCCTCTCCAGCCTATGCCTCGGCCCGGCCCTGTATGTATATAATAAATGCTGCTGCTGCTACATGATGATGATAGTAATAATAATAATAATTATAGGTATAGTTTGTCATGGAAATGCAAACGTCCAATTTGAGAAGGTAGAGAGCAATGCATGTGCTCTCACTGATGTCACAAACAAGGAAGCTTCTCTTCCTATTGACAGTTTGCACTACTATTTGACCTTTATAGATAAATACCAAGTCTGGATTAATAAATATTACAAGCCACTCAATGATAATGCTGACCACTAGCCTTAGTTCAGCTGGCAAACATGTGGTACTTTGCAATACATAAAAAGCTTTTAATATTGGTATTTTGTGGATTTGTTTCAAATGTAAATAAATGAATTTGTATCTTCATCATCATACACATGGCTAAGCATCCCTAGACATATCTTCTTAGACTAGCACAACCTTTAAGGTGAGCCAGATTAATTAAGGGAAGTGTATGAGCAACCTTGATGTGTTTGGATTTACTGATGGGTTTGTATTTATTTACTTTGTTACCTCTTTTAACAGGATTGATAGTGGTGTCTTATTCAGACTCTGCATAAAATCGTGACTAGGAGGTAATTCTGTGCACAGCGAGTCTCTTGAGTGATATCAAACATTTCCCAAGTGAATTCTTGCCATTTCTAGCAACTTTGAAATTATTTAGAAAATAACTAGTTTGCAGGTGATTAAAATGCTGTGAAGTGTTTCTTGTGCTTGCTGCTAGAGGAGGATTACTTTGTATGAAGAAAAGCATATTATAGATTTATGTTTAACACCAGCATCATATGAACCACCAGCATTTTTGAAAAATGTCACTTTAATTTAATTTTTAATCAACAAACCAGTGCTTTTTTGTTTTCTACATATCCTGCCATCTTTAGAAATCAGTGTGATGAAATGTAGGAGAGCTTATAAGAGTTTACTTATTTTTAATTTTAGTTGCAAAGAGATTTAGTTACTCTTATTTTGGAGATGTTTTGTTATGCATTACTCACCAGTTTAGTAATGTCTACAACTAGTGATGAGCAAAAAGCGTTATAGAGGCTCTGGAGGGGTAGCAACGCCTCCCCCTCGTGCCAAAGCTCTTGCCCATACCATACCACCCAGAGCCCAAGAGGAGGTGTTGCCCGGGAGGGGGGGGGGGGGGGGGGATTAATGAACCCACACCAATATACTCAGGATAATGATTGAAGTTCCTTACCGCATATACATGCACACATCCATTTCCACCGACACTTGCTATACTATACTATAGCAGGCCCTGGCAAAAGCATTTTTAAATGATCACATATAGCAAGCCCTAGCAATAGCATCATCCAATGGGAATCCTCCCTGTGGTGTAAGCATGGGTGTGCACGGTGCAGAAGGTGTAGAGGGCACCAGGGGTGTCTGGGGTGCTGTGGGGGCCAGCAGGGGGTGCTATGGATGCAGTGTATGCAGGGGCAGAGAAGCTTGCTATACTTATGTATAGCAAGCCCCAGCAAGCATCTTTAAAAGTGCCGCTGGTGCTCCCCATTGCTCCCTTAATTGTTAAGTGACAAACGAGGAGCTCAAGCAGCACATTTATTGATACCTTTTACTGGGACTTGCTATACATAAGTGCTGGCGGTGATCGACCTGTGTGCAAATGTGCGGCGGGAATCTCCAATCAACATCCAAAGAACATTGGCGTAGAATAATTTCTGAAGGCTATTGGCATGGGATCATTAATTAAAGGCAAGTATTTATAGTTAATTAAGAACAATATCAAATTGCCAAGCTTTGCTGGTTTATGGAGGAAGCAAGGGAGTTTCAGAAAGACATCTACTACTGCTTCATTGACTATACCAAAGCATTTGATTCTGCAGATTACAATTACGGCAAGTGCTTAAAGAGATGGGAGTACCGGATCACCTATCGTGTCTCCTGAGTAACTTGTATGCACTGCAGGTGAAAAAGCAACTGTGAGAACTGAACATAAAAACAACCAATTGGCTCAATATTGGAAAAGGAGAATGACAAGGCACCCACATTGTCACCCTATTTATTTAACTTATATGCAGAGTATATCATGGAAAATGCTGTATTGGATGAAGCAAAATCTGGAATTAAGATTGCTAAAAGTAATATTACTAATCTCAGATATGCATATGATACCACTCCTATGGCAGAAAGTGAAGAAGAATTAAGTGAAAGAGGAGAGTGCAGAAGTTGGCCTAGGGCATCAAGCATCAAGACCCATTCCCTTCTGGCATATAGGGGAGAAGAAATGGAAGCATAAAGTATCAGACTTTATGTTCTCGGGTTCAAAGATCACTGCACATGGAGAATGCAGCCATGACAATAAAAGTTGTTTACTCCTTGGAAGGAAAGCAATGATAAACTTGAACAGCAAATATGTCACCTTGTCTACAAAGGTTTGTATAGTCAAAGCTGCAGGTTTTCCAGCAGTAATATATGGTTGTGAGAGTTGTACCTCAAGAAAGAAAGGCTGAGCACAGAAGAATCAACGCTTTTGAATTCTGGTGCTGCAGAAGACTTTTTAGAGTTCCTTGGACTGCAAGAAGATCCAAGCAGTCAATCCTTAAAGAAATTAACTTTGTTCAATAGAAGGAGCAATGGTGAAGCTGAAATACTTTGGACTTAGACAATTCACTTTTTCTCCTGAGTTTTCTCCTAGGAGATCAGTTTTCATCTTCAAATGAGGAATAACTTTTCAGTACTATCAAAATTATTTTGAGTATTTTTTTTCTTTGCTAGTGGTTTAAAATACATTTTATTAACAAATTTGAAAATATAACCTAGGAGAAAACTCAGGAAAAAAAAGTGAATTGCCTACGGGCCATAATGAGGCAGGATTCACTGGAGAAGACCCTGATGCTGGGAAAGATTGAGGACAAAAAAAATGAGCGGGCAGCAGAGGACGAGATGACTATACTAGTATCATGGAAGTAAAAATCATGAGCTTGGACAAGCTTCGAGAGGCAGTAGAGGATAGAGGGGCATGGAGTGCTGTCGTCCATGGAGTGTCAAAGAGTTGGACACAAGTGAATTGTGACTGAACAACTCAACAATAAAGGACTTTTTTCATTGTTGCATTTTTATTTGTGGAAATGGGTAAGGGGAACATTAGTACCCCTATAACCATTTCAACTCAGGGAATGGGCATCCGGGGGCTTCCTTGCTTTGTTTCATTAAAGTTTACTGCCACTGCTCGGCTATCCTTTTTTCTTATTATTGATTTATGGGATGCTGTTCTTGAGATATTGAAAAATAGTGCTTGTTAATTTCTGAGCTCCATTCGTGGCAATATAAATCTTCTAATCAATAGCGCTAACTGTACAAAATAGGCACTTGGTTACATTGTGGCTTTACTGTGGTTCTAATTAGCAGCTTTATAGTCAGGGAATGAGTAAATTGCAGCTTTGCAGCTACCGTTATTAGGGGTTATAAAATTGGTAAGTATGTGTAATGATCTGCTCTGCTGTCTGCACAGGTAGGCAGCTTTTTGACCATTTTTTAGGTCTGTATGCTGCAGGTCCCTGGAAAGGAGACCTGTCTTCATTCTGCAAGTTTCAGAGCTGCTGTTCTGCTGAGGGATTTGCATCCACTTGTCATGCAAATTGCTTATCTGCTTCCTTTGAAGGCTTGCAGTATAAATACCATTTCCTCCCAGAATTCCCTGCTGGTCATAAAGGTTTGATCCTGCTAGACTTACCTTGAATCTCAGCCCTCTGCAAATTGTTTACTAATATTATCTTAGAGTAGTTATCCTTGGGAGTGCACTAGCATTCCTTCTAGCATAGGTAGGTTGTTATTATCTGTAGTGCCTAGTTCTGTCTTTCTGTTGCGATTGTTCTGTCGCCAGCGGCGGCTGACAGGGAATCGCTCTGTCTTGTCTGGATCACATCCGCCCTAGCGGTAGAGGCGGTGGTTCCTTCTGTACTCTGTCTAGGAGAGGAGCATTTAACAGAATTTATGTATGTCCACCAATCTAGTCGCCACCTGGCGACGGTGAACACACAACAGCGAAGACCAAGTGGGAGCACAATCGCAAGAATGGCGATTGCTAATAGCGACACAATACTGAGTAAAGACAGAGCATAGGAAGAACAAAGACAGAACCGATAACAAACTGTAATCCAACACAAAAGAGCAGACAGGACTAACTACGCCTGATAAATTAGGAAAACCCGATCCCAATATCACCTAGCCTTACAAATGTGCACTAAGATTTAGCAGCAGTGCCTCATGATCTAAGATTTAAAACGTCTCATATTTTGTGTGTCACCAGACAGCAGATATTATCTTATTGGGGTTCAACAGACTCTCCCCCTACACCTGAATTATTTTACTCAGTCAATTATAATATGCAATATGATAGGAGGATTTATAGGTAGACATACACCAGCAATGTAAACTCAACACAATAGGTAAAGGGAAGGATTATGATCCAATCTGGGGTCATGGATCTAGACCATAACTGTAGTAAACATACAGAGGCATTTGTTACTGATGTGACTATTATAATTGTTTATATTTTGTGTTAATAATAGGTTTTAACAACTTGGACTAAAATCAGTTGAGATGCCTTTCCAATTATAATGAACTGTCTTCATACTTGACATGACTCCCATACCAGTAGTCAAAGCTTTTTGAGATTATCATTATCCCTCTAAATACATTTGGTCTTTCCTTTAGATCCATATATTCATCATAGATATCTGCAGCGGTATTTTATTACATCTTTTTATTCTGTGAGTTTGTGTGATACTATACTGTTGACTGGAATCCATGTTCAATTTACTCCTTCAGGCAGTTGGTCTTTGCCCCTGGCGGAGACATATATACCACATAACTCCTCTGATTAGAGCTCATAATTCTAGTCCCATGTATCCCATAGAAAAGTAACAGTTAAGTGGTTTGATAGTGTGGAATTTTTATAACCTGGGTTTTTTTTTATTACTCTGTCGGATACAAATCACAAGTACCCTGTAACAGTGGCTACGTTTTTATACACATTTTGTATGATCCTTTATTGCTCAATAAAATCATTTAAAAAATGATCATCGTGTCTTAACTATAGTTGATCAAATTTCAATATAAAAAACATGCCCTTAGGTGTACAGTCTTTCCTTCTTTTTTTTTGCAGCTGGGACTTGATGTCCGCTTTTATATTGTCACTAGCCGACCCGCGGCGTAGCATACGCCGCATAAGGCCCCGTTCACACTTGCGGTTCTCTGCCAAACGGACCGGATGACCTGACCGGATCCGGACCGGATCCGGATCAGTTTGCATCAGGTGTTCATCAGGATGCGATCCGGATCCGTTTGGCAAAAGATAGTAGAAAAGGAATAAAAATGTTGGGGTCTGGGAGGTCAGCAGAAGGTGGACCTGTCTAATCAGGCCCTCCGCTGTTTAGCACTCACCTCCACCTCCGACATACTGCCAACATCTCCAGCACGTTTAAAATCACTGCTGCTCCACTCCAAAATGCTTGCCCATGTGTCCCCATCCAAAATCGCCGCTTCAATACGCATAGGAAGTGGGGTGCAACATCCGGATTTTTAGCCAGTGTGTTGTGCGCTCTCCGGTTCTCATTGGTTTGTATTGGCCGGATGGTGCAGTCCGGCTCCGCTCTGGATACGGCTGCCGGAGGAGCCGGACCAAAAAATAGCGCATGTTGGGTCTTATGCCGGAGTCCGGATCCGGATCCGGTCCGGACGAAACGGACGCATGTGAACGGACGCATAGGCTTTCATTGCTATGCCGTGCGTCCGTTCCGTCCGTTCTGCATGCGGTCCGGCTCAGGCACGGCGATTCCGGACGGCGACCGCTAATGTGAACCGGGCCTAAGAGGGGAGGAAGGGGGTATTGGGCACAGCGGCGGAGAGGGGGGTTGGACCCCCCCTCAACTGGGTCCCCATGTGTGCTCTACCTCCAGCTTAAGCTCAGCAGGAACCCCCCCCCCCTCACCTGGGTCCCCCATGTGCGCTCCCCCTCCTGCTTAAGCACAGTAGCAGCCGCCACTATTAGTAAGAGGCAGCGGGCGGGGATGACTCACCTCTTCCGTGTTCCATAGTGCGTTCCACTGTCGTCACTTCCTGCAATGCCGCACACTGTATTGGTGTAATTTGCCTTCCTAAAACAGAAGGAAATCTGCAATAATTCAGCTATAAGTGAACATTTGTGGTTACCCACAATGCACTGCTACTAAATATGCAAATTACCCCTTTTCCCCCTTGGTAAGCCAAGCAAGCATCCAGAACCACTGGTGTACAGCAAGCCTATAGCTTAAAATTTTACACAGCCATATCAAACCCACATGTGACAGCCTGTTTCAGACTTTTGGTCCTCATCTGTAGCTGGCAAGGATTGATATGGCTGTATGAGATAGGACTTGGACCAGTACAACAGAGTAACCAAGCAGCTCAGGGTGACCCAAACCACTCAGAATGTATATAGGGGGATAAAAGGGACCAAAAAGACCTCCTACTAAAAAAGCAAAGCTTGATGTAATTTTCCTTCTTAAAACAGAAGAAAATCTGCAATAATTCGGCTATAAGTGAACATTTGTGATTACCCACAATGCACTGCTACTAAATATGCAAATTATTGCTTTTCACCCTTGGTAAGTCAAGCAAGCCTATAACTTTAAGTTTTACACAGTCATATCAAACCCACATGTGACTGCCTATTTCAGACATTTGGTCCTCATCAGTGCATGCCAGGGATTGATAAGGCTGTATGAGATAGGGCTTGGACCAGTACAACACAGTAACCAAGCAGCTCAGGGTGACCCAAACTACTAAAAATGTATAGGAGGATAAAAGAGACCAAAAAGCCTTCCTACTAAAAAAATCAAAGCATGGTGTAATTTTCCTTCTTAAAACAGAAGCAAATCTGCAATAATTCAGCTATAAGTGAACATTTGTGGTTACCCACAATACACTACTACTGAATATGCAAATTATCCCTCTTTGCCCTTGGTTTGATATGACACTACTTCTTCTTGCTTGGACCAGCCCCTTCTTCTTGCTTGGACCGGCCCTGGGGGCAGGGCTCTACTTCTTCTTCTTGCTTGAAGGTTGAGGCACTTACTCTTTTATATATATAGATTAGATGTAAAGGTTAAATGTTAAAGTGTAATGTGTTGTTTGCACTGTCTTGATTGATTAGGTCCAAAAACCTCTATCAATGTTGAGGTTATGTAAATTAATTCAAATGTTTTTTTGTGTGTGTGTGTGTGTGTGTGTGTGTGTGTGGGGGGGGGGGGGGGGGTATCTATCAAGTCCAAGACTTTACAAATGCTGCAGTTTTGGCCTTGAAGAAGACACACACACACACACACACACACACACTAACACACTAACACACACACACACACACACACTGACACACACACTGACACACACTGACACACACACTGACACACACACACACTGACACACACACACACACGGACACATGGACACACACACACACACAAACACACACACACACACTGACACACACACGGACACACACACACACACACACACACACACACACACACACACACACACACACACACACACACACACACACACACACACACACACACACACACACACACACACACACACACACACACACACACACACACACTGACACACACACACTGACACACACTGACACACACACACTGACACACACACACACACACACACACTGACACACACACACACACACACACACACACATGGACACACGGACACACACACTCACACACTCACACAAACGCACACTCTGTCTAGGAGTGTAGCCAGAGCTGCGGTTGCTACTGGTTACTCCTTCTGTCTGTCTTGTCTGGAACGAACGCTTGCTGTTGTCTCGTTGAGGTAACCGTTTAGCAAGCGTTCGCGTTCTCTATTTGTTTTTGTGTTTCATTGGTTAGTCAGGGTTGGTACGCTTTGTCGCTGTTGCGCTTAACAAGCTGTGATTGTGCCGTGCACGTGCTTTGTCGCTATTGCGCTTAACGTGTGGTGACCGCGTGTAGTAAGTCCTGTCTGCTCTTTTGTGTTGGATTACAGTTTGTTATCGGTTCTGTCTTTGTTCTTCCTATGCTCTGTCTTTACTCAGTATTGTGTCGCTATTAGCAATCGCCATTCTTGCGATTGTGCTCCCACTTGGTCTTCGCTGTTGTGTGTTCACCGTCGCCAGGTGGCGACTAGATTGGTGGACATACATAAATTCTGTCTCTGTGCTCACTCTCTCTCTCGAGGGGCTATCTTGCCCTGTTTTGCTTCACCTCGTACAATTTCTAACTGGCATCTCTGGCAGTGCAGAGGGTTTATTCCTCTGCACGCCACAGCTCCATCTGCTGGTGGGAATTTCTCTCTACAGGTGCATTGCACCAAAGCTGGGTTCTGTTATTTAAACGCTTGTGGAGGATTTCTGCAGTGTCAGCGCACATCTTGTGCGCTGACCACGGAGATAATTCCCCATTCGTTACAGTATGTTACGAAGAAGAAGGGAAACGAGGTAAAAGCATAATTACTAAAAAAGACCATATAGTTTTTGAGAAAATTAATTTTAAAAATTCAAAGGAAAAATTTTTCTTAAACTCAGAAAAATTTCAGTTTGAAAAACATTTTTCCTTTGCATTTTTAAAATAGATTTTCTCAAAAACGTCAAAGTATTTTTGAAAAATTATTTTTTTGCCTTGTACCCACTGTTTTCCTTAACCTTTGTAGCAATTTTGGCGATGATAGCATGGATGGGGCACAAAATGATGTGAAAATTAAGCAGAATTGTAAAATTACGGTTCCTGATTTCGTTTACAAACAAAATTTTACCAGAAATGTGTGCTCGTCACTAAAGTTGATCTCTAATTACTTATACTTTGGGTATCATTCATAAACAGGCTGTCGGTAGTGCGGGAAAACACCGTTCTTCTCCGCAACCGGTAATTAAGACTTCTGGGTGGTCATTCATAAAGAAGTTGCCTGTTGCGGTAGAAGTGCGGAGGTTTTCTGGAGGAAGCTGGCGGCAGCGTGGCGGAAGACATGCGGAAACTTAAAAGCTGCCCGATTCCCTCCCTGCGCTGCTCTGTCTGATGCTGCTTGGGAGGTCCCTCCCATTCATTTATATGTATTCCGCCCGCCTATCGCTACTGTCGAGCAAGCGGTATTTTCCTTCCGGATACCGCTTGCTCTAATCTTTATGAATGGATGTGTTTGTTACTTTTTCTAGATTAATCTAGAAAAACTCCGCACAAGGCGGAAATGTATCGCTCTGTCACCTTTTCATGCGGAAAGAGCCTTTATGAATGGGGCTTATGCTGAGTGGTCGGGAAAGTCACCGGTGTTAAGCATTTCCGCATGCGGAAATGCTTTATGAATGATACCCAATGGGTATCATTCATAAACAGGCTGTCGGTAGTGCGGGAAAACACCGTTCTTCTCCGCAACCGGTAATTAAGACTTCTGGGTGGCCATTCATAAAGAAGTCTGCCTGTTGCGGAAGAAGTGCGGAGGTTTTCTGGAGGAAGCTGGCGGTAGCGTGGCGGTAGGCATGCGGAAACTTAAAAGCTGCCCGATTCCCTCCCTGCGCTGCTCTGTCTGATGCTGCTTGGGAAGTCCCTCCCATTCATTTATATGTATGCCGCCCGCCTATCGCTACTGTCGAGCAAGCGGTATTTTCCTTCCGGATACCGCTTGCTCTAATCTTTATGAATGGATGTGTTTGTTACTTTTTCTAGATTAATCTAGAAAAACTCCGCACAAGGCGGAAATGTATCGCTCTGTCACCTTTTCATGCGGAAAGAGCCTTTATGAATGGGGCTTATGCTGAGTGGTCGGGAAAGTCACCGGTGTTAAGCATTTCCGCATGCGGAAATGCTTTATGAATGATACCCAATGTACCTACACATAGAACAGCTTACCAGAAATGTACAAATCACAAGAAAGATTGAAGTTTGGCCTACCATGCCTGGAATCCTACAACTGGGTCTGTATATTAGACATATCTAAAGAATGGTGGTCTCCAAGTCAAAATAAGATGTGGTCGATTTTGGAAAAAAGATCTTTTAAAATATCCTCCAAGAGACGCTCTACAAGCCAATCTATTGCTCAGAAAGATTCCACCATATCTCCCTCCCACTGTCAAAACTACAATCTTAACTGGGAACAACCAAGTGATTAATGATGACAGTGTTGAGCTTCAATTACCACTGCAGGCTTTTTTATGGGTAATAGATTCTATTAACATCGACTCTTGGGTGAAAAAGGTATTAAATATTTAAATGAGACTCTTCCATGAATCTAATATTAGATCCTTTAATGGGCTGCAAATCCAATACTGTATCTCCACTTCTTACCACCATACTTTTATGCAAATTCGACATTTCATAATGGCTCATAAAATAATGATCCCCAAAATCTCTACAAATATGCACACATCCGTTAAAGCCCCAATACCTACCAAGTGGGGCATCTCATTTTGGTACAGTGAAATGAAGAAAAGCAAAGATTTGATTCTATGTCATATGGTCATATGTTCAGCTCCTGATAAATTAGGAAAACCCGATCCCAATAATATCACCTAGCCTTACTAATGTGCACTAAGATTTAGCAGAAGTGCCTCATGATCTAACATTTAAAACTTCTTATATTTTGTGTCACCAGACCAGTTCAACAGACTCTCCCCCTACACCTGAATTATTTTACTCAGTCATTTATAATATGCAATATGATAGGAGGATTTATAGGTAGACATAAACCAGCAATGTAAACTCAACACAATAGGTAAAGCGAAGGATTATGATCCAATCTGGGGCCATGGATCTAGACCATAACTGTAGTAAACATACAGAGGCATTTGTTACTGATGTGACTATTATAATTGTTTATATTTTGTGTTAATAATAGGTTTTAACAACTTGGACTAAAATCAGTTGAGATGCCTTTCCAATTATAATGAACTGTCTTCATACTTGACATGACTCCCATACCAGTAGTCAAAGCTTTTTGAGATTATCATTATCCCTCTAAATACATTTGGTCTTTCCTTTAGATCCATATATTCATCATAGATATCTGCAGCGGTATTTTATTACATCTTTTTATTCTGTGAGTTTGTGTGATACTATACTGTTGACTGGAATCCATGTTCAATTTACTCCTTCAGGCAGTTGGTCTTTGCCCCTGGCGGAGACATATATACCACATAACTCCTCTGATTAGAGCTCATAATTCTAGTCCCATGTATCCCATAGAAAAGTAACAGTTAAGTGGTTTGATAGTGTGGAATTTTTATAACCTGGGTTTTTTTTTATTACTCTGTCGGATACAAATCACAAGTACCCTGTAACAGTGGCTACGTTTTTATACACATTTTGTATGATCCTTTATTGCTCAATAAAATCATTTAAAAAATGATCATCGTGTCTTAACTATAGTTGATCAAATTTCAATATAAAAAACATGCCCTTAGGTGTACAGTCTTTCCTTCTTTTTTTTTGCAGCTGGGACTTGATGTCCGCTTTTATATTGTCATTAGATGTAAAGGTTAAATGTTAAAGTGTAATGTGTTGTTTGCACTGTCTTGATTAATTAGGTCCAAAAACCTCTATCAATGTTGAGGTTATGTAAATTAATTCAAATGTTTGTTTGTGTGTGTGTGTGTGTGGGGGGGGTGGGGGGGGGGGTAATCTATCAAGTCCAAGACTTTACAAATGCTGCAGTTTTGGCCCTGAAGAAGACACACACACACACACACACACTCACACACACACACACGCACACGCACACGCACACGCACACGCACTCGCACTCGCACTCGCACGCGCACGCGCACACGCACACGCACACACACACACACACACACACACACACACACACACAAACACACACTGACACACACACATACACACGGACACGCATTATTTTAAAAGGAAAAATCCATATCCTTCTCCGTTTAGGTTCTCTTTAAGGATTTGTAGCATAAAAGCCAACTCACATTGGCTGGGATTTGAACCTGGGTCTCAATGTATGGCGGACAAGCACACTATCCACTATACCAACTGAAGCTGGCCTGAAATTGCTGGCCTGAAATTGCTGGCCTGAAATTGCTGGCCTGAAATTGCTGGCCTGAAATTGCTGGCCTGAAATTGCTGGTTCAGGCCAGCAATTTCAGGCCAGCTTCAGTTGGTATAGTGGATAGTGTGCTTGTCCACCATACATTGAGACCCAGGTTCAAATCCCAGCCAATGTGAGTTGGCTTTTATGCTACAAATCCTTAAAGGGAACCTAAACGGAGAAGGATATGGATTTTTCCTTTTAAAATAATACCAGTTGCCTGAATCGCCTGCTGATCCTGTGTCTCTAATACTTTTAGCCACAGCCCCTGAACAAGCATGCAGATCAGGTGCTCTGACTGAAGTCAGACTGGATTAGCTGCATGCTTGTTTCAGGGTGTGATTCAGCCACTATTGCAGTCACAAAGATCAGCTGGACTGCCAGGCAACTGGTATTGTTTACAGGAAACAGCCATATCACTCTCAGTTAAGGTTCCCTTTAAAGGAGAACTGTAGTGAAAGGTATATGGAGGCTACCATATTGATTTCCTTTTAAGCAATACCAGTTACCTGGCTATCCTGCAGATCCTCTGCCTCCAATACTTTTAGCCCTAGACCCTGAACAAACAACAGTTTGACATTTTTGTAAGATCTGACAAGATTAGCTGCATGCTTGTTTCTGGTGGGATTCACACTACAGTGGCTGGATAGTGTACTGGTTGAGGCCTCTGCCTTTGACATGGGAGACCAGGGTTCGAATCCTGGCTAGGTCAAGTACCTATTCAGTAAGGAGTTCAAGGCAAGACTCCCTAACACTGCAGGGTGGCCTCTTGAGCGTGTCCCTGTGGCTGCAGCTCTTGAGCGCTTTGAGTCTGACAGGAGAAAAGTGCTATACAAATGTTTGGATTATTATTATTATTATTACTGCAGCCAAATAGATCAGCAGGGCTGCCAGGCAACTGGTATAGCTTAAAAGGAAATCAATATGGCAGCCTCCATATACCTCTCACTACAGTTCTCCTTTAAGCAACCTAATGGTTCTATTGCATTGAGCATTAATGGTACATTTTCGGCTAGCTTCACTTACTACTGTAGTGGTACAGTGCTTAGGGTGACGTGTCCACTACACAGTGAGATCTGGGTTCGATTCCCAGCTATGGTATGATGTATACTGGCTTTTAAAGTAGTATAATTCCCTGCCAGAAGAGACCCTCCTCCCTCCGGTACGAGGGAGGAGGGAGGAGGGAGGAGGGAGGAATTAAAACTCTCTAGCAGAGTGTGTACCAGCTGTCCCATAATTAGTGTAGGCAGACAACTGAGTCAAATGGTATAAAGGACCTAGCTTGAAGGGCGGGTCCTCAAGCAGTGTGTTTGACCATAACATGGCTGCTGACAGTGAAATGGAGGGTAAAAATTTTGTTTTTTGATGCGAACTGGGCGAAGCGAACTTCCGCAAACATTCGCCTGCGGGTGGCGAACGCGAACCACCGAAGTTCGCCGGCGAACCGTTCGGCCCAACTCTAGAGACAACCTTGGTTTATCCTCAGACTGAAATAGTGCACATTGATATTATACTTTGGGATGTGGAGTTTTCATTGGCTTCCACCAGCACTAATAAAGTATTTCAACCCTTTACATCATTTATCCATGTATGATATACTCCTGATGGGTTCATTTGACATCTATTACACAGGGCTGCAGTGAAAGCCTGCCATTGCATGCTTGATGCAGATAAGGTTCACACAGGGGCATTACAGCTAGCTGGTTCTATAGTGAGCTTGGACCCTGACGCATTAAAATGAAGTGAGGAATATTCAGCTTGAGTCATTTCATTTCTTGTATATGGTCAACTTCCAATATATAAACTCATTGCATGTGTATAGCCTTCTTACCATCTATAATGTAAACTCTGTTTAAACATCACCGATTGAATAATTGATTCTTTGATTACTGCACATTTGTAACCTTCATTTTTTTCCCCAGAATCTATATATATAAAAGAGTAAGTGCCTCAACCTTCAAGCAAGAAGAAGAAGTAGAGCCCTGCCCCCAGGGCCGGTCCAAGCAAGAAGAAGGGGCTGGTCCAAGCAAGAAGAAGTAGTGTCATATCAAACCAAGGGCAAAGAGGGATAATTTGCATATTCAGTAGTAGTGTATTGTGGGTAACCACAAATGTTCACTTATAGCTGAATTATTGCAGATTTGCTTCTGTTTTAAGAAGGAAAATTACACCATGCTTTGATATTTTTAGTAGGAAGGCTTTTTGGTCTCTTTTATCCTCCTATACATTTTTAGTAGTTTGGGTCACCCTGAGCTGCTTGGTTACTGTGTTGTACTGGTCCAAGCCCTATCTCATACAGCCTTATCAATCCCTGGCATGCACTGATGAGGACCAAATGTCTGAAATAGGCAGTCACATGTGGGTTTGATATGACTGTGTAAAACTTAAAGTTATAGGCTTGCTTGACTTACCAAGGGTGAAAAGCAATAATTTGCATATTTAGTAGCAGTGCATTGTGGGTAATCACAAATGTTCACTTATAGCCGAATTATTGCAGATTTTCTTCTGTTTTAAGAAGGAAAATTACACCAAGCTTTGCTTTTTTAGTAGGAGGTCTTTTTGGTCCCTTTTATCCCCCTATATACATTCTGAGTGGTTTGGGTCACCCTGAGCTGCTTGGTTACTCTGTTGTACTGGTCCAAGTCCTATCTCATACAGCCATATCAATCCTTGCCAGCTACAGATGAGGACCAAAAGTCTGAAACAGGCTGTCACATGTGGGTTTGATATGGCTGTGTAAAATTTTAAGCTATAGGCTTGCTGTACACCAGTGGTTCTGGATGCTTGCTTGGCTTACCAAGGGGGAAAAGGGGTAATTTGCATATTTAGTAGCAGTGCATTGTGGGTAACCACAAATGTTCACTTATAGCTGAATTATTGCAGATTTCCTTCTGTTTTAGGAAGGCAAATTACACCAATACAGTGCGCGGCATTGCAGGAAGTGACGACAGTGGAACGCACTATGGAACACGGAAGAGGTGAGTCATCCCCGCCCGCTGCCTCTTACTAATAGTGGCGGCTGCTACTGTGCTTAAGCAGGAGGGGGAGCGCACATGGGGGACCCAGGTGAGGGGGGGGTTCCTGCTGAGCTTAAGCTGGAGGTAGAGCACACATGGGGACACAGTTGAGGGGGGGTCCAACCCCCCTCCCCGCCGCTGTGCCCAATACCCCCTTCCTCCCCTCTTAGGCCCGGTTCACATTAGCGGTCGCCGTCCGGAATCGCCGTGCCTGAGCCGGACCGCATGCAGAACGGACGGAACGGACGCACGGCATAGCAATGAAAGCCTATGCGTCCGTTCACATGCGTCCGTTTCGTCCGGACCGGATCCGGACCGGATCCGGACTCCGGCATAAGACCCAACATGCGCTATTTTTTGGTCCGGCTCCTCCGCCAGCCGTATCCAGAGCGGAGCCGGACTGCACCATCCGGCCAATACAAACCAATGAGAACCGGAGAGCGCACAACACACTGGCTAAAAATCCGGATGTTGCACCCCACTTCCTATGCGTATTGAAGCGGCGATTTTGGATGGGGACACATGGGCAAGCATTTTGGAGTGGAGCAGCAGTGATTTTAAACGTGCTGGAGATGTTGGCAGTATGTCGGAGGTGGAGGTGAGTGCTAAACAGCGGAGGGCCTGATTAGACAGGTCCACCTTCTGCTGACCTCCCAGACCCCAACATTTTTATTCCTTTTCTACTATCTTTTGCCAAACGGATCCGGATCGCATCCTGATGAACACCTGATGCAAACTGATCCGGATCCGGTCCGGATCCGGTCAGGTCATCCGGTCCGTTTGGCAGAGAACCGCAAGTGTGAACGGGGCCTTATGCGGCGTATGCTACGAGGCGGGTCGGCTAGTCCTATATAATAGTTTAGTGATGGAGAGTGGTGCCATGGCATAGTGGATGGTGAATTGTTGGTTGCAGCTAGGGATAGTCTCTGTTCACTATGGATACAACTGAATTGATGCAGGAATATCAAATGTGGCAAGCAGGTTTATGCAATTTGAAAAAGAACCATGGATCTGTAGGATCTGATTGGTGCATTTTCAAGCAGCATAAATTAGCATACAATATTTTTACAATCCTGCATCAACTCAAAATGATTTGCCTTCAACCATCCCTAGTTGTAGGCATGAGCTTGGAAGAGCTCCCCTTTTTGGATTCTGAATTCCCCTTTAATGTTGCGAGCCATTCCAGGAGGACAGTTAACTAAAGCCGATGTGCTACATGTCACATTGCATCGGGTTCCTTCTCTCTACAATGCTTCTTCCTTCAAACCTGGAAGGTGGAAGTATTAAAGGGACATGGAACACAATGGAACGTAATGTGGAGCACATGGGCTAGTTTTAATTGGAATTCAGAATCCGAACACCAGAGCTCTATGGAGCTCATCCCTATCTAGTTGCAGCACAGGGGTTTGTAGAAAATGGCTCAGGTGGAATGGTATGGACCAACACATTTCCTGTGAGAGGAAAATGTGGCCCAGGGATGGCGATGCATCTGGACAGCAGTGAGTAGGAATATAAGACTTGAGAAGGAGCCAGGTAGCTTGCTTGAATAGGGGGTGGGGGAGGGGTCACATGACCATGAAAGTTGAAGACCTACATTGATGAGTGGGAAAATGGCTTTGGTGGGTGGTAGACGAAAGGGAATGATATTCTTAGAATTTAGCATGCACAGATATGCAACTCTTCCTCAGTGTACCAGAGTCTACTCAGTGCATACTCACCTCATCCTAACAATCATTGGCTCCTTTTTCCTGCCCTGTTTGACACTGCACTGCCTTCATACATGTGGAGGTACTGCATGAATTGTACTTGTTAAGAAGAGCATTTAAAGGGAACCCGAGGTGAGAGGCATATGGAGGCAGGGCCGGCCTTTGGTTTCACAGCGCTCTGAGAGAAATCTGATTTTTGTGCCCCCCCCCCCCATCTGCTTTGTGCAAACACACACACACGCACGCACGCACACCAACTTCTCTCCTGAATTAACTCCTAGGACAGGGGTTCCCAACCTTTCTGAAGTCGTGACACATAATGCCAAATGCTCAGATCTCCATGTCGCATCACATATGTATAATAGAAAAAAAAAAAACAATAACTACAAAATGAATGTAAAGAGTGCATTATCCTGAATAAACTTAAAAAAAATTAAGGCTAGAACCTTTCAGGAATATTATTAAAAAAAAAACACGCTATCAGACTCTGTATAGGTAGGTAGCCAGGTATAGGTGCCCCCAGTATAGGATCTCATGTGTAAGGCTCCCTCAATATAGGTAGCCAAGCATAGGTTCCCCCAGTAAAGAAAGTCAATTGTAGGTCTCCCCCCCCCCCCCATAGGTAGCCAGGCTTAGGTGCCTCCAGTATATGTAGCTAGGTGTTGCTGCCTTCAGTATAGGTAGCCAGGAGTAGATGCACTCCCTCAGTATAGGTAGCCAGCTATAGGTGCCCCCAATATAGGAAGTCAGGTGTAGGTGCTCTCAGTATAGTTAGTAAGCTATAGGTGCGGCGCCCCCCTTGGAAGCCGGCGCCCTGAGCGACCGCTCTGGTCGCTCATATCAAATGCCGGCTATGTATGGAGGCTGATATGTTTATTTCCGTTTAAATAATCTACATTGTCTGGCTGTCCTGCTGATCCTCTGCCTCTAATACTTTAAGTCATAGACCCTGAACAAGCATGCAGATCAGATGTCTATGACAAATCTGACAAGATTAGCTGCATGCTTGTTCCAGGTATGCAATTTTGACCCTATTGACCAGAAAAAGCAGCAGAACTGCCGGACAATAGAGTTGGGCCGAACGGTTCGCCTGCGAACGGTTCCATGCGAACTTCAGTGGTTCGCGTTCGCGTCCCGCAGGCGAAGTTTTGCGGAAGTTCGGTTCGCCCCATAATGCACCATGAGGGTCAACTTTGACCCTCTACATCACAGTCAGCAGGCCCAGTGTAGCCAATTAGGCTACACTAGCCCCTGGAGCCACTCCCCCTAATAAAAGGCAGACAGCGGCGGCCATTAAGCTCACTCGTGTGCCTGCGTTAGTGAGAGTAGGGCGAGCTGCTGCAGACTGTCTCTCATAGGGAAAGATTAGTTAGGCTTAGCTTGTTCCTGGCTGCATACCTGTTCTGTTCAGTGAGCCCACCATACCTGTTCTGTTCAGTGAGCCCACTGGATACCTGCATACCTGTTCAGTGAACCTGCCACTGCATACCTGTTCTGTGAACCCACCACTGCATACCTGTACTGTGAACCCACCACTGCATACCTGTACTGTGAACCCACCACTGCATACCTGTTCAGTGAACCCACCACTGCGTACCTGTTCAGTGAACCCACCACTGCATACCTGTTCAGTGAACCTGCCACTGCATACCTGTACTGTTTAGTGAACCCGCCACTGCATACCTGTTCTGTTCAGTGAACCCGCCACTGTATACCTGTTCTGTTCAGTGAACCTGCCACTGTATACCTGTTCTGTTCAGTGAACCCGCCACTGCATACCTGTTCTGTTCAGTGAACCCGCCACTGCATACCTGTTGTGTTCAGTGAACCCACCACTGTATTCCTGTTCAGTGAACCCACCACTGCATACCTGTTCTGTTCAGTGAACCCGCCACTGTATACCTGTTCAGTTAACCCGCCACTGCATACCTGTACTGTGAACCCACCACTGCATACCTGTACTGTGAACCCACCACTGCATACCTGTTCAGTGAACCCACCACTGCGTACCTGTTCAGTGAACCCACCACTGCATACCTGTTCAGTGAACCCACCACTGCATACCTGTTCAGTGAACCTGCCACTGCATACCTGTACTGTTTAGTGAACCCGCCACTGCATACCTGTTCTGTTCAGTGAACCCGCCACTGTATACCTGTTCTGTTCAGTGAACCTGCCACTGTATACCTGTTCTGTTCAGTGAACCCGCCACTGCATACCTGTTCTGTTCAGTGAACCCGCCACTGCATACCTGTTGTGTTCAGTGAACCCACCACTGTATTCCTGTTCAGTGAACCCACCACTGCATACCTGTTCTGTTCAGTGAACCCGCCACTGTATACCTGTTCAGTTAACCCGCCACTGCATACCTGTTCTGTTCAGTGAACCTGCCACTGCATACCTGTACTGTTCAGTGAACCTGCCACTGCATACCTGTTGTGTTCAGTGAACCTGCCAATGCATACCTGTTCTGTTCAGTGAACCTGCCACTGTATACCGGTTCTGTTCAGTGAACCCGCCACTGCATACCTGTACTGTTCAGTGAACCCGCCACTGTATACCTGTTCAGTTAACCCGCCACTGCATACCTGTTGTGTTCAGTGAACCCGCCACTGTATACCTGTTCTGTTCAGTTAACCTGCCACTGTATACCTGTTCTGTTCAGCGAACCCGCCACTGCATACCTGTACTGTTCAGTGAACCCGCCACTGCATACCTGTTCTGTGAACCCGCCACTGCATACCTGTTCTGTTCAGTGAACCCGCCACTGCATACCTGTTCTCGCCATGGTGCGCACCAGTCCAGCACGGCCGTCACTACACAAACAGCTGTTTGCGGTGTGTTACACGGTGAGTTTGGTGTGTCAGTGTGAAGCAGTACCTTAATTACACTACCTGATTGATGTATACACATGCAAGATGTTTTAAAGCACTTTAGGCCTGTCATTTAGCATTCAATGTGATTTCTGCCCTTAAAACGCTGCTTTGCGTCAAATCCAGATTTTTCCCGGGGACTTTTGGCATGTATCCCACTCCTCCACCTGGGGGTCCAGGTGTAAGACCCCTTGAAACATCTTTTCCATCACTTTTGTGGCCAGCAGAATTTTTTTTTTTCAAACTTCGCATCGCCATTGAAGTCTATTGCGGTTCGCGAACTTTAACGCGAACCGAACCTTACGCGGAAGTTCGCGAACCCGGTTCGCGAACCTAAAATCGGAGGTTCGGCCCCACTCTACCGGACAACTGGTATTGTTTAAAAGGAAACAAATATGGTAGCTTCCATAGGACTCACACCTCAGGTTCCTTTTATTACATAATACATATTAGAGACAAGTAAGTGACAATAGTTTTTGTGTAAAGCATTATCCTCAAACCATCAAAATGCTGAAGTATCCAGTTTGGGACCAACAGAGGATAAAACTACAGGTTAAAACTATTCTGCACTTGTGGCTACCTAAGCTTGATGCAGCGTAGTTTTAATGCAGGCTGTCACACACCCCTTAGTGGCTGGACCGCTCAATGCCTCCCAATCTATTTCAACACACAGACCATCCAACCTCATTAATGCAATTGATGAGCTAAAACCACTGTAATTGGGCAGCAGGCAGACTAGAAGGGAGCACGCAAGCGCCACAAACACTTTACTACACAATATTACAGGTGCTAATCTGCCACCATCCCGGGAAAAGGTAAACCTACTCTGACTAGTCTAAACCTTCAAATAAAAATTGTTAAATACCCTGCTCTGGCTAAAACAATACAATCTTTCAGGTAGTGAATCTTCAGAAAGGCTAAGATTATTTTTGCGTTGCTTAGAGCAGATATGCAGCTGAAAAAATGACTTTATGTTGTTTATTTTGAATGCAATATCAATAATATATACAGAAAATTATTAAAAGCAATAATTATAAAGGTCATAGCCCAGAAAAAATAAAAGGGTAAACAAATGAAAATGTATATGTAACGATTGCGGAATTATTTCCGTGGTCAGCGCACAAGATGTGCGGAAATCCTCCACAAGCGTGTAATTAACCTGCCTGGCGTTCTATTAAGATCGCCAGGCAGGCTGCGGGAGGGTTTTTTTTTAATAAAAAAAAAACTATTTCATGCAGCCAACTGAAAGTTGGCTGCATGAAAGCCCACTAGAGGGCGCTCCGGAGGCGATCTTCCGATCGCCTCCGGCGCCCAGAATAAACAAGGAAGGCCGCAATGAGCGGCCTTCCTTGTTTTGCTTATATCGTCGCCATAGCGACGAGCGGAGTGACGTCATCGACGTCAGCCGACGTCGTGACGTCAGCCGCCTCCGATCCAGCCCTTAGCGCTGGCCGGAACTTTTTGTTCCGGCTGCGCAGGGCTCAGGCGGCTAGGGGGGCCCTCTTTCGCCGCTGCTCGCGGCGAATCGCCGCAGAGCGGCGGCGATCAGGCAGCACACGCGGCTGGCAAAGTGCCGGCTGCGTGTGCTGCTTTTTATTTCAGCCAAATCGGCCCAGCAGGGCCTGAGCGGCAGCCTCCGGCGGTACTGGACGAGCTGTGCTCGTCCAGACCGCCCAGCAGGTTAACAGAGCCCAGCTATGGTGCAGTGCACCTGTAGAGGGAAATTCCCACCGGCAGATGGAGCTGTGGAGTGCAGAGGAACAGCCTCTGCACAGCCACAGATGCCAGATGGGAATTGCACGAGTAGAAGCAATGCAGGGCAAGATAGCCCTTAAAGAGAGAGAGCACAGAAACAGAATTGTATGCGTGTCCACCAATCCAGTCGCCACCCAGCGACGGTGAACACACAACAGCAGAAACGAAGTGGGAACGCAATCGCAAGACCGAATCAGACAGAGCACAAGTGTAGCAAGAAAGACATAGCAAATAACAATGATCAGAACGTCAAAGAAAATAACAAACGCTAGCTAAACGCGAACTCCACACTCATTAGCAACAGCGAACGCGTTAAAGACACGCTCACCAAGCGTTAGGCGCCCAGTGATAAGCGTGCCACCCTAACTAACCAATGTAACACAAACACGAAAATAGAGAACGTGAACGCTTGCTAAACGGTTACCTCACCAAGCCTACAGCAAGCGTTCGTACCAGACAAGACAGAGAGAAGGAGTAGCCAGCAGCAACCGCAGCTCTGGCCTACACTTCCAGACAGAATACAGAAGGAACCACCACCACTACCGCTAGGGCGAATGCGATCCAGACAGACAGACAGATGGGGCTACCAGTAGCAACCGCTGCTCTGGGTAGCATTCCTAAGGCAGAATACAGAAGGAACCACTACCGCTAGGGCGAATGCGATCCCAACAGACAGAACGATTCCCTGTCGACCGCCGCTGGTGACAAGACTATCACAACAGATAGACAGTAGAAGGCAAACAGATAATACAACCTGACTACGCTAGAAGGAATGCCTAGTGCACTCCCAAGGAATTAATCTTAACAAACGATTAGCAAAGGCTGAGACTCCAGGTAAGTCCAACACACACAAGCAATAGAACACAGCAGTACATGCATCCAGCTACATTTAAAAGTGGTCAGCAGGTGCTCGTCAGCCAATCAGGATGCACTGTCATACACCCTTTACCTGCCATACCACATCTAGCAGCCATTAGCATTCAGGTGGGAGGCTTCAGTTGGACGCCATCGCAAGATTGCGTCGCTAGCAGGACCGCCCCGTGCAGGCATCCCTCCCACAGGGGTCCCTCCCTAACCGCTCACCTGTCCGCCATGTCCTAGAGCTGAAAGAAAACGTTCAAAAACACACGATTGGTTCACACGATGGCCAGGGGCCCCGGACCTCTCTCACTGGCCGGGGCCCCAGGGCCAACACGTGATACCTGGAGGGGAGTGCAGGTGGGCCTGGACCTCTCACACCCAGGCTCTGGACCTCTCACATCCAGAAAACCCACCAACACTGCCTCCATACTGAATGCTAAATTCAACACACACAAGCAATAGAACACAGCAGTACATGCATCCAGCTACATTTTAAAGTGGTCAGCAGGTGCTCGTCAGCCAATCAGGATGCACTGTCATACACCCTTTACCTGCCATACCACATCTAGCAGCCATTAGCATTCAGGTGGGAGGCTTCAGTTGGACGCCATCGCAAGATTGCGTCGCTAGCAGGACCGCCCCGTGCAGGCATCCCTCCCACAGGGGTCCCTCCCTAACCGCTCACCTGTCCGCCATGTCCTAGAGCTGAAAGAAAACGTTTAAAAACACACGATTGGTTCACACGATGGCCAGGGGCCCCGGACCTCTCTCACTGGCCGGGGCCCCTGGCCATCGTGTGAACCAATCGTGTGTTTTTAAACTCCAGGTAAGTCAGCAGGAACAAACCATCATGACCAGCAAGGAATTCTGGGAAGAAATGGTTTTTATACTGCAAGCTATCTGAGGAAGCAGCTAAGTAATTTGCATGACAAGTGGAATCTGACTGAACACTCGTGATGGTCGGAACAGCCCGACAAGGCTCAATTCCAGAGTCAATCTTCCCGAAACCGACCTCGTCGGAAGCAGAAACCACCGAAACATGCCCATCAGTACTACAAGTCTCAGTGTAACACCCATCAGAACTGTGAAAGCCAGAGAAGAACCCATCGATACCCTCCAAGCAATACCCACCACCTTCCAGGGACCGTCAAAAAATACCAAATCTGCCACAATAGCCACTTGAAGTGTCCCTTTCAACAGAGAAGCCACTGTTGATCTCATCCAGGGTACCAAGAAAAATTTCTCCCAGAATCTCCCAGAACACTTTGAAGCTCCGCAGAGATCCCAAGAGGCCAGAATGCTCACCAGGCTCACATGGAGAACTACCAAGAACCCCTATGGAACCTATGACATTTCCGGATTCAGGATTACCTGGACAACCATCAAGATCAGGGCTTTCAGAGACCACTTCTGGGCATGCAGGCAGGCAGGCAATATCAGAACATGTCTCCACCGAGGAAGCATCTGAGCATGCTGGTAACTGAGACACACTTGGGCTTTCTGGGTCACAGTGCACATCGGGGCACACTAGCACAAGAGAAACCTCAGGACACGTCGAGGAACTGCCGACCTCAGAGTTCGTCACGACAAGACCAAAACCAGGACCGGGCAAAAAATCATCACGAGTAGTGGTCACAAGCACTGGTCTTTTCAAAAGCAGACTTGGACTCTTAGAAGTCTCTATGACTGTAATTGTATCCAACCAGAACTCATCATGGACTACGCATGACTGACGCTCCACAAGAGCTGCACAGGTAGTCAGTATAGCAGCAATGCCTACTGAAGTAGGAAAAACCTCAAACGGTCCTGCGGGGCAGGAGGCCCCTCCTAAAAGTTCTGCACCCTTTGGGAGGAACTCGGAGACCTCCAGAACATCGAACAAAACGTCAGGAACATCATTTCCTAAGTTTTCTGACAAGGATTCTGAACTATCCATGTTACAGCTCCGCACTAGTGTTGGGCGAACACCTAGATGTTCGGGTTCGCAAACGTTCGCCGAACATCGCCGCGATGTTCGGGTGTTCGCGCCGAACTCCGAACATAATGGAAGTCAATGGGGACCCGAACTTTTGTGCTTTGTAAAGCTTCCTTACATGCTACATACCCCAAATTTGCAGGGTATGTGCACCTTGGGAGTGGGTACAAGAGGAAAAAAAATATTTGAAAAAGAGCTTATAGTTTTTAAGAAAATTGATTGTAAAGTTTCAAAGGAAAAACTGTCTTTTAAATGTGGAAAATGTCATGTTTCTTTGCACAGGTAACATGCTTTTTGTCGCCATGCAGTCATAAATGTAATACAGAGAAGAGGTTCCAGGAAAAGGGACCGGTAACGCTAACCCAGCACCAGCAGCAGCACACGTGATGGAACAGGAGGAGGAGGCGCAGGAGGAGAAGGCCACGCTTTTTGAGAAACAACAACCCAGGCCTTGCATGAGGACAAGAATCGTGCGGATAGCATGCTTTTTACCGCCATGCAGTCATAAATGTAATAAAGATGAGAGGTTCCATAAACAGGGACCGGCAACGCTAACCCAGCAGCAGCAGCAGCACACGTGATGGAACAGGAGGAGGCGCAGGAGGAGAAGGCCACGCTTTGAGACACAACAACCCAGGCCTTGCATGAGGACAAGAAGCGTGCGGATAGCATGCATTTTGCCGCCATGCAATCATAAATGTAATAAAGATAAGAGGTTCCATAAACAGGGACCGGCAACGCTAACCCAGCAGCAGCACACGTGATGGAACAGGAAGAGGCGCAGGAGGAGAAGGCCACGCTTTGAGACACAACAACCCAGGCCTTGCAGGAGGACAAGAAGCGTGCGGATAGCATGCTTTGTACCGCCATGCAGTCATAAATGTAATAAAGATAAGAGGTTCAATAAACAGGGACCGGGCGGCAACGCTAACCCAGCAGCAGCAGACGTGATGGAACAGGAGGAACAGGAGGAGGCGCAGGTGGAGAAGGCCACGCTTTCAGGCGCAACTCAGGCCTTGCATGAGGACAAAAAAAGCAATGCAATGAGTAGTTTTCAGGACACAATGGGCTATTCGGAGGAGCTATTCCCACCCCCACAATCTTCTACCTGTGAAAGGTCAATGGAACAGCCAAAAATGTTGTGCCCGGATTCACAACCTTTTTCTGTGGAAAATGCACCTCGCACTGAAATGCAAGGCGAGGCCGAGGATGAACATGACGTCAACAACTCAACATGACGCAAAATGGGGGCGGAACAGAAAGCTGCTTTCCATGTTTTGAAGGCCTTAATTGCCTCCGGTGGCCAGTTAGATGCATCATTCATCACACCCAAATCCCAGAGCAATGTGTGCAGGAATTTGAATCGCAGGAGGTGTACCGAGATCATCTGGACAAGTGACCAAGTGACCAAGTGACCAAGTGACAAGTGACAAAGTGAAAAGTGACAAAGTGACCAGTGACAAAGTGACAAAGTGACTGACAAAGTGACAAAGTGACAAAATGACAAAGTGACAAGTGACAAAGTGACAAAGTGACAAAGTGACCAGTGACAAAGTGACAAGTGAGAGGTTGTTCTGGGGAGCTCTTCTCCACTGCACACAGTCACATATGAGGAGAGGTCTCGTCGGGACTGCTGATCCTCCTCAGCTTGCTCAAAGCCTTGAGGGTTCCTGAAGATCCTCTGCTTGGAGTTCGCCGGGGTTCAGCTTGGTGTCGGGGTCGGCGGCGTCCTCCTCACTCCAACGTGGCAGATCTTCTGTTGAAGGAAAAAAAACAAAACATTTTTTAAAGTCCAGTACCGCTTCTGAAGGACTCACCAAGAGATGCAGGAGCGCTTCAATCTAGCGCACCATCGCTCGCTGGGTGATGTCCCTCCCTACGCGCTGGAATTCTACGCTGCACATGCTAGCACGCTTTTGCGCAGTGCCGAGGCGCATTCCAGCAGCTAGCTACCAAGCTTCTGTGGATCTGATTGGGCCACCATGTTGGATCTCTGCCAAGTCCTCCAAAATTTTGAGCAATTCACGTTGCTTGTGACTGAGCAGTGACAACTCTACAGTCAGCATTACAATACCACTGCTGTGTTTACTGAAGAAATCAATGTTGAAGATGGAAACCGCTGGCATGATGCAAGTGGGGGAATCTGAAGATGAAAACGATCAGCGTGATGATACCAACATCAGGCAACCTGCCTCAGGAAACGCTGGTCCCAGCTATGACAAAGAACAGGACGAGAAACAGCTGGAGTTGGAGCAGGAATTGGATGCCCCCACTGCCGAGGGACAGAGCGGTGCACGTTGGACTTCCACAATTTAGCGGGAATGGACAGCAGAAGAGGAAGAAAGTGATGCTGGTGACGAATATGGTGCATCACAACAATCACAACGCTCACAAGAACATGAAGACAGAGGAGTCTGGCAGGATTCTCTGGCACACATGGCTCAATTCATGCTAGACTGCATTGAACGCGGCCCGCGCATTATTCACTATTCATTATTATTCATTATTCTGGACAACACCAATTACTGGGTTTATACCCAGTTTATACAAACACAATGTTAAAAAACTGATTGAAGAAAGTGTCAGACAGGTCAAAAATGGAACAATTCCAGCAGGCCCTTGAGGATGGTGACTTTAGAGAGGAGATTGACATCCTCCTCCTTCTCTAGCCAGTTGTACGCCGACAGACTGACTTCAGCAAACCCAGGAGGACCAGGAGGGCAGCAAAGAACACAAGCTGCTGCTAGTGCCCAAAAGGGAATGGTATTGGCAGTGTCCTTGGAGTGGGAACATTTTCTGACACCCATGCAGCAGCCCACAGAACAGCAATCGGGCAGTTCCACGTCCTCCAACACCAATCGCCTGGAGAAGATGGTCAAGGACTACATGTCAGATGGCGTAGCTGTGTTGAACAATCCATCTGCAGACAGACGGTGAGTGTGACAGCACAGAAGGACCATGGCAACTCACTCATAGTACCACAGTTTGATAGTGCTGCCCAAAAAATTATATGGATCCGTGGACCCGGGCAGTACTGGGAAGTGGGAACGCAGATTTTAGTACCTAAACACACGATACAACATGTTTTCCGGGGTCGGACTCTGAGGCACATACAGATGGTCCCGATCATCATCCTCATCATACAACTCTTCTCCTGAGTCTGACCAACCCACCACCTCTGCCACCCCAACATCCCCAGACACAGACCCCTCATCGTCCTCAACATTAAATTGGGATGCTGGCCTGAGCCCGACCTCCTCCTCCACATCAGGCCCCATCATCTCCTCAATGGCAGCCCTCAATAATCGCTCTGGCGCCGGACCGATGGACACAACGTTCTCCTCCGGGGAGGGCTGCTGCTGACCACTGGCTGCTGGGGTGGATGTTATAGCTTGCGTGGGGCGTTGGCTGTTGCTGTTGTTGGGAGTGCTGCTCACAGCGGAGGTCTCTGAGGAACTCATGGTGAGCTCATATAGTGGTTGACGTTGAGTGGAGTATTACTGATCCCAGCAATATACACACTGACTGGCAGAGTACGCAATGCTATATAGTGGTTGACGGTGAGTGAAGTACTACAGATCACAGCAATATACACAGTGACTGGCAGTACAATGGTATGGGTGGGTGAGCAGAGTACTACAGATCCCAGCAATGCTATATAGTAATGGGGTGACTGAGTAAGCGGCAGTGTACTACTGTTCCCAGCAAACACAATGCTATATAGTGTGGCTGAGCGAGGTACACAGAGTGGCAGTAAACACAATGCTATATAGTGTGGCTGAGCGAGCGGTGTACTACTATTCCCAGCAGACACAAAGTGGCAGTAAACACAATGCTATATAGTGTGGCTGAGTGAGCGGTGTAGTACTGTTCCCAGCAGACACAGAGTGGCAGTAAACACAATGCTATATAGTGTGGCTGAGCGAGGTACACAGAGTGGCAGTAAACACAATGCTATATAGTGTGGCTGAGCGAGCGGTGTACTACTATTCCCAGCAAACACAGAGTGGCAGTAAACAGAATGCTATATAGTGTGGCTGAGCGAGGTACACAGATTGGCAGTAAACACAATGCTATATAGTGTGGCTGAGCGAGCGGTGTACTACTATTCCCAGCAGACACAGAGTGGCAGTAAACAGAATGCTATATAGTGTGGCTGAGCGAGGTACACAGAGTGGCAGTAAACACAATGCTATATAGTGTGGCTGAGCGAGCGGTGTACTACTATTCCCAGCAGCAACACAATGACTGGGGGGACCCTGGCTAGCGTGGCTGGAGCGCGAACTACCCTGCCTGCCTACCCAAAGCTAAACCCACAGACAAATGGCGGAGATATGACGTGGTTCGGGTATTTATTTACCCGAACCACGTGACAGTTCGGCCAATCAGAGCGCGTTCGGGTCCGAACCACGTGACCCGTTCGGCCATTCACAGCGCTAGTCGAACGTTCGGGGAACGTTCGGCCATGCGCTCTTAGTTCGGCCATGTGGCCGAACGGTTTGGCCGAACACCATCAGGTGTTCGGCCGAACTCGAACATCACCCAAACAGGGTGATGTTCTGCAGAACCCGAACAGTGGCGAACACTGCTCGCCCAACACTACGCCGCACATCAAATACCTTCTGTGGACAGGGCAGGTGTCCCAGGGATGGTTTTACCATTTCATCTTCCAGAATAAGATGCATAGGAATATCCAGTGAAACCAACACTGACTCCCTGAGTCTAGTCTCACTGCAGGCAGAATCCTTCATAGCAGTCAAACCAGACTGCAATTCTGAAATGGCAGAACAACAGATGCAATTAGCTGCAATACCTAGAGGAGCCTCTGGGCTCCCTGCAGGAGGTTCATTGCAAGGTAATATTGACTCATCCAGAGCACAGGGTGGAAAGTCATTACCTTCCTCAGTATCAGATTCGCAAAACCAAAGCGCTGTCTCACCCCTAGACTCGGCTAACAATGTCGAATCCGAGGAGACAGAATGCAAAATCTGCGAATCCAAGATCGCTTTAGGTTGTGAAACTGAGGATTCCAAAGCGCAAGCCTCCGCAATCTGTGGAGCAGACTGCAAAGTGTTCAGGACAGAAACACTGGAACAACTGTCATCTGGCAACGATTTCCTGTGGACTGCTGCTGGTAACAAGACAATCGCAACAGATAGATGGTAGAAGGCAAACAGATATACAACCTGACTACGCTAGAAGGAATGCCTAGTGCACTCTCAAGGAATTACTCTAAGATAATCTTAACAAACGATTAGCAAAGGCTGAGACTCCAGGTAAGTCAGCAGGAACAAACCATCATGACCAGCAAGGAATTCTGGGAAGAAATGGTTTTTATACTGCAAGCCATCAGAGGAAGCAGCTAAGCAATTTGCATGACAAGTGGATGCAAATTCCTCCCCAGAACAGCAACTCTGCAGCTTGCAGAGTGGAGACAGGTCTCTTTTCCAGGCAGGTGCCGCACTCAGATTTACAAAATGGTCAAACAGCTGTCTGTCTGTGCAGACAGCAGAGCCAATCATTACAGAATACTTAAAATTTTGGAAGAGGTATGTCTTTTGGGTGGACAATCGAAGAAAAACAGAGGGTTCCTTTGTTTTAAAAGTTCAGTCAAAATGGCAGCTAGCTCGGGGTTCCTTGCTAGCTGCATGCAATCCTTATATGATGGTAACTGGAGAACTCTTTGCTGAAATTACTGGGGTTCACTTATCCAAATCTGCTCTGAGGGTGAAACTCAGAGCCAGCTCCAGGGCTGGGGTTTGGGATTTAATTTATTTATTTTACATAGTTTGGAATTCCAACATATGTAACATTTCCATATCTCAGACCACGTTCATCGCACACAAATAATAACAAATCCCCAATCCATAAAGAATATAGATCACATTGATAGCAGACATGCATATTGTAGAACATTCTGTTATTGAGAAGTTTAATAACCTGGTTGCTGGTAATGCCAGCTTCATCAATTAAATATGAGGATACTCAGCGGGACCTTATCAATCAAATTATATAATTTTCATACCTATCATAAGTACTGCACCTCTTAAAAAGGAAAAAATCATACAATACAGTTATTCTAAATATGCCTACAGTTGTGCCTCTCTGCCCAGCCTACTGCTGGGTTGGCTGTGCTAGGCTTTCTCTGCCATGAAAGGTGACCATTTGGTCCTGTTTGCTGGCAGAGTTCACAGTTGGCTGCTAATGATTTACTAAAGGGAAGACTCTTTTTTTTTCCCGGTATGTAAAAAAAAACACTGTCCTCCCAGAGTAACAGCTTGCAGCTACATGGTTTCCTGAACAGAATCTGTTATCTACTGGAGTAGCCAGACCCCGGGGCCTTCGGCCCCTACACACGCAATCTGAAATGAATGTGAAACACAATCATAAAACCGACTGATTGCGTTTCTTCACGGTTCAGCCATGACACAGGCGGCTCCTGTGCACAGGATGCAATTGTATACCCTCGCTGGCACAGTACTCAGCTGTCATTGACTCTGGACCCCTGATCACTGTGAGCCAATCACAGTCTTCAGAAAGTGCAAAATACAGAAAAAAAAAAAGAATCTAGTCCTTAAAGGGGCCAAAGCCTGTTGTCCAAAATGAGTTAAACTGAGCCATTTTCTCACACAAACAAAAATGATGCAGAGAATGCAAGTTCTTATTCATGCATTTTCTTCTAAGTGCAACATTGTCATAAAATACTTATCTGTTGTTTCTCTTTGGTTTCTGTGTAATGTTGTGGAATGCTTGATTAGTGTTCATTTTGTTTTGTAACTGATTACACTGAAGTTGCCGGTATTGACAGAAAATAATTCCAATTTTATTTTTCGGAGGAAGCAATTAAGAAAAAGTAATTGAGAAATACAGCTGCATTGTTGTTGTTTTTTTTCATTTTGGGGAAAAACAATATAGTGCAAATGTCTCTATCAAAGCATAATTATAATAATTGCACAGGAAGCAGTTTGCCACATGTCAGATGTTTGCCTAATCAAGAAACTTTAAAAATGACTTTTCCTAGATCTTTTACAGATTTAAAGAGGAACTGTACTTTTGCTGGGAAAAAAACACAGATTTTGAGAATGCTGGGATTAATTCATGAAGATTGCAGTAAGCTGTGGTAGCCTGTACATTCATTATCACATGGGTCCCACAGCTCAATTCACACCTAAATCTTTACAACTACATGTGCTGCAGTTCCCATGTGAGCATGTGTGATACAGGCCAGCACCACTTGCTAATTGTTATGGTCTGCAGAGCCTGTATGGTCGGTTGCCATGGTAAGGGAAGCTGCTTATACTGCTGAATTTATGTAGCTATATCAGCCTCAACCTGCCAGCTGTAGAAGCTAGCAAGCATGGGAATCATCCTCAGCTCTAGTTATTGGTGCCATTATGTGTCAACAGTGCATTAGGATGCCTCCTAAGGATAACTTCCCTTTCTAACAAACCACTGTGCACACTGTGGGTGAACATTGTGCCCTTCAGAATGCCCCAGTCTGGGGGCACTTGGTAGTGAGGGGTGAGGTTTTAGGGTACTTTCTGACCACCCCAGTGCTGGGCCGAAATTACGCATTAGCGTAATTACGCATCGTAATTCACTACAAATGCACCGTAAGCGTTACGTGTAAGGTTACGGTATTACGCGTAATTAATTACGCGTAGACCGTAGGGTTACGTTTTACGCGTAACAAATTACGCGTAAGACAGTAAACTCCCATTGAAATTACACAGTCTGCCGTAATCGCGTAATATTACGCTCCCGTATAATATAAAAAAGCCGCCGACTTTAAGGGTTAATAGCAAAGCCCCCTTAAGTGCTAAGAGCCTCAAATTTGGAGAATATATTAAGGAGATCAGAAGGAATAAGAGGAAAAATTTTTTTTCAAAAAGACCTTATAGTTTTTGAGAAAATCGATGTTAAAGTTTCAAAGGAAAAATATATACATTTAAAAACCCGCCGACTTTAACGGTTAATAGCAAAGCCTGCTTAAAATTTAGGAACACCAAATTCACAGGGTATATTAAGGGGATCAGTGGGAATAAGAGGAAAATTTTTTTTTCAAAAAGACCTTATAGTTTTTGAGAAAATCGATTTTTAAGTTTCAAGGGCGAAAATGTCTTTTAAATGCGGAAAATGTCAGTTTTTTTTGCACAGGTAACAATAGTGTTTTATTTTCATAGATTCCCCCAAGTGGGAAGAGTTTTACTTACTTCGTTCTGAGTGTGGGAAATATAAAAAAAAAACGACGTGGGGTCCCCCGTCCCAGACCTCTTTAACCCCTTGTCCCCCATGCAGACTGGGATAGCCAGAATGCGGAGCACCGGCCGCGTGGGGCTCCGCACCCTGACTATACCAGCCCGCATGGTCCATGGATTGGGGGGTCTCGGAAGGGGAGGGGCAGCCAAGCTTTCCCCTCCCCCTCCGAGCCCTTGTCCAATCCAAGGACAAGGGGCTCTTCTCCACCTCCGATGGGTGGTGGAGGTGGAGGCCGCGATTTCCTGGGGAGGGGTTCATGGTGGCATCTGGGAGTCCCCTTTAAAAAGGGGTCCCCCAGATGCCCACCCCCCTCCCAGGAGAAATGAGTATAGAGGTACTTGTAGTACCCCTTACCCATTTCCTTTAAGAGTTAAAAGTAAATAAACACACAAACACATAGAAAAAGTATTTTAATTGAACAAAAAACATAACCACGAAAAAAGTCCTTTAATATTCTTAATTAACCATTAATACTTACCTGTCCCTTTAAAAGCAAGTTCCCACGCAATATCCTCGGAAATATACTAATCAGTTACAATGTAACAAAGTTATTACAATGTAACAACTTTGTTACATTGTAACTACGCCGCACCCGACGTCACTCACCGCCGCCGCCGCGTCTGTGCTGCAGGACCCGACAGAGCTCTGAGCTATAGCTCAGAGCTCTCTAAGCATCTTTGTATTTGGGCTCCAAGGAGCCCCATTGGTCCTTAGCAGACCAATGGGGTTCCTTCTGATTTGAAGGAACCCCATTGGTCTGCTAAGGACCAATGGGGCTCCTTGGAGCCCAAATACAAAGATGCTTTCGAGAGCTCTGAGCTAATATAGCTCAGAGCTCTGTCGGGTGAAGGGACGCTAAGTCCCCGCCGGCTCCGCTGCCCTCCCCGCCTCTCCCACATGTCACCTATATACATGCTGGCACCCATGGGTGCCAGCATGTATATGAGTGACAGGTGTGGGCGGAGTGGACGGCGGGAGCCGGCGGGGACTAGCGTGTATGCGGCGGCCGGCGGGTGAGCGGCGAGTGACGTTGGGTGCGGTGGTGTTACAAAGTAACAAAGTTGTTACATTGTAATAACTTTGTTACATTGTAACTGATTAGTATATTTCCGAGGATATTGCGTGGGAACTGGCTTTTAAAGGGACAGGTAAGTATTAATGGTTAATTAAGAATATTAAAGGACTTTTTTCGTGGTTATGTTTTTTGTTCAATTAAAATACTTTTTCTATGTGTTTGTGTGTTTATTTACTTTTAACTCTTAAAGGAAATGGGTAAGGGGTACTACAAGTACCTCTATACTCATTTCTCCTGGGAGGGGGGTGGGCATCTGGGGGACCCCTTTTTAAAGGGGACTCCCAGATGCCACCATGAACCCCTCCCCAGGAAATCGCGGCCTCCACCTCCACCGCCCATCGGAGGTGGAGAAGAGCCCCTTGTCCTTGGATTGGACAAGGGCTCGGAGGGGGAGGGGAAAGCTTGGCTGCCCCTCCCCTTCCGAGACCCCCCAATCCATGGACCATGCGGGCTGGTATAGTCAGGGTGCGCAGCCCCACGCGGCTGGTGCTCCGCATTCTGGCTATCCCAGTCTGCATGGGGGACAAGGGGTTAAAGAGGTCTGGGAGGGCGGACCCCACGTCGTTTTTTTTTTATATTTCCCACACTCAGAACGAAGTAAGTAAAACTCTTCCCACTTGGGGGAATCTATGAAAATAAAACACTATTGTTACCTGTGCAAAAAAAACTGACATTTTCCGCATTTAAAAGACATTTTCGCCCTTGAAACTTAAAAATCGATTTTCTCAAAAACTATAAGGTCTTTTTGAAAAAAATTTTTTTCCTCTTATTCCCACTGATCCCCTTAATATACCCTGTGAATTTGGTGTTCCTAAATTTTAAGCAGGCTTTGCTATTAACCGTTAAATCGGCGGGTTTTTAAATGTATATAGAAACTTTAACATCAATTTTCTCAAAAACTATAAGGTCTTTTTGAAAAAAATTTTTTCCTCTTATTCCTTCTGATCTCCTTAATATATTCTCCAAATTTGAGGCTCTTAGCACTTAAGGGGGCTTTGCTATTAACCCTTAAAGTCGGCGGCTACCTAACATTGATCCATGCGTCAACTTTTCCGCTTGGCAGCATGACCTTACGCATTAATTGCTAGTAGGATTTTACGCGTAAGCCTATAACGTAATAACCCGAATTACGGTATACTTACGCGTAATTGCGTAAGTGCTATGCGTAATTATAGACATGTACCGAAATTGAATGTCTATGCCGTAAGCGTAATTTCGTAATGCGTAATAGCGTAAAATTACGCGTAATGATCCGTAAGCGTAGCTTTCTCCATTACAACCAGCACTGGACCACCCCAAAATTGAAGCAACCAAATAAAGACCTGCCATGTTCATAATCTTCTTGATGTGGTTCCCCAGCACATGCGTGGTCCTGTGCATGTCCAAAACCATCCACATCCTTACTTGTAAGGTTTTACACTATGCAAAAGTGAATGTGCATTTGCAAAGAATTATGCCCCAAGTTTCCTTACTCTGGGTTATGTATGTCTCCAGGCAGCACTAACTGCTGTTAGTTTGCTTCAGCTACAAAACTGTACTTAGCATTTCAATTATTCCTGATTCTTGTTATGCTCTGGCGTTGTTCTGTTGCCAAAACTCTGCTTAATTCCCACCAGTCTTGATGTCTCATCTCTACATTGCAGAGTTACCTGTTCTAATTGTCATTGTTAGGGGAATACCAGAGACTACTTTTTGTAGTCACTTGCAGCAAAATAGTCCACTGCCCACTAAAGGAAGTGGCAAATTAACCCTAGGGGAACAGTCTGGCAAATTAAGTGGCAAATTAACCCTAGGGGAACAGTCCAATGGCTACTTGGCAGGCCCGGATTTATATCACAGGAGCCTATAGGCACAGATGTCCTGGCATGCTAAACGTCACCCTCCAGAAACCCACAAACCCTCGCTGAACCGCACTGCAAGTTATTTCTTCCTTATTCGTCATAGGTAGCTACAGGTGCACCTTAGCATTAGGTAGCCAGCTAGTGGTGCCCCTGACTGGAGGGAGATCTTGTCAGTAGAATACCAAGAGCCAAGTGTCTAAACTCTCATTTACGCTCTGCCCAGGACTCTGCATAGGAAAGGAGGGAGGTGCTAGGGGAGGAGAGTGTGCCGCCCCTCCATCATCAGGTGCCTGTAAGTGCATGCCTACAGTGCCTTATGGTAAATCCGGACTGGAGAAAACAAAAAACACAGGACACCGGGAGCCCGATATCACGTAATAACGTCAACTTAATTGGACTAAGGTCGTAATTATTATACTCACAAAAGTGGGTTGCTTATGCTAGCAACCACTCTCAGCACATGTGGAGAAGTACCGTCTCCACTCAGCCTTTATGGTCGCTGCTCCTGTGGAAAAGGGTGTCCTGTGTGGCAGGAGCACCACCCTAGCGCATAGGGTATAGAGATTGAATAGTACAGTACTCGTGTAACGATCGGTGTAACACAGAGAGGGTCTGATTACCGGTGATCTGCAGTATCACCGAGAATGCAGAATATACCCGATTATTGATGATCTGCATTATCACCGATAACCAGATATATATTCTAACCTCTGGACACCTGAGAGATAAGAGTGTTTTGGTGTGACAGTAATACTTTGAGTATTGCACCTTAGGAGAAGGTACAGAACCAGTAAGGAGTACTGCACAGAAGTATGTTCCTTCCGTATGCCTAGACTCTCCCGGGGGAGGAGCTAGGCTGAAAGTAGGAAGTACAGAGTGTGAGTGACACCAGTGAGAGGGTGTCACTAACAGGTCTGGGAACTGCCTCTAACAGTAAGGCCAGTTCTCGAGGTCGGGCAATCCAGGTCGTAAACACACAGACAGATATGGTACAGATTCAGGAGACAGATACGGAATCCAATAAACAGGCAGGGTACGGCAACAGGGTATCAGAATAGCGGGGTACAGAATCAGGAGGCAAATACAGAGTCCAGGAACGAGCAGAGTTTGGCAACAGGATATCAGAGATAGCAAGGTACAGAATCAGATTACAGAAGAATAGTCAGGCAGGCAGAATGTCATAACAAATAATACAGTTCAATATTCCTAACGCTAAGGTGTGAGGTCCGTGATCGTCAACACCTTTGCAAACTATGCTAGAACATAGATACAGACAAGGCCTGAGTGCTACCATGATGTGATCGCAACGACAGACAACCAGAGAATGACCAGTACCCAGTATATATACACCAGTGCTCTCCAGCACCTCCCTTAAGTGCTGGACCAATGAAAGTTGCTGAAAATGTCAGCTGACCGGCCTGGTCAGCTGACCTTTCTCTGACTGCCATAAAAGTTCTGCCTCTCCGCGCGCATGCGCGTCATTCTGAACCTAGGTGGACTATCAGTCCCAGCCACACCAGTACTGCTTTGCAATGTCTCTGCTGACCCATGCGCGGGGTTGGTCGTACCGCTATCTGCACCGGCGGCTGCCTCCCCGCGCTGGGTCAGAGTGCCAGCAACAGGGCCATGCGTGCTAACCGCCGCGTCAGACGCGGCGGTTTTTCCGCGTTCCGCCATGCTCTCCATGGAAGCAGCCGCCTACCGCTGAGTAGAGGCGGCTGATTTTCCGCGTTTCCTTACAACTCGGAGGCGCCCTTTAAGTATACACAATTTTGACCGTATAATACGGATTCATAAGGTAACGGTATAAGATCCTACCTTAAATGAAGAATTTAAAACCGATATATGATTCAATCGTTTATTTAGCACTCGGACAACGCGTTTCGCGACCGTAAAGTCGCTTCCTCAGGTCAAGTAATCGTGCTATGGTAAAGAGCGGAGTATCCAGGAACAGAAAAAAAGAGGAAGACATCAGAAGAGAAGAACTGAAGGAATAGAATAAAAAAGAAGGAAAGGTGTACAGATAATAAATATAGACACATACAGATGCAAAGAAAGAAAGAAAGTGCAGAAGATGTTTATAGCCACCCCACTACAGAAAAAAAGAAGAAAAAACAGAAATAATGGCATGAATAAAGTGTCTGTTGCGTCCCAATTGTTCTCAATAAAAGTAAAAGAACTGTGGTTTTGGAAATAGTGTACTCTACTCTGCAAAACTTTGAAATTCTGGAAGTTTCCACCCATGCTCAATAAAAACTTCCACACTAATTTGAGTTAAATATCTAGTTTCAGCATATATATATATATATATATATATATATATATATATATATATATATATATATACAGTGGGTTGCAAAAGTATTCGGCCCCCTTGAAGTTTTCCACATTTTGTCACATTACTGCCACAAACATGCAGCAATTTTATTGGAATTCCACGTGAAAGACCAATACATAGTGGTGTACAAGTGAGAAGTGGAATGAAAATCATACATCATTCCAAACATGTTTTACAAATAAATAACTGCAAAGTGGGGTGTGCATAATTATTCGGCCACCTGTGTCAATACTTTGTAAAACCACCTTTTGCTGCAATTACAGCTGCCAGTCTTTTAGGGAATGTCTCTACCAGCTTTGCACATCTAGAGACTGAAATCCTTGCCCATTCTTCTTTGCAAAACAGCTCCAGCTCAGTCAGATTAGATGGACAGCGTTTGTGAACAGCAGTTTTCAGATATTGCCACAGATTCTCCATTGGATTTAGATCTGGATCCCTGACCTGTCTTGGACCTGTCTTGTGTGTTCTTTGGACTTCACGGTGTTGTTGCTCCCAATATTCTCTTAGACAACCTCTGAGGCCCTCACAGAGCAGTTGTATTTGTACTGACATTAGATTACACACAGGTGCACTCTATTTAGTCATTAGCACTCATCAGGCAATGTCTATAGACTATAGGCAACTGACTGCACTCAGATCAAAGGGGGCCGAATAATTATGCACACACCACTTTGCAGTTATTTATTTGTAAAAAATGTTTGGAATCATGTATTGTTTTCGTTCCACTTCTCATGTGTACACCACTTTGTGTTGGTCTTTCATGTGGAATTCCAATACAATTGATTCATGTTTGTGGCAGTAATATGACAAAATGTGGAAAACTTCAAGGGGGCCGAATACTTTTGCAACCCACTGTAAATCTTCAGGCTGCTTTAAGTGCAAGGTCCATAGCATCCAGATGATTCCTTACAGTGTCTTGTATTCGGCCCCCTTGAAGTTTTCCACATTTTGTCATATTACTGCCACAAACATGAATCAATTGTATTGGAATTCCACATGAAAGACCAATACAAAGTGGTGTACATGTGAGAAGTGGAACGAAAATCATACATGATTCCAAACATTTTTTACAAATAAATAACTGCAAAGTGGGGTGTGCATTTGGTCTGAGTGCAGTCAGTTGCCCATAGACATTGCCTGATGAGTGCTAATGACTAAATAGAGTGCACCTGTGTGTAATCTAACGTCAGTACAAATACAGCTGCTCTGTGAAGGCCTCAGAGGTTGTCTAAGAGAATATTGGGAGCAACAACACCATGAAGTCCAAAGAACACACCACACAGGTCAGGGATAAAGTTGTTGAGAAATTTAAAGCAGGCTTAGGCTACAAAAAGATTTCCAAAGCCTTGAACATCCCACGGAGCACTGTTCAAGCGATCATTTAGAAATGGAAGGAGTATGGCACAACTGTAAACCTACCAAGACAAGGCCATCCACCTAAATTCACAGGCCAAACAAGGAGAGCGCTGATCAGAAATGCAGTCAAGAGGCCCATGGTGACTCTGGACGAGCTGCAGAGATCTACAGCTCAGGTGGGGGAATCTGTCCATAGGACAACTATTAGTCGTGCACTCCACAAAGTTGGCCTTTATTGAAGAGTGGCAAGTACAAAGCCATTGTTAATAGAAAAGCATAAGAAGTCCCGTTTGCAGTTTGCCACAAGCCCTGTGGGGGACACAGCAAACATGTGGAAGAAGGTGCTCTGGTCAGATGAGACCACAATGGAAATTTTTGGTCAAAATGCAAAACGCTATGTGTGGCAGAAAACTAACACTGCACATCACTCTGAACACACCATCCCCACTGTCAAATATGGGGTGGCCGCATCATGCTCTGGGGGTGCTTCTCTTCAGCAGGGACAGGGAAGCTGGTCAGAGTTGATGGGAAGATGGATGGAGCCAAATACAGGGCAATCTTAGAAGAAAACCTCTTGGAGTCTGCAAAAGACTTGAGACTGGGGCGGAGGTTCACCTTCCAGCAGTACAACGACTCTAAACATAAAGTTAGGGCAACAATGGAATGGTTTAAAATAAAACATATCCATGTGTTAGAATGGCCCAGTCAAAGTCCAGATCTAAATCCAATCGAGAATCTGTGGCAAGATCTGAAAACTGCTGTTCACAAACGCTGTCCATCTAATCTGACTGAGCTGGAGCTGTTTTGCAAAGAAGAATGGGCAAGGATTTCAGTCTCTAGATGTGCAAAGCTGGTAGATAATAATAATAATCTGAACATTTGTATAGCACTTTTCTCCTGTTGGACTCAAAGCGCTCAAGACAAGAGCTGCAGCCACTGGGACACACTCAGGAGGCCACCCTGCAGTGTTAGGGAGACTTGCCTTGAACTCCTTACTGAATAAGTACTGACCCTAGCCAGGATTCGAACCCTGGCCTCCCATGTCAAAGGCAGAGCCCTTAACCAGTACTCTATTCAGCCACTACTTTTAAGGTAGAGACATACCCTAAAAGACTGGCAGCATCAACTGCAGCAAAAGGTGGTTCTACAAAGTATTAACTCAGGGGGCTGAATAATTACGCACACCCCACTTTGCAGTTATTTATTTGTAAGAAATGTTTGGAATCATGTATGATTTTCGTTCCACGTCTCATGTGTACACCACTTTGTATTGGTCTTTCACGTGGAATTCCAATAAAATTGATGCATGCTTGTGGCAGTAATGTGACAAAATGTGGAAAACTTCCAGGGGGCCAAATACTTTTGCAAGCCACTGTATATATACTGTAGGGGCCATCGGGGCTGGGTAGTAGATGGGAGGTACATTTCCCCGGTATTTGGACTATGGTCACTTTAACCAGCTGAGCGGTCTGGACGAGCTCAGCTCGTCCAACACCGCCAGCGGCTGCCGCTCAGGCCCTGCTGGGCCGATTTTGATGAAATAAAAAGCAGCACACGCAGCCGGCACTTTGCCAGCCGCGTGTGCTGCCTGATCGCCGCCGCTCTGCGGCGATTCGCCGCGAGCAGCGGCGAAAGAGGGCCCCCCTAGCCGCCTGAGCCCAGCGTAGCCGGAACAAAAAGTTCCGGCCAGCGCTAAGGGCTGGATCGGAGGCGGCTGACGTCACGACGTCGGCTGACGTCGATGACGTCACTCCGCTCGTCGCTATGGCGACGATATAAGCAAAACAAGGAAGGCCGCTCATTGCGGCCTTCCTTGTTTATTCTGGGCGCCGGAGGCGATCGGAAGATCGCCTCCGGAGCGCCCTCTAGTGGGCTTTCATGCAGCCAACTTTCAGTTGGCTGCATGAAATAGTTTTTTTTTTATTTAAAAAAAACCCTCCCGCAGCCACCCTGGCGATTTAATCAGAACGCCAGGGTGGTTAAAACCCTGTGTGGTCCTAGGAAGGGAGTCCGGATTTTAGCAGCAAGCAGTTGCTGCTTGGTTTTTTCTTTTCAGGGACGGACTCCTGGGATGGGAGGGAAGGAAGGGCGGGCCTTCCCATCCCACCTAGGTACACACCTGGTTGTCAGTGGGGCTGAGAGCCTCACTAATTTGGTATTGATGAGATGCAAATTTATGCTTAAGAAGGAGCCTAACAAGCAGTGTGAGGAGAGGTGTTGAAGGAGTAGCATGTATGCTGTGGAATCTCCTGACAAGGAATATTGGAGTATTTGATGGAAGCCAAACCATACCCTGCTTTGTTGTTTGTATGGTATTGGCCTGATGAAAACTGAACTTTGTTTGATCCTGCTGGACTTTATATTACCAAGCTGAAGTAAGCTGAACTGTTATTTTCCACTTATTACTGCTGAACTGAAGCTGTTTTCTTCTACTGCACAATAAACGGACTTTGTTTTATACATCTGTGTACTGCGTGCTGGCTGCGACCCCCTCTAAACTTCACAACTGGTGCTCGGATGCGGGCAGCGCAGCACTGCAGGAAAAGAAAAAGTTCCGTTTAAAAAGTGACATTTAAAGGGCCAGTCTCCTTGTATGCATGATGGAGGAATTGCTGAAACAAATGGCCTTAGCAACTGTGCAGCTACAGCAGAGTATGGTGTCTCAGCAGGCGAGTATGGTGACTCAACAGCAAGCCACGGAAGCCCTGCGAGAGGCCTCAGAGGCGCAAGCCAAAATCCTGCTTGAGGCGGTGCAGAAGCTGGCCCAGGGGAGAGAGACAGCAGGAGCTGCCCCTAGCAACCAGGCGATGGTGAGAGCCAGCCACTTTCTGCAGAAACTAACCCCCACAGATGATGTGGAAGCCTTTCTGAAAACGTTCGAAAGGACAGCAGAGCGGGAAGGATGGCCGAAAGACAAATGGGCTGGTATCCTTGCACCGTTCCTGACGGGAGAACCCCAGAAGGCCTACTACGATCTCAACTCTGCAGACGCCCTCGACTATGATCGACTACAGGCAGAGATCCTGGCCCGACTAGGTGTAACAACAGCGGTCCGGGCACAGAGGGTGTACAGCTGGCAATACCGGATGGATCATCCAGCCAGATCGCAGATGTATGACCTCATCCAACTGGCGACAAAGTGGCTGCAACCAGAGGTACTGACCGGGCCTGAGATGGTGGAGCGATTCGTGCTGGATCGTTTTCTGCGTGCCCTGCCGGTGGGACTACAGCGATGGGTCAGTCATGCGGACCCCAAAAAAGCGGAGCAGCTGGTGGAGTTGGTGGAGAGATATACCGTAGTGGAGGATCTACTCTCTCCAAAGGGCCAGGCGGGCCCCATCTTACCCCGTGTTGCAAGGTTCCCTGACTCTGGAAAGGGTGCTTCACGGAACCCCGCAACCAGCATCACCAGAAATAGGGAAGTATTCCCAAAAGCCGCTCCGGGGTTGCCACCTGCTATGGCGACACCTCGGAAGGGAGGTGCGATCCAGTGTTGGAGATGTTCTGCTTGGGGCCATACCAGAACCCAGTGTCCACTGCAGGAGGAACCCATGCAGTGTGACGTGCTACAGAGGGTGTCCTTTTTTGCCCAGGAGGTATGCTTGGCAGAGTGCCAGGAGAGCTTTGTGTGTCCCGTTAGTGTGAACCAGGTACCTGCTAAAGCCTTGCTGGACTCAGGCAGTATGGTAACCATGGTGCACGCTGACCTGATTGGAACAATTGACACTGTGCTAAAGCCGCTTAAGGTGGTGTGTATCCATGGAGACACAAAGACTTATCCTGTGGTGCCAGTGTCGATTTCAACTGACTGTGGGACAATCACTCACGACGTCGGAGTGGTAAGAAACCTAATGTGTCAAGTTATATTGGGTCGAGACTTTCCACTGTTTTGGGTACTATGGGAGAATGTCAAAGGGAAGTTATTTAAGGACTCTGATAATAACTTAGCCCCTCCTCCCCCTACCAGAGAACTTGATGCACCAAGTCTGGATACAAATGTTGCAGAAAATGTATTGCCAAATGATCATGTATTATTGCATAATGATGATGTAATGTTGCCAATGGATGAAAATGGGACTGACCATCCTTGTCGGGACCCTGAGCAGGTTACTGAGGGGGGGGGATGATTCCCCATTACAAGTTATGTTGGGCGAGGATGATGAGGAATCTTCCCCCCAATCTATGCTCCCTGACCTGGATGTGTCAAAAGGGATTTTTATCACTGCACAGATGCGGGATCCAACCTTATCCCATGCTAGAGAACAGGTATCTGTGGTAAATGGAGTTCCCCAGGAACCTGGGGCAGAGGAGAGATTTCCTCATTTTTCAGTTCATGGGGATATGTTATATCGGGTTGCAAAGGTCAGAGAAGAGGTTGTTGAGCAGCTGCTAGTGCCTCAGGAGTTTCGGAAGATGGTACTAGACTTAGCTCACAATGAAGCATTGGGAGGTCACCTGGGTGCCGAGAAAACGGAGGCGCGGATAACTGACAGGTTTTACTGGCCTGGGTTAAAGGCCGAAGTAAAGAATTACTGCGCTTCTTGCCCCACCTGTCAGTTAACCGCGCCAGTGTCCCATTTTCGAAGCCCTTTGGTGCCCTTGCCAATAATCGAGGTGCCATTCGAGCGCATTGCCATGGATATAGTGGGGCCACTGGTAAAGTCTGCCAGGGGGCACCAATATATCCTTGTCATACTCGACTATGCCACTCGCTACCCGGAAGCCTTTCCGTTAAGAAAACCTACGTCCAAAGCTATCGCCCGAGAATTGTTTAATATGTTCACTCGGACGGGTTTTCCTAAGGAAATTCTTACGGACCAAGGAACCCCGTTTATGTCTAAAGTGATGGCTGATGTATGTAAACTGTTCCAGATTAAGCAGATGAGAACCTCTGTTTATCACCCTCAGACCGATGGCCTGGTTGAACGGTTTAATAAGACTTTGAAAATGATGTTAAAAAGAGTGGTTCAAAGGGACGGAAAAGATTGGGATTGTTTATTGCCTGCGGTGATGTTTGCTGTTCGGGAGGTACCTCAAGCCTCCACAGGTTTTTCACCATTTGAACTGGTATATGGGCGCAGACCTCGAGGGTTGCTTGACTTGGTAAAAGAAACCTGGGAAAGTGAGTCCAGTCCCCACAAAAGTGTGGTGGAACACGTTTCCCAGTTGCAAGAACGCATTGCCAAGGTGATGCCCCTTGTCAAGGAACATTTACTGGCAGCCCAAGAAGCGCAGAGTTGGGTATACAACCGCTCCGCGAAAATCAGGCAGTTCCAGGTGGGGGATAGAGTGGCAGTATTGATCCCAACCGTGGAGAGTAAATTCTTGGCCAGGTGGCACGGTCCCTTCGAGATCGTTGAAAAAGTGGGGGAAGTGAATTATAAGGTACATCAGCCAGGGAGACGGAAACCCTATCAACTGTATCACGTCAATTTGTTAAAGCCCTGGAAAGAGAGAGAGACCGCTCCGGTTAGGGTGGGTGTGAGTGTTGTACCCCAAATAAGCATTGAGGATGTGAAAATAGCCCCCACTCTGTCCAAATCCCAGGTACAACAAGTAAAAGAGTTTCTTCAGAGAAACAAGGGGATATTTTCGGATTTGCCTGGACTCACGGGGATGGTTGAGCACAACATTATTACTGAGCCCCGGGCTAAAGTGTTTGTCAGGCCCTATCGCATCCCGGAGGCCCGCAGAAAGGCGGTGTCAGAGGAAGTAAAACGCATGTTAGAATTGGACGTCATTGAAGAATCGCAGAGTGAATGGTCAAGCCCGATTGTGTTGGTACCCAAGCCAAACGGAACTCTGCGATTCTGTAACGATTTTCGGAAATTAAATGAAATTTCCAAATTTGATGGTTATCCCATGCCCCGTGTGGATGAACTGATAGAGAGGTTAGGCCCAGCCCGCTACATCACCACGTTAGACCTGACCAAAGGATATTGGCAAATACCCTTGGCCAAAGAAGCCAGAGAGAAAACGGCATTTTCTACACCTGAGGGCCACTTTCAGTACAAAAGAATGCCGTTTGGGTTACAGACCGCCCCGGCCACATTTCAGAGAGTTATGGACAGAATGTTGCGTCCACACCAAAGATACGCGTCGGTCTATTTAGACGACATCGTAATCTTCAGTTCAGACTGGGAGTCTCACCTTCCCAAGGTTCAAGCAGTCCTGGATGCGTTAAGGAAGGCGGGTTTTACAGTGAACCCTGAGAAATGTGCCCTAGGTATGGAGGAAGCAAAATACTTGGGGTACATTGTCGGAAGGGGGTTGGTAAAACCCCAAATTAACAAAATTGAGGCAATCCAGGAATGGCCCCGCCCCATCAGTAAGAAACAGGTTCGAGCTTTCTTGGGGATAGTGGGCTACTACAGACGGTTCATTCCCAATTTTTCTACCCTAGCAGCTCCTTTGACTGACTTGACCAAGGGCCGGAAGTCAGTGATGATACAGTGGACGGCAGAGACAGAAAAAGCGGTTTTGGAGCTGAAATCGGCATTGTGTAGTCACCCTGTCCTAGTAGCCCCCGATTTCACTCGAGAATTCGTAGTGCAGACAGATGCCTCAGATGTTGGGTTGGGGGCGGTTCTGTCACAGGTGATTGATGGAGAAGAACATCCCATAGTTTTTCTCAGTCGGAAACTGACGGCCGCTGAGAGAAACTATGCGGTAGTGGAGAGGGAATGCTTGGCCATAAAATGGGCCCTGGACTCCCTGCGCTACTATTTATTGGGTAGGAAGTTCAGGTTGATCTCTGACCATGCCCCGCTAGCGTGGATGAAAAGGAACAAAGGAACGAATGCAAGAGTGTCCCGGTGGTTTCTCTCTCTCCAGGAGTTCAACTATGTGGTGGAACATAGGCCGGGTAAAGTGCACCAGAACGCTGATGCCCTTTCCCGAGTCCACTGTTTAGTGGGTCTATGTGTCTCCACCGCCTCGGGGTTGAGGCAGAGGGGGGGGATATGTAGGGGCCATCGGGGCTGGGTAGTAGATGGGAGGTACATTTCCCCGGTATTTGGACTATGGTCACTTTAAAACCCTGTGTGGTCCTAGGAAGGGAGTCCGGATTTTAGCAGCAAGCAGTTGCTGCTTGGTTTTTTCTTTTCAGGGACGGACTCCTGGGATGGGAGGGAAGGAAGGGCGGGCCTTCCCATCCCACCTAGGTACACACCTGGTTGTCAGTGGGGCTGAGAGTCTCACTAATTTGGTATTGATGAGATGCAAATTTATGCTTAAGAAGGAGCCTCACAAGCAGTGTGAGGAGAGGTGTTGAAGGAGTAGCATGTATGCTGTGGAATCTCCTGACAAGGAATATTGGAGTATTTGATGGAAGCCAAACCATACCCTGCTCTGTTGTTTGTATGGTATTGGCCTGATGAAAACTGAACTTTGTTTGATCCTGCTGGACTTTATATTACCAAGCTGAAGTAAGCTGAACTGTTATTTTCCACTTATTACTGCTGAACTGAAGCTGTTTTCTTCTACTGCACAATAAACGGACTTTGTTTTATACATCTGTGTACTGCGTGCTGGCTGCGACCCCCTCTAAACTTCACAATACATAGATACACACATGCTTTTTCATAGGTTTTTAGGTTGTTTATATATAGAAACATAAGTGAGTAGGGAGTCTAGAATCCACCACCATGGTTGTTTACTATAAAAAGCAGGATTAAAGCTATAACATTATCTTCATGGTGAGCACAATAGGTTCATTAGTTACTTAACTGTCTGTCTGAACTAGGCCTAAACGTGTGACATGAGGATGAGAGCTTGACTAAATAATGTATACTACAAGGATAAAGAGCTGCAATGCAATAAATGGAAGAAGAACAAACAGGGACAAAATAGGATAAAAATCTTCTCCAAAATAACATATTATTTATTATATCATCATCTGCGGGACTACCTCTCAAAGCAGCAAATCCCGCTTCTTTATGTAAACTTCACTCACATAAGCTTGGTCAGTAATTGCTTTCTCAAGCTCTAATTCAAATGTTATCAGCAACATTACTAAGGTACATTTACACTAGGAAAAATCAATACAAGTTTGCTGATATACAGGCCCGAGTGCAGAAACTGAAATAGGCTTTCTTCTACATTCTGTACCATAAGGGATATATTTTATCTCTTTGTCTCAGCAGTATCAAGAGGAGAGAAGACTACATTTATTCTGACCATGGTCAGATCATATATCTGCCTGGCATTTTCTCTTTGTAGCTAGATAAGTTTCTTTAAGGCAATAAAGGTAATTACCTTAATTGTCTGGGGAGCCATTTCCTCATCCACATCTACTTATATTGCCCAGCTACAGCCCAACCTTAATTGTCCCTCTAATATACACAAAAGACACCAATAGCAGGCATCTAAATATTCTTATGCAACGCGATATGTTGAAATTGCATTTGTCCATCTTGAACACGGAGAAGTAAAATGTTATTATATTGTGAATAAGGACTGAAGGTTTCCTTGATACCAACAATATCAATGGATTTTACTCAACATCCATTTATTAAAGTAATCATATGGTATTATATTGAAATGAGTACAATTATATAATGACTGGTGGCTAAGAATGTATTCATTAAAATGAACCATTACGTAGTAATATAAAAAGGAATCAATTCGTTTTGAGGAAAATGTTTAACTATGTCATGGCTGGATTAATTAATATTTGTGTGGCTATTCTGCAATGCCACTAAGCCTCTTTGCCTTGACGTCAGAAGTCTTAATGACCCTGTAAAACAATCCCTGGTCATCTCTTATATTAATACAACCAAGCCTGATATGTTGTGACTCATCTCCTCCCTGTACATGATACATGTGTGAAGCTCCATAAGCCATTATATAATATGAAGATAGTACCTATTCTAGCTTTTCATGTAGGGTTCCCATTTTAATTCACAATAAGTTAAACTTCCACTGTAGACCTGAGAGCAGGCAGGTCCCAGAAAACACATATTTTCCTTTGTCCAATAAAATGATTATCTTTAATCCTCCGACCTGAGGTAACTTTGTTTCATTAGCCAAGCTTACCCATTTTGTCTACAGCTTTTCCCCTCCTCCCAGGGGTGTCCCTGTTATAATTATGCAGTGGTCCTTTTTCTGGAGAGCAACCCAACCTATTCTGATGGGGATACCCAATCCATGTGGAATGGTTTTTCACCTTTCTGATACTCTGGTTGCCTAATAGTAACCCACGATTTTAGTGGAGTTAATTCACACATGTTTTAAGAGCCTGGAAATACTACACTATCTGGCACTCCTGGAGTTTTCTGTTTCTGGACTGGACACCCCACCCTTACTTATTATTGACTTGGTACTGCTTAATTTATTGTTAAATGTACTATTTTTCATCATTAGTATGGCTATTTTTGCTATAGTCATTAATGACTTGTTATTTATTGTATTATAACATTAAATTATTAGTATTTTTTTATTGTTGCTATTTTATTTTTATGTATTTTTTACTAGTAAGCAGTTTTTTCTTTAATGCAGAGACAGTTTACCACTTACCATCTCTCTGTTCTGTTCTCATGCTGCAGTGTACTGAGGAGAAGAGAGATATGACACATTGTTCTCTCCCAGTTCATGGGAACAGTGTGATCGTGTCATTAAACTGAGTGATCAATGTCATTTGGAGATTCACGGCTCAACCTTAATTGTTCCCCTTCTATGAAAAAAACATACTTAAAATAATTTTGACAGTACTTTTTCACCTACTTTTTCAGGTGCAGAATGCTGCAAAGTTATTGTAAACAGAAGATAAAAAAATCATTTCTAGGAAAGAACATACTAGTGGAGAAAAATGAGTAGAAGAAAGTCTATAGGGCTTGATTCATCAACGTATTTTGCGATGTTCAGCGTGAGATACATTGATGAGCGCGAGGTAAAAGTAACCCTGCATGCTATGTGTGCTGGCGGGAACGTAGTGTGCACTCCTTGATGTCCGCACGCTCCTTGCAAAGTACGCTCGCTAGTGCAGGGCTGCAACTATAATACTTGGCTATCGCAGCCGCTACTACATTAAGGCCACGATAGTCAAGTATTGTGTTTGCTGCCCTGCACTAGCGTGCGTACTTTGCAAGGAGTGTGAGGACATCAAAGAGCGCACGCTACCCTGCTGCCAGTACGCGTAACATGCAGGGTTACTTTTACCTTGCGCTCATCAATGTATCTCGTGCTGAACAACGCAAAATACATTGATGAATCAAGCCCACAGTGTCTGTTGGTGGTCAAATGCTAGACTTCATCTAACAAGAGTACATTTTTCAAGCTTGTCTGAATGACATTCAGGAGGGTTAGCAACCTGTATTTTTTACAGCCTCTCCCAGTTAACATAACAAGATAAGTAACAATTTACCTCTCTTTGATTGTCATTATTCATTCAGTGTATTATCAGTGAATTCTTCCTATAACTTTGAAACAATATTTCTACTATAAATGTCATGCAAATAATGTCAAACAAACCCCTGAATGAATGAAAGTTTTGAACTCACAATGTGCATTCCCATCTAACACCTGGAAGAAGAGAAATTATAAAACTATAATCCTTTTCCAGAAAGGAATAACCGTTTCAGATATATTACAAAATTTTGGTAAACTTTGGTGCAGACCTTTTCCTGGTCCTGCTCTGTAACTACTAAGATAGGCCACATGAATGCACTTGCCGATGTCAAAGGACCACATTGCAAAAGATACAATAACAATTAAAATATGTGTATATGCATAAATAGAGCATGCACATTTGTTCCAAAATAAAAAATCTTTTTATTCCTAAGTAGCTGTCACTTGCAGTAACTAGTGTTGGGCGAACAGTGTTCGCCACTGTTCGGGTTCTGCAGAACATCACCCTGTTCGGGTGATGTTCAAGTTCGGCCGAACACCTGGTGGTGTTCGGCCAAACCGTTCGGCCGCATGGCCGAACTAAGAACGCATGGCCGAACGTTCCCCGAACGTTCGGCTAGCGCTGTGATTGGCCGAACGGGTCACGTGGTTCGGACCCGAACGCGCTCTGATTGGCTGAACTGTCACGTGGTTCGGGTAAATAAATACCCGAACCACGTCATATCTCCGCCATTTGTCTGTGGGTTTAGCTTTGGGTAGGCAGGCAGGGTAGTTCGCGCTCCAGCCACGCTAGCCAGGGTCCCCCCAGTCATTGTGTCGCTGCTGGGAATAGTAGTACACCGCTCGCTCAGCCACACTATATAGCATTCTGTTTACTGTTCTGTGTCTGCTGGGAATAGTAGTACACCGCTCGCTCAGCCACACTATATAGCATTCTGTTTACTGCCACTCTGTGTACCTCGCTCAGCCACACTATATAGCATTCTGTTTACTGTTCTGTGTCTGCTGGGAATAGTAGTACACCGCTCGCTCAGCCACACTATATAGCATTCTGTTTACTGCCACTCTGTGTACCTCGCTCAGCCACACAATATAGCATTCTGTTTACTGTTCTGTGTCTGCTGGGAATAGTAGTACACCGCTCGCTCAGCCACACTATATAGCATTCTGTTTACTGCCACTCTGTGTACCTCGCTCAGCCACACTATATAGCATTCTGTTTACTGTTCTGTGTCTGCTGGGAATAGTAGTACACCGCTCGCTCAGCCACACTATATAGCATTCTGTTTACTGCCACTCTGTGTACCTCGCTCAGCCACACTATATAGCATTGTGTTTACTGCCACTCTGTGTCTGCTGGGAACAGTAGTACACCGCTCGCTCAGCCACACTATATAGCATTGTGTTTACTGCCACTCTGTGTCTGCTGGGAACAGTAGTACACTGCCGCTCACTCAGTCACCCCATTACTATATAGCATTGCTGAGATCTGTAGTACTCTGCTCACCCACCCATACCATTGTACTGCCAGTCACTGTGTATATTGCTGGGATCTGTAGTACTTCACTCACCATCAACCACTATATAGCATTGCGTACTCTGCCAGTCAGTGTGTATATTGCTGGGATCAGTAATACTCCACTCAACGTCAACCACTATATGAGCTCACCATGAGTTCCTCAGAGACCTCCGCTGTGAGCAGCACTCCCAACAACAGCAACAGCCAACGCCCCACGCAAGCTATAACATCCACCCCAGCAGCCAGTGGTCAGCAGCAGCCCTCCCCGGAGGAGAACGTTGTGTCCATCGGTCCGGCGCCAGAGCGATTATTGAGGGCTGCCATTGAGGAGATGATGGGGCCTGATGTGGAGGAGGAGGTCGGGCTTAGGCCAGCATCCCAAGTTAATGTTGAGGACGATGAGGGGTCTGTGTCTGGGGATGTTGGGGTGGCAGAGGTGGTGGGTTGGTCAGACTCAGGAGAAGAGTTGTATGATGAGGATGATGATCGGGACCATCTGTATGTGCCTCAGAGTCCGACCCCGGAAAACATGTTGTATCGTGTGTTTAGGTACTAAAATCTGCGTTCCCACTTCCCAGTACTGCCCGGGTCCACGGATCCATATAATTTTTTGGGCAGCACTATCAAACTGTGGTACTATGAGTGAGTTGCCATGGTCCTTCTGTGCTGTCATACTCACCGTCTGTCTGCAGATGGATTGTTCAACACAGCTACGCCATCTGACATGTAGTCCTTGACCATCTTCTCCAGGCGAGTGGTGTTGGAGGACATGAAACTGCCCGATTGCTGTTCTGTGGGCTGCTGCATGGGTGTCAGAAAATGTTCCCACTCCAAGGACACTGCCAATACCATTCCCTTTTGGGCACTAGCAGCAGCTTGTGCTCTTTGCTGCCCTCCTGGTCCTCCTGGGTTTGCTGAAGTCAGTCTGTCGGCGTACAACTGGCTAGAGAAGGAGGAGGATGTCAATCTCCTCTCTAAAGTCTCCATCCTCAAGGGCCTGCTGGAATTGTTCCATTTTTGACCTGTCTGACACTTTCTTCAATCAGTTTTTTAACATTGTGTATAAACCCAGTAATTGGTGTTGTCCAGAATAATGAATAATAATGAATAGTGAATAATGCGCGGGCCGCGTTCAATGCAGTCTAGCATGAATTGAGCCATGTGTGCCAGAGAATCCTGCCAGACTCCTTTGTCTTCATGTTCTTGTGAGCGTTGTGATTGTTGTGATGCACCATATTCGTCACCAGCATCACTTTCTTCCTCTTCTGCTGTCCATTCCCGCTAAATTGTGGAAGTCCAACATGCACCGCTCTGTCCCTCGGCAGTGGGGGCATCCAATTCCTGCTCCAACTCCAGCTGTTCCTCGTCCTGTTCTTTGTCATAGCTGGGACCAGCATTTCCTGAGGCAGGTTGCCTGATGTTGGTATCATCACGCTGATCGTTTTCATCTTCAGATTCCCCCACTTGCATCATGCCAGCGGTTTCCATCTTCAACATTGATTTCTTCAGTAAACACAGCAGTGGTATTGTAATGCTGACTGTAGAGTTGTCACTGCTCAGTCACAAGCAACGTGGATTGCTCAAAATTTTGGAGGACTTGGCAGAGATCCAACACGGTGGCCCAATCAGATCCACAGAAGCTTGGTAGCTAGCTAGCTACTGGAATGCGCCTCGGCACTGCGCAAAAGCGTGCTAGCATGTGCAGCGTAGAATTCCAGCGCGTAGGGAGGGACATCACCCAGCGAGCGATGGTGCGCTAGATTGAAGCGCTCCTGCATCTCTTGGTGAGTCCTTCAGAAGCGGTACTGGACTTTTAAAAATGTTTTTTTTTTTTTTCCTTCAACAGAAGATCTGCCACGTTGGAGTGAGGAGGACGCCGCTGACCCCGACACCAAGCTGAACCCCGACGAGACCTCTCCTCATATGTGACTGTGTGCAGTGGAGTAGAGCTCCCCAGAACAACCTCTCACTTGTCACTTTGTCACTGGTCACTTTGTCACTGGTCACTTTGTCATTTTGTCACTTTGTCACTTTGTCACTTGTCACTTTGTCACTTGTCACTTTTCACTTTGTCACTTTGTCATTTTGTCACTTTGTCACTGGTCACTTTGTCACTTTTCACTTTGTCACTTGTCACTTGGTCACTTGTCACTTGGTCACTTGGTCACTTGTCCAGATGATCTCGGTACACCTCCTGCGATTCAAATTCCTGCACACATTGCTCTGGGATTTGGGTGTGATGAATGATGCATCTAACTGGCCACCGGAGGCAATTAAGGCCTTCAAAACATTGAAAGCAGCTTTCTGTTCCGCCCCCATTTTGCGTCATGTTGAGTTGTTGACGTCATGTTCATCCTCGGCCTCGCCTTGCATTTCAGTGCGAGGTGCATTTTCCACAGAAAAAGGTTGTGAATCCGGGCACAACATTTGTGGCTGTTCCATTGACCTTTCACAGGTAGAAGATTGTGGGGGTGGGAATAGCTCCTCCGAATAGCCCATTGTGTCCTGAAAACTACTCATTGCATTGCTTTGCGCACGCATTTTTTTGTCCTCATGCAAGGCCTGAGTTGCGCCTGAAAGCTTGGCCTTCTCCTCCTGCGCCTCCTCCTGTTCCATCACGTCTGCTGCTGCTGGGTTAGCGTTGCCGCCCGGTCCCTGTTTATTGAACCTCTTATCTTTATTACATTTATGACTGCATGGCGGTACAAAGCATGCTATCCGCACGCTTCTTGTCTTCATGCAAGGCCTGGGTTGTTGTGTCTCAAAGCGTGGCCTTCTCCTCCTGCGCCTCCTCCTGTTCCATCACGTGTGCTGCTGCTGGGTTAGCGTTGCCGGTCCCTGTTTATGGAACCTCTCATCTTTATTACATTTATGACTGCATGGCGGTAAAAAGCATGCTATCCGCATGCTTCTTGTCCTCATGCAAGGCCTGGGTTGTTGTGTCTCAAAAAGCGTGGCCTTCTCCTCCTGCGCCTCCTCCTCCTGTTCCATCACGTGTGCTGCTGCTGGTGCTGGGTTAGCGTTACCGGTCCCTTTTCCTGGAACCTCTTCTCTGTATTACATTTATGACTGCATGGCGACAAAAAGCATGTTACCTGTGCAAAGAAACATGACATTTTCCACATTTAAAAGACAGTTTTTCCTTTGAAACTTTACAATTAATTTTCTCAAAAACTATAAGCTCTTTTTCAAATATTTTTTTTCCTCTTGTACCCACTCCCAAGGTGCACATACCCTGCAAATTTGGGGTATGTAGCATGTAAGGAAGCTTTACAAAGCACGAAAGTTCGGGTCCCCATTGACTTCCATTATGTTCGGAGTTCGGCACGAACACCCGAACATCGCGGCGATGTTCGGCGAACGTTCACGAACCCGAACATCTAGGTGTTCGCCCAACACTAGCAGTAACTAGCATTAATCTGGAGGTGCAGACAGATTTTAGACAAGTCTACCTCCTTATAGAAGATTCTAAGAAACTCCATTATTTTGAAAATTACTTCCTTGACAGCAGTGGTACAATCCAGCCGCCAGAATAGTGGCAATAGTCCAAAACCTTCCAGAGCTGTTGGATTAATACTACTTACAGTGAGTGATGGCTTCATAGAAAAGGTAAATTATTGTGCATTTTTACTATGGGACAGACAGGGCCGTTTCTAGACTTTTTGCCACCTGAGGAAAACTTGTGAGGATGCCGCCCCCCCCCCCCCCTTCCCCCCCTCCTCGTATAGGTAGTATCATTGCACCAGTATTGGTAGCCTGGAGGGGGTAGCAGCCAGGAAAGGGGAGCAATGGGCAAAGTGGTGGGGAGAGGGTCAGACCCCCCTCCCGCACCTGGGGCTCCCCCGTCCGCGCTTCCCCTCCAGCTAATTAAGCAGCCTTTCTGTTTGTGTCAGGCAGCGAGTGGGGAAAGTGATGATTCACCTGCTTCCGTTCCAGGCATTGCGTTCCACCACTCGCGTCACTTCCTGCAATGCCATCCACTGTACTGTGGAAGTACAGTGGGCGGCATTGCAGGAAGTGACACAAGTGGTAGAACGTAAGCAGGTGGGTCATTGCTTTCATCGCTTGCTGCCTGACACAAATAGAAATGCTGTGCAATTAGCTGGAGAGGGAGCGCGGATGCGGGAGCCCCAGGTGAGGGAAGGGGGAGTCTGACCCCCCTCCCCACCACTGTGCCTGCTGCTCCCCCTTACTGGCTGCTACCTGCTTTAGCTCCGCATCTCCCCCCATGGCCAGATGGGCACCGCCCTCACACTTGCCACAACCTGAGGAAGCTGCCTCACTCGCCTCATGGGCGGGACAGCAGTGGGGACAGATGTATATATAATATGTATGTGTACAAATGCATTTTAGATTATTATTATTATTATTGTTTTCATGATAGTGCTCCTGTGCTAAGTCGAATAGTTTGTGTAATGTAGGGACCTACCTTTAAAGGTGTAGTTATTTGACAACAAATTAACAGCTCTTTATGCTGCTGTTCTCCAACTTCCAAATACAGTGGGTTGCAAAAGTATTCGGTCCCCTTGAAGTTTTCCACATTTTGTCACATTACTGCCACAAACATGAATCAATTTTATTGGAATTCCACATGAAAGACCAACACAAAGTGGTGTACACATGAGAAGTGGAACGAAAATCATATATGATTCCAAACATTTTTTACAAACAAATAACTGCAAAGTGGTGAGTGCATAATTATTCGGCTCCTTTTGATCTGAGTGCAGTCAGTTGCCTATAGACATTGCCTGATGAGTGCTAATGACTAAATAGAGTGCACCTGTGTGTAATCTAATGTCAGTACAAATACTGCTCTGTGAGGGCCTCAGAGGTTGTCTAAGAGAATATTGGGAGCAACAACACCGTGAAGTCCAAAGAACACACAAGACAGGTCAGGGATCAGGTTATTGAGAAATGTAAAGCAGGCTTAGGCTACAAAATGATTTCCAAAGCCGTGAACATCCCATGGAGCACTGTTTAAGCGATCATTCAGAAATGCAAGGAGTATGGCACAACTGTAAACCTACCAAGACAAGGCCATCCACCTAAATTTACAGGCCGAACAAGGAGAGCGCTGATCAGAAATGCAGTCAAGAGGCCCATGGTGACTCTGGATGAGCTGCAGAGATCTACAGCTCAGGTGGGGGAATCTGCCCATAGGACAACTATTAGTCACGCACTGCCTGGCCTTTATGGAAGAGTGGCAAGAAGAAAGGCATTGTTAACAGAAAGCATAAGAAGTCCCGTTTGCAGTTTGCCACAAGCCATGTGGGGGACACAGCAAACATGTGGAAGAGGGTGCTCTGGTCAGATGAGACCAAAATGGAACTTTTTGGACAAAATGCAAAACGCTATGTGTGGCAGAAAACTAACACTGCACACCACTCAGAACACACCATCCCCACTGTCAAATATGGTGGTGGCAGCATCATGCTCGGGGGGTGCATCTCTTCAGCAGGGACAGGGAAGCTGGTCAGAGTTGATGGGAAGATGGATGGAGCCAAATACAGGGCAAACTTGGAAGAAAACCTCTTGGAGACTGTAAAAGACTTGAGACTGGGGCGGAGGTTCACCTTCCAGCAGGACAATGACCCTAAACATAAAGCCAGAGCAACAATGGAATGGTTTAAAACAAAACATATCTATGTGTTAGAATGGCCCAGTCAAAGTCCAGATCTAAATCCAATCGAGAATCTGTGGCAAGATCTGAAAACTGCTGTTCACAAACGCTGTCCATCTAATATCTGACTGAGCTGGAGCTGTTTTGCAAAGAAGAATGGGCAAGTGTAACGATTGGTGTCAGCACGCAGAGAGAATCTGATTATTGGTGATCTGCAGTATCACCAAGAATGCAGATATATACCTGATTATTGATGATCTGCAGTATCACCGATAATCAGATATATTGCTAACCACTGGACACCTATGGATAAGTGAGTATTTGGTGTAACAGTAATACTTTGAGTAATGTACCTGCTGAGCAGGTGGTATACAATATAGAGACAAAGCTCTGGGAGAACAGTAACCTTCCAGCAGCCTGAGGCTCTCCGGGGGGAGGAGTCAGGCTGGAGACGGGAAGGACCTAGGAGTGAGTGAAACCTAAGATGGATGTCACTATCTGATTTGGAGACTATCTCTTTTAAGGGGAGAGATAGCTCTCGAGGTCGGGCACGCCGGGTCGGCAACACACTGACAGATAAAGTACAAAGACAGAAGGCTGATTCAGTATCCAAGTCAAGCAGGGTCTAGCAACGGAATATCAGATATACGAGGTACCGAATCAGAAGACAGAGGAGTAGTCAGAAAAGCTATAAGTCATAACATATATCAAACAATGCCTATTCTGGGTGCGAGGTCCTTGGTCTCAGCACCCCGGAACTAGTCTGAAGAATACACAGATGATAACACAGTTCCCTAAGCTGGGTGTGAGGTCCTTGGTCTCTACACCCTGGAACTAGTCTGAAGTATAACACAGATGATAACACAGTTCCCTAAGCTGGGTGTGAGGTCCTTGGTCTCTACACCCTGGAACTAGTCTAAAGTATAACACAGATGATAATACAGTTCCCTAAGCTGGGTGTGAGGTCCTTGGTCTCTACACCCTGGAACTAGCTAGAGGTATAACACAAATGATAACACAGTTCCCTAAGCTGGGTGTGAGGTCCTTGGTCTCTACACCCTGGAACTAGCTTAAGCATAAACAGAATACAATTCAAATAATCTGGCTAAGTGTGTATTCCCAGGTCCACCTGGTTCAAACACACTGAGGATCTGACTAGGTCTGAGTGCTTCCACGTAGTGATCGCAACGGCAGACAACTTGCAAGTGACCAGCAGAAACTATATATGGAGTAGTGCTCTCCAGCACCACCCCTAATTGCTCAACCAATAGTATCCCGCTCAGGAGTCAGCTGATCGGCATGGTCAGCTGACTCTTCCTGCTTAGTATAAGAATTCTGCCTCTCAGCGCACGCGCGTGTATTCCTAAGTCTATGTGCACTAACAGACTCAGCCACACCAGACACACGCCGCCGCGTGCAAACCGCCGTGCTGGACGCGGAACCAGCCACCTTACTGTTGTTGCATGCGGCGGCTTTTCCGCGTTCTGCCCTGCTACCAAACACACGCTTCCGCGTGCAAACTGCCGCACTGGACGCGGAATCAGCCGCCTGCTCAGTAGCACATGTGGCGGCTTTTCCGCGATCTCTCACAGCAAGGATTTTAGTCTCTAGATGTGCAAAGCTGGTAGAGACATACCCTAAGAGACTGGAAGCTGTAATTGCAGCAAAAGGTGGCTCTACAAAGTATTTACTCAGGGGGCCGAATAATTACGCACACCCCACTTTGCAGTTATTTATTTGTAAAAAATGTTTGGAATGATGTATGATTTTCGATCCACTTCTCACATGTACACCACTTTGTATTGGTCTTTCACGTGAAATTCCAATAAAATTGATGCATGTTTGTGGCAGTAATGTGACAAAATGTGGAAAACTTCAAGGGGGCCGAATACCTTTGCAACCCACTGTATATGGGATGGTAATCAGATTTTATTTCCTGGCAGGAGTGCTGTTGTGATCAGCATGTTGTAATTAACTTAAATTTGTTATCAGAAGCTTAATTTACTTAAATTGAGTAAATGATAGCCAATGTCACTGTTACTTTATACAAAAAATAGTGGTAATTTGCTCTTCATTGTGGTTGCATACCGTTACTTCCTAAAGTGCAATCCATAGAAAACCACTGTTCGACATTTTTGTCCATAGCATTTGCAACGTTGAAAGTAGAGAACACCATTTGGCAATTTATAAAGTAGCAATCATGAAATCCTCCTAATTAGTGCAGCCGAGCGGATGTGTACGGGGGGGGGGTTAACTTACCCAGCATGCGTCTTCTTTCATCCGTCCCACGGCGCCTCCCACGCTGTGTTCCAAGCCGCGTCATGTGACTACAAACACTTCCTCCTTCAACCCGAAAGGAGGAAGTGTTTGTAGTCACATGAACGCGCCTTGGAACACTGCGCGGGAGTCTCCGTGGGACGGATGAAAGAAGACGCATGCTGGGTAAGTTTAACCCCCCACCCACCCCCTCAGCTGCACTAATTAAGAGGATTAAATCTGAATGAAACCCATTTGGATTTCATCCGTTTTTAATCCGTTGCTCATCCCTGCCTGCGGTTCTGGATGTGCACCTTTTCTTTTAAGGGCATAATTAGTTGAGTCGCATATTCAAGAGTAATGCATCATGGGAAACCACAGTGGCTTACTGTTGCTGAATGTTCACAAATACCTTCTGTTTTAAGAAAGCAAATTTACATTTAGCACTGATTTAATAAAATAATGAATTAGCTAGAAGGCACTGCTGAGTAGTTCTCTATGCAAAGAGATGTACACAAAATGCAGTAACATCAACATGTTGATTTAATGCATATGTTGTAGAAATGCCCCATATTACACAGATATTGGTTTTATCTTATAAAAAATGAAATTCCTAACCTTAACCACACCTGTATTTTGAGTAAGGCTCACATGACCAGTCTGATGTAGTCTTTTCCAAGCCAGATTATTGAGCTGAGACAGTGCAAAAGTGATTTCCCCCTAAAAAAGGCCCGTGGCTCAAACAAATAAATATCTTAAACTGGAAAAACGTGTCTGTGCACATAGAGAACACCCCCACCCCCCTGGATTTCATAAGATATGGGCTGCTGAAATTTTAAATACATAAATATAATAAATGTACTTAGTAAATGCACTATAAATTACCTTGTTTCTTATCATACGTCACTGTGACTAAGTAGTGAAAATATGACCGATCTAACAGGTTTTAGACTAGCCTATCTCATTATAGAGGGTTTCACTAACTTCTTAATTTACAAAAGTACTTACTGAACTGCAATGGCTCAGTCCAACTTCCAAAATAGTGTGCCTATGAGTAGGTAAGTTGGCTGAAATCTTTGTGAGGATACTTTCAAGGGAGTGCTTTTGTACAGAATACAGGCAAGACTGAGAATTCTCTATGAGGAGATGGACTAGTCCAAAATTTGTCAGATCTGCCAGCATTTTATCACCTACTGTGGCACCAACATAGCTAAACTGTCCGTAAAGACACAAGATGAAAACACTCATAAAAGGTACACATATTTGCAATGTGGAAAAACATATTCTTTTTTGTTTTCAACGATACAATTTTAAGAACATTGATCATTTAACGAGCTAGCAGTGGGGTATTTCACTGTAACCCATTTGTAAAAGTAGAATGTTTTGAATCAAGATGTTGCCATTCATTGGCTAACTAAACCTGTAGACTCTACTTACTGAGTCTACAGGAATTGAGTGTGAAGAAGGCTGTTTAACTGCAGAGGTTAATATATTTTTTAGTCCATTTTACAATAGCTTTTCATAATAATTATCATACTTCTCAATCACCTCAAATGTATTTGTACCTCAATGACAATCTCTACTGACTAATGTGGACTTTGGTACATGCAAATCTGGGCAAGACATTTAAAGAAAAAACGTAGCAAAGAATTGAACTTCATCCCAATTAGTAGCTGATACCCCCTTTCCCATAAGAAACCTATTCCTTTTCACAAACGGATCATCAGGGGGCGCTGTATGGCTGATATTGTGGTGAAACCCCTCCCACAGGAAACTCTGAGGACCATGGTCTTGGCAGTTTCCTGTCTGTGAACCTTGTTGCATCGTGGGAAATAGCTGTTTACAATTGTTTACAACTACCAAAAAAGCAGTAAAAATGTCACCATGTGATAAATGTCAGAATGTAAATCAGGGAGAGAAAAGCTTTTACAATGGGCAAACACTGACTAAATCCTTTTTACATAATAATTGTAAAAATGAAGCACTTTTTTATTACATTATTTTCACTGGAGTTCCAAACATACAAACATAGCTGGCAAGTACTTTATTTTAAAGAAAAAATAGCTGCCAGTGTAAGGGTTAAAAGACTCTTTACTGTAAAATCTGCGAATTAATTTGTCACTGCAGCTTTAACAAATTATTATCTTTTTGACTTTTGCATGTTAATAAACTTTTTCCGCTTTAAAAAATGCAGCAAACAGGACTTCCTAAATGATTCTGATAGAACAGATATGCACCAATATGGGCCCATATGCAATTCACTTTTTCACTAGACTTTTCTCCTAGGAGATAATTTTTCATCTTTGATTTAAAATAACTTTTCATCACTTTTCAACTAAAAAAGTACCAAAAAGTAGGTGAAAGGATACTATCAAAATTATTTAGAATATTTTCTTGCTTTCTGGTGGCTTGAAGGGCATTTTATTGACAAGTTTAAAAATATCACCTAGGAGAAAACTCAGGTGAAAAAGTAAATTGCATATGGCCCATGGTGTCAATATGAGCCACCAAAACTTGCAAGTTGTATTTTTCCACAATACAATGTTTGGCTCTTTTAAATAACGGGAATGGGACCAGCAATTCATCATATAGTGATGCACGTGGCGACCAGAGATGAGCAGAATCTACGCCAGTGTGAATTTACACATCGTAGTTTGCATCTACACAATGTAGTTTGTAGGCAAAGTTTTTAAAAGTACGCCTACGAATTTACGCGTAGCATAGCACAGCTACACGTAGTTTACGCCCGCTACGCGTAGTTAACTTGTGTATTGCGAAGTGAACTACAAATGCATTATTCATGTCTATTTTTCCACGTATGAATGTATGCTTACAAAATTACACATTGGAAAGGGAAATGTACGCATAGAAGAGTTCCTGGTGTAAGCATTTCAAGAGGAATTAATGCAGAAATGTTTACGCATAAGGGCATAAGCCTCCGCATACACTACGCTTCGTACTACGCGTAATTGCGTATTTTAGCCTACGAAATGCATATGAATCTAATATTTGATTTCGAAGCCGTAGTTTGGCAAAGCGTAATTGCGTAAAACTATGCGTAGTTCCAGCGTAGCGAAGTTAACTGACTACGACCATCTCTAGTGGCGACATGCTGCCATCCATCTTTACAATATAAACAAAGCACAACATGTACATGTTAGTAGTAACAACATTATTACTTTAAACTGCAGAATAGTAAAGAAACCACAAGATGCCACTGTTTGTAGAATGATGTGAAGATCTCTATGGTATTGTGATTCACTGTATTCACTCTGTGTTCCTCTCTGTTCTAAGTAAGCTGCATTTTCTGATGGTGGTGTATGTTTTATTGCTGCATGTTCTCGTCAGTAAAGAATTCTAACTTGTTACACTAACAAATACAAGATACTGCGCTCCACAGAAAACAGAAACAGAAAAAGCACCAGGGGATCGCAGCTTAGACCAAGTGTCACCTCTCCTTCAGTAATAGTTCACTAAAAAAACTGCGCTTCCTTTACGTCCTTGCAGCAGTGCAGGAAGTACCCTAAAACAACAAAGATAAAATGCACATATAGTGCAAAGTACTGCTTTTATAAAATCACAGTCAACCCCCAGTGTTGCACTCCAGCAGGATGTGCCACCACCTTAAGGAAAAGCACAGCAGGGTTCCCCCTCTCGTGAATCCACTCACCGGAAGATAACTTGCATCATGCGTATCACAGAGACAAATCCTCAGGCGGCTCCACGCTTAAAAAGTTGTATTTATTGTTCCAATTTCTAGCAGGCATCCGACATCAGACCACTGTATACCCTGGCCGCGGAACTCAGGGCAGTGCATCCAACCGAGCAGCCTGTGTGGCGTAACGTCAGCATACAACCTGGCTCCGCCCTACGCGTTTCGTCAGAGCGACTCATTCAGGGGAAACAAAGGGGAGTCATGGCCCAGAGACACGTTTCCTACATGAAGGCAATTGCTCCAGGGTATATTCTGGATAGCCTCTACGCCTGAACTTCTACCTCATTTCTACAATACGGGTCTCTCTGACCGCAGGGTCCGAGACAATCCTTCTCACTCTACCCAACTGGCCACCCGGAATGTGTTCACGGGTAGAACTAGGATGAAAGCTGGTAAATTCCAGCAAGGAATTTCAGTCAGTTGGTTTGACAAATAGGTCAGTTTGGAATGTCATTCCAGATCGGATTACCACAGTGTCCAAGAAGGCAACACGGTCAGGGTGCACATGAGCCGTCAACTGAACACTCGGACAGCTCTCATGAAGGTCAGTAAGGAAGACTGCCAGGGCCTCCTGGGACCCCCTCCATACGCAAAAAATATCATCGATATATAGTAGCCAGCATACAACATGCCTACGATAATACTCATGCGTATAAACAAATGCCTCCTCATAGAGGCCCATATAAAGATTTGCGTAGGAGGGGGCTACATTTGATCCCATGGCAGTCGCCCTGCACTGCTGATAGTATACGTCCTCAAAGACAAAGTAGTTCTCCTTCAATATGATCCTAAGTAAAGAAATGGCAAATTTTCTCTGCCCCTCAGAGAGATCCGATTGGGTAAGTAAAAACCAATCCACAGCCTCTACACCCCCATCGTGTGGGATGGAGGTGTAGAGGCTTTCTACATCAAGAGTAACCAAATAAATGTCAGAGGATCCAACATTCAACATATTCAGCTTATCAAGGAACATAGTTGTATCCTTTAGATATGAATCCAATAATACAACAAAAGGTTGTAACAACCTATCCAAAAATTTACATTGTAGCCACTTCCCACCTTTATAATCCATGCAATTTTGGTGATTTTAGCATGTATGGGGGCTTTGCTATTAATGTTGAAGTCAAAGATTCTACATGTAATCACGGCTAAAATCCAAGTCGAATTCGGATTTGGGCATCAAATCCGGATCACGATCATGGCGTATCTGAATTTCGATACTGCCATGGCCGGATTTACTCTAATTCATGATTGGGGGTATTAGAGCATCACTGGTGATAGAATAACTGAACATTTTCTCTGAAAAGCAGTACTATTTCCAAAGTTGTAAGAGAAAATTTACTGCAATAAAATGAATGTGACTAGGTCTGGACTTAAATGCAGTAGTAATATTTTAATTGCACTCAATCATAGATAGTTTGTGTAACAGTTAATCATCTTGGACCAAATTATCATTGAAATTAATGTTTTTTCAAGCAAGCCAAAGCCTTTTAAAACTCATTAAAAGGAGAATAAAGTTATGTCCTATGTAAAATGAGGGGAACTTTTATCACCTCTTACATTATTTATGTTTATTGAAATGATTTGTTACGGTAGTGTTCTGCTCTATGTTTATTGGTTTATTGATAATAACTCTGCAGCTGTTAGCAAATGATTTAATGAAGAATACCATTAAGTTCTATAAACCGGCTATTATTATTTATGAGACGCTGGCTTATGGTGTTGGAATCCCCAGCTGGGTTTTGCTGCACCAGGTCATGTTGGCTAAGATTAAGATTTCTTTTACAGCTTGAAAAACAAGACTAAGTATTTCCTTAGATATCATGACTTTTTAAATGTGGAGCAGCAAAGGTAGTGTTGGGCGAACAGTGTTCGCCACTGTTCGGGTTCTGCAGAACATCACCCTGTTCGGGTGATGTTCGAGTTCGGCCGAACACCTGACGGTGCTCGGCCAAACCGTTCGGCCACATGGCCGAACTAAGAGCGCATGGCCGAACGTTCCCCGAACGTTCGGCTAGCGCTGTGATTGGCCGAACGGGTCACGTGGTTCGGACCCGAACGCGCTCTGATTGGCCGAACTGTCACGTGGTTCGGGTAAATAAATACCCGAACCACGTCATATCTCCGCCATTTGTCTGTGGGTTTAGCTTTGGGTAGGCAGGCAGGGTAGTTCGCGCTCCAGCCACGCTAGCCAGGGTCCCCCCTGTCATTGTGTCGCTGCTGGGAACAGTAGTACACCGCTCGCTCAGCCACACTATATAGCATTCTGTTTACTGCCACTCTGTGTACCTCGCTCAGCCACATTATATAGCATTCTGTTCACTGTTCTGTGTCTGCTGGGAATAGTGGTACACCACTCGCTCAGCCACACTATATAGCATTCTGTTTACTGTTCTGTGTCTGCTGGGAATAGTGGTACACCGCTCGCTCAGCCACACTATATAGCATTCTGTTTACTGTTCTGTGTCTGCTGGGAATAGTGGTACACCGCTCGCTCAGCCACACTATATAGCATTCTGTTTACTGTTCTGTGTCTGCTGGGAATAGTGGTACACCGCTCGCTCAGCCACACTATATAGCATTCTGTTCACTGTTCTGTGTCTGCTGGGAATAGTGGTACACCGCTCGCTCAGCCACACTATATAGCATTCTGTTTACTGTTCTGTGTCTGCTGGGAATAGTGGTACACCGCTCGCTCAGCCACACTATATAGCATTCTGTTTACTGTTCTGTGTCTGCTGGGAATAGTAGTACACCGCTCGCTCAGCCACACTATATAGCATTCTGTTTACTGCCACTCTGTGTACCTCGCTCAGCCACATTATATAGCATTCTGTTCACTGTTCTGTGTCTGCTGGGAATAGTGGTACACCGCTCGCTCAGCCACACTATATAGCATTCTGTTTACTGTTCCGTGTCTGCTGGGAATAGTGGTACACCACTCGCTCAGCCACACTATATAGCATTCTGTTTACTGCCACTCTGTGTACCTCGCTCAGCCACATTATATAGCATTCTGTTCACTGTTCTGTGTCTGCTGGGAATAGTGGTACACCGCTCGCTCAGCCACACTATATAGCATTCTGTTTACTGTTCTGTGTCTGCTGGGAATAGTGGTACACCGCTCGCTCAGCCACACTATATAGCATTCTGTTTACTGTTCTGTGTCTGCTGGGAATAGTGGTACACCGCTCGCTCAGCCACACTATATAGCATTCTGTTTACTGTTCTGTGTCTGCTGGGAATAGTAGTACACCGCTCGCTCAGCCACACTATATAGCATTCTGTTTACTGCCACTCTGTGTACCTCGCTCAGCCACATTATATAGCATTCTGTTCACTGTTCTGTGTCTGCTGGGAATAGTGGTACACCGCTCGCTCAGCCACACTATATAGCATTCTGTTTACTGTTCTGTGTCTGCTGGGAATAGTGGTACACCACTCGCTCAGCCACACTATATAGCATTCTGTTTACTGCCACTCTGTGTACCTCGCTCAGCCACATTATATAGCATTCTGTTCACTGTTCTGTGTCTGCTGGGAATAGTGGTACACCGCTCGCTCAGCCACACTATATAGCATTCTGTTTACTGTTCTGTGTCTGCTGGGAATAGTGGTACACCGCTCGCTCAGCCACACTATATAGCATTCTGTTTACTGTTCTGTGTCTGCTGGGAATAGTGGTACACCGCTCGCTCAGCCACACTATATAGCATTCTGTTTACTGTTCTGTGTCTGCTGGGAATAGTGGTACACCGCTCGCTCAGCCACACTATATAGCATTCTGTTTACTGTTCTGTGTCTGCTGGGAATAGTAGTACACCGCTCGCTCAGCCACACTATATAGCATTCTGTTTACTGCCACTCTGTGTACCTCGCTCAGCCACATTATATAGCATTCTGTTCACTGTTCTGTGTCTGCTGGGAATAGTGGTACACCGCTCGCTCAGCCACACTATATAGCATTCTGTTTACTGTTCTGTGTCTGCTGGGAATAGTGGTACACCACTCGCTCAGCCACACTATATAGCATTCTGTTTACTGCCACTCTGTGTACCTCGCTCAGCCACATTATATAGCATTCTGTTCACTGTTCTGTGTCTGCTGGGAATAGTGGTACACCGCACGCTCAGCCACACTATATAGCATTCTGTTTACTGTTCTGTGTCTGCTGGGAATAGTGGTACACCGCTCGCTCAGCCACACTATATAGCATTCTGTTTACTGTTCTGTGTCTGCTGGGAATAGTGGTACACCGCTCGCTCAGCCACACTATATAGCATTCTGTTTACTGTTCTGTGTCTGCTGGGAATAGTAGTACACCGCTCACCCGCCACTGTATAGCATTGTGCTCTGTGTCGCTGCTGGGAATAGTGGTACACCGCTCACCCGTCACTGTATAGCATTGTGCTCTGTGTCGCTGCTGGGAATAGTGGTACTGTATAGCATTTCTGTACTGCCACTGTACTGCTGCCAGTCAGCGTGTACTGTAAGGATAAGTGAAATGAGGAAGAAATCCGGTGAAAGAGGGAGGGGCAAGGGAAGAGGTGTTTCCCCTGACGGTTCACGTACAGGCCACAGGGGAGCACCCAAGAAAACCCACTCAATACCGCCCATGTTGTCCAGGACAACAACCCTCACAAATCCAAAAGAACAGGACCAGATAATTACTTGGATGACCTCTCAAGCGTCCAGCAGTGGGTTAAGCAGCACCAGCACATCACGCACGAGGTCCGAGTCCTCAGCCAGTTACAAGGAGCCAGTGGGCACAAAGCTGACACAACCGGCAGCGACACCACGCACACAACTGCCAGATAACCAGTCCGATGAATTACCTCAGGACACAATGGGGTATTCGCAGGAGCTATTCCCAGCCCAACAAACTTCCACCTTTCAAAGATCAATGGAGGAACAGCCAGAAATGTTGTGCCTGGATTCACAACCGTTAACTGTGGGAAATGCACCGCGCACTGAAATACAAGGCGAGTCCGAGGAGGACTCGGAAACCCAAATCCCAGAGCAATTTGGGCAGGAGGGGTTGCAATTGCAGGAGGTCGGCCGACAAGATCTGGAAGACGACGTTGGAGTGTGCTGCGCAGAGGTTGTTGTGGGGAGCTCTACTCCACGGCGGCGGCCCACAATGACATATGACGAGTTTGAGGAGATGGAAGAGGAGGGTATGGACAATGTGGACAGAGACCCAGATTTTGTTTGTGAACGAGAACATCGCCATCGTAGCAGCAGCACAGATGAGTCTGTTGAAGAACCCACTGCTGCACGAGTTCGCCTTGTGCCACAAGGTAGGCGGCGCGCAATTTCAGGCACCACAAGCGTGGAAGTTCAAGTGAGAGGCAAAAGAGGAGCAAACAGAAATCGCCAGCAAGGAGGCAGGTGCTCCAAAGTCTGGGCTTTCTTTGAAGACTGCACTGAGGATGTTACCATGGCGATTTGCAAGGTGTGCAAGACCCGCCTGAGCAGGGGGAAAAGTATTAACAACCTCTCCACCACCAGCATGAGCCGTCACATGCTATCCAAACATCCCACTCTGTGGGCAAACGCGTCAGGACAGGGTACCAGCAACAACACTGCCTCCCTTGGGTTCACCAGACTCACCACCAGACCCGCCTCAGCAGCAGCAGTAGCCCAGCCATTGCGTGGTTCACAACATTCACAAACATCAGACGACACTGACACTGTCACTTTCCGGAGTAGTGCTCTTGAGGTCTCCCAGTGTTCATCAAACACAACAACCAACAGCCCTTCCGTGTGCAGCGCTACGGTTCCGTTGTCTGTGTCGGAGATGTTTGAGCGCAAGAGGAAATTGCCAGCAAATGACCCCCGGGCCGTGGCAGTAACAGCCAGCATAGCCAAGCTTCTGGCCTGCGAAATGCTGCCATATCGAGTGGTGGAGACAAACAGCTTCAAGGGCATGATGTCAGTGGCCATCCCACGTTACGTGGTTCCCAGCCGCTACCACTTTGCGCGCTCTGCAGTGCCTGAGTTGCATGAGCACGTGGTCAGCAAAATAACCCGAAGCTTGAAGAATGCCGTTGCCTGCAAGGTTCACCTCACCACTGACACCTGGACGAGTGCGTTCGGCCAGGGTCGATACATCTCCCTTACCGCGCACTGGGTGAACCTTGTGGAGCCTGGCAGCGATTCCTCACCTGCTACGGCACGGGTGTTGCCCACGCCACAAACAGCTGCACCGCCGTCCCTCCCACTGGATAACAACAGCAGCACCTACCTCTCTGACTCCTTGTCCTCCAACGCATCTCAAAGCTGTACCTCATCCGGAAACGCTAACCCAGCAGCAGTAGGATCGTGGAAGCAGTGCAGCACAGCTGTTGGCATGCGTCAGCAAGCGTTGCTGAAGCTAATCTGCCTTGGGGATAAGCAGCACACAGGGGAGGAAATTTGGAGGGGAATAAAGGAACAGACGGATTTGTGGCTGGCACCGCTGGACCTGAAACCGGGCATGGCTGTGTGTGATAATGGGAGTAATCTCATTCGCGCTTTAAGGTTGGCTAAGCTGACACACATCCCTTGCCTGGCGCACGTGATGAACCTAGTAGTTCAGCGGTTCCTGAGGACATACCCAGGCGTGGCCGATCTTCTGTTGAAGGTGCGTCGAGTGGCCAAACATTGTAGAAATTCCAGTACTGCTTCGGGGGCACTCGCCAAGATGCAGGAGCGCTTCAATCTCCCCCACCATCGCTTGCTGTGTGATGTCCCTACGCACTGGAATTCTACGCTGCACATGCTAGCCCGCTTTTGCGAGCAGAAGAGTGCAGTGGTCCAGTACATGACGGCGCAGTACCGAGGCGCATCCGGCCAGCTGCCAAGCTTCTGTGGATCCGATTGGGCCAACATGTTGGACCTCTGCCAAGTCCTCCAAAATTTTGAGCAATCCACGTTGCTTGTGAGCAGTGACAACTCTTCAGTCAGCATTACCATACCACTGCTGTGTTTACTGAAGAGGTCGATGTTAAAAATCAAGGAAACAGCTGTCATGATGCAACTGGGGGAATCTGAAGGAGAAAACGATCAGCGTGATGGTACCAACATCAGGCCATCCGCCTCAGGGAACGCTGGCCCCAGCAGCTATGACGAAGAAGAGGAGGAGGAACAGCTGGAGTTGGAGCAGGAATTTCATGCCACCACTGACGAGGGCCAGAGCGGTGCACGTTGGACTTCCACAATTCAACGCGAATGGTCAACAGAAGCAGACCAGGAGGAAGGTGACCACTATGATGCATCACAACAACTATCACAACGCTCACAAGAGGATGATGAGGATTCTGGTAGGACTCTGGCACACATGGCTCAATTCATGCTAGACTGCATTGAACGTGACCCACGCATTGTGCGCATTCTGGACAACACCAATTACTGGGTTTATACCCTTCTGGATCCACGGTACAAACACAATGTTCCAAAACTGCTTGAAGAAAGAGTCAGACAGGTCAAAATGGAAGAATACCAGCAGGCCCTTGTGGAGACTTTAGAGAGGAGATTGACATCCTCCCCCTCCTCTAGCCAGTTGTACGCAGACAGACTGACTTCCGCAAACCCAGGACGACCAGGAGGGCAGCAAACAACGCAAGCCGCAGCTAGTACCCAAAAGGGAACGGTATCGGCAGTGTCCTTGGAGTGGGAAAATTTTCTGACACCCATGCAGCAGCAGCCCACTGAACAGCAAGCGTGCAGATCCACCTCCAACACCGATCGCCTGGAGAAGATGGTCAAGGACTACATGTCAGATGACTTAGCTGTGTCGAACAATCCATCTGCAACCTTCAACTATTGGGTATCGAAGCTAGACACCTGGCACGAACTGGCAATGTACGCAATAGAGGTGCTGGCTTGCCCGGCAGCCAGCGTTATGTCGGAACGCTGTTTCAGTGCTGCCGGAGGCATCGTCACAGATCGGCGTATCCGCCTCTCTACAGAAAATGCAGACCGTCTGACTCAAATTAAAATGAATCAATCCTGGATTGGAAATGACTACGCAACACTCCAGGACCCCAACCAAGTAACATGACCAATGAACATCTGGGATGGTGTAGCGTTTCCGGTCCCTGTTTATTGAACCTCTCATCTGTATTACATTTATGACTGCATGGCGGCAAAAAGCATTGCTGCTATATCCGCACGCTTTTTGTCCTCATGCAAGGCCTGGGTTGTTGTGTCTCAAAAACCGTGGCCTTCTCCTCCTGCGCCTGCTCCTGTTCCATCACGTCTGCTGCTGCTGGGTTAGCGTTGCCGCGTGGTCCCTGTTTATTGAACCACTTATCTTTATTACATTTATGACTGCATGGCGGTACAAAGCATGCTATCCGCACGCTTCTTGCCCTCATGCAAGGCCTGGGTTGTTGTGTCTCACAAAGCGTGGCCTTCTCCTCCTGCGCCTCCTCCTGTTCCATCACGTCTGCTGCTGCTGGGTTAGCGTTGCCGCGTGGTCCCTGTTTATTGAACCACTTATCTTTATTACATTTATGACTGCATGGCGGTACAAAGCATGCTATCCGCACGCTTCTTGCCCTCATGCAAGGCCTGGGTTGTTGTGTCTCACAAAGCGTGGCCTTCTCCTCCTGCGCCTCCTCCTGTTCCATCACATCTGCTGCTGCTGGGTTAGCGTTGCCGCGTGGTCCCTGTTTATTGAACCACTTATCTTTATTACATTTATGACTGCATGGCGGTACAAAGCATGCTATCCGCACGCTTCTTGCCCTCATGCAAGGCCTGGGTTGTTGTGTCTCACAAAGCGTGGCCTTCTCCTCCTGCGCCTCCTCCTGTTCCATCACGTCTGCTGCTGCTGGGTTAGCGTTGCCGCGTGGTCCCTGTTTATTGAACCACTTATCTTTATTACATTTATGACTGCATGGCGGTACAAAGCATGCTATCCGCACGCTTCTTGCCCTCATGCAAGGCCTGGGTTGTTGTGTCTCACAAAGCGTGGCCTTCTCCTCCTGCGCCTCCTCCTGTTCCATCACGTCTGCTGCTGCTGGGTTAGCGTTGCCGCGTGGTCCCTGTTTATTGAACCACTTATCTTTATTACATTTATGACTGCATGGCGGTAAAAAGCATGCTATCCGCACGCTTTTTGTCCTCATGCAAGGCCTGGGTTGTTGTGTCTCACAAAGCGTGGCCTTCTCCTCCTGCGCCTCCTCCTGTTCCATCACGTGTGCTGCTGCTGCTGCTGGGTTAGCGTTTCCGGTCCCTGTTTATGGAACCTCTTATCTTTATTACATTTATGACTGCATGGCGGTACAAAGCATGCTATCCGCACGCTTCTTGCCCTCATGCAAGGCCGGGGTTGTTGTGTCTCACAAAGCGTGGCCTTCTCCTCCTGCGCCTCCTCCTGTTCCATCACGTGTGCTGCTGCTGGGTTAGCGTTACCGGTCCCTTTTCCTGGAACCTCTTATATGTATTACATTTATGACTGCATGCCGACAAAAAACATGTTACCTGTGCAAAGAAAACAGACATTTCCCGCATTTAAAAGACAGTTTTCCCTTTGAAACTTTAAAATCGATTTTCTCAAAAACTATAAGCTCTTTTTGCTAATTTTTTTTTTCCTCTTGTACCCACTCCCAAGGTGCACATACCCTGAAAATTTGGGGTATGTAGCATGTAAGGAGGCTTTACAAACCACAAAAGTTCGGGTCCCCATTGACTTCCATTATGTTCGGAGTTCGGGTCGAACACCCGAACATCGCGGCCATGTTCGGCCTGTTCGGCCCGAACCCGAACATCTAGATGTTCGCCCAACACTAAGCAAAGGGTAAAGAAAATTACAAAGAACTTAGGGGCTGACTCATAAAGCTGGCCTGCTACAGCAGCGCGAGCTCCATAACAGCACCGTTAGCTAAGTTCAAGGCTGCACGCTACGCTCGCTTTTGCAGCATAGCTACGTTATGTTATGTGCACTGCTTACACGTGTTTCTTTAAAGGAACACTATCCATGCCCAAGTGTTCTAAAATGATGATGTAAAAATAATGTCTAAGTAGCTGTGTAAACATTTTCCTAATTTTCATGTTAAATATCAGAGACAAAAGCTTTAATTTGTTGTGTGTAGGATTTATCTCTATTGGAACAAATAATTCGCAAAAGGGTGTCTGCTTCAATGCACAGCCAGTTTTGCTTTTTACATATCAGACTACAGAGTATTTTTCTCTGAAAGCATAAAAACGTATGAAAAGCTGTGGTGTCAGGTTTGACACACAATTACAAATGTTTATAACAAGTTACATTTCCTCTGCTCTCCTGCTGTCTGCTCAGAGACACAGGCAGCTGTCAGTGAGAGCTTTCTCACACACAGGGTTAACAGATGTAGTGTGAGGGAATCCCCCCTCCACTCATGGTTCACTGGGATGTCGGATTTAGCCAGATTTGCCATCAGTTAAGAGGGGAAGGAATTTGATACAGTAAACATAAGAGATAAGCAAGTGAAATTTATAGATCATTATTTACCAGCACTTCAGGAACTCTCTTTCAATCCCAGGTAGAAAAAAACATGTTAATCGATAGTGTTCCTTTAAATGCTGTTTAAAGGGCAGCACATTGCTATGTAAGCAGCGCACGTTACTACAGAAATCACGCTGCGCTGCAACAGCAAGTATAGTGTGCAGACTTGAATTTGAATCAGCCCCATAGATAGCAAAAAAAAAAATCTGTTTAGTAAGGGTAAGATAGCTGATAATAATTGTTATATAAAAGCATAAAAATACATATTTTAATCTTTGGTTTCGACTACATGAAATGAAGTAGGCAAGTACAGGGTTTTTATCCTTTCTGCGTTTTATATCAGAATTTCTCAATCACTACAGAATGAAGTATGCATAAGGGCATTCATTCCATGCTAATAAGTAAGAGTCTCTAAACGGGGTATAAGGGGCTCAAACTCCAGTCTTCAGCTGCACTGATGGGTTACAATTTATCAGGACCATCCGAGCTGGTATAGCTCAGGGTGAGGAGCCCCACATGGCTCAGGCTCCGCACTCTTCCTATACCAGCCTGCATGGGTGACAAGAGTTTAAAGAATCTTGGGAGGGGAAAAACATGTCTTTTTTTTCTAGTACAGATAATAGATATATTTGCCAGGGATTCTTATACAACAGTGTTGCGGCTGAACAGGGGTCCCTGGCACAAACATTGCCACTTTGCACTGGGGGTCTTGCATACTGACCCACAGGAAACTCCGGCAGGAAATCCACTGCTGTTTCTAGGGATATATGTCATTTTTTACTACTGATATGTTGATACATTTAGCATAAAAATTCTATCATAATTTTACAACAGATTTTTCTTAAAATCTACTTTTTGATTTCCCCCCCCCCCTTTTTCTCACTATTCTCCTCAACATATAGCAAATTTGGTGATTGTAGTAGGTATGAGGACTTTGCTATTAACCGGTCAAGTTGGCAGTATTGACTGAATAGAATTTCACCCAAAGCTTTGCCAGTGAAATCTTAATTTTGTGAAAGGTGAATTTTAAGTCTAAGTAATCTGCAATACAGCAAAATGTTTGGTAACCAACAATGGGCAAATTCACTATGAAATTAAGTTTGGAAACTTTGCCTGTTTATCCCTATTCACAAACACTGGATTTGAAAACTGAACCCAGGCAGTTCCAATAAAGAATTGTGTAATGCTACCTGAAGGCTTGAATAACATGTCCATCCAATATGGACTTCCATCTTTGTCCCTTAAAAAACACATATTTCTTTTCATCTTTGATTCTTTTAATGATTCTTTAATGATACAAATGTGGACTGATTAACATTATTTTTTAAACTATTCAAATGTTTAAGCAATGCACTACTATTGTTGCCCTTATCCCAAACTTTTTTTTTTAAAACAGGCTGGCATCAACCCTTTCCCTGCCAGCCGATTTATCCTAAACGCAAACATCTACTGCCAAGCGTTTTTAGACATTTTGCCCTCATTAGGTTTACTTAGGATTTTTTTTACAAGAAAACCTACATTAAATAGGACATATATATTGTTTTCCCTAATGAATTGGGCTTGAATACTAAAAACAAAATGTTTTACTTTTTCTGGAGATATAACACATTTTTAGCTGAAATATGTTAAAAAAAATATATATACATATATACTGTATACAGCCCAAAAGTTTGGACACACCTTCTCATTCAAAGAGTTTTCTTTATTTTCATGACTATGAACATTGTAGATTCACACTGAAGGCATCCAAACTATGAATTAACACATGTGGAAGTATAGTACATAACCAAAAAGTGTTAAACAACTGAATATAATCAATATATGTCATATTCTAGGTTCTTCAAAGTAGTGACCTTTTGCTTTGATTACTGCTTTGCACACTCTTGGCATTCTCTTGATGAGCTTCAAGAGGTAGTCACCTGAAATGGTTTTCACTTTACAGGTGTGCCCTGTCAGGTTTAATAAGTGGGATTTCTTGCCTTATAAATGGTCATCAGTTGCGTTGTGAAGAAGTCAGGTGGATACACAGCTGATAGTCCTACTAAGCAGACTGTTATAATTTGTATTATGGCAAGAAAAAAGCAGCTAAGTAAAGAAAAACGAGTGGCCATCATTACTTTAAGAAATGAAGGTCAGTCCATCCCCAAAAATGGGAAAACTTTGAAAGTGTCCCCAAGTGCAGTCTCAAAAACCATCAAACGCCACAAAGAAACTGGCTCACATGCAGACCACCCCAGGGGCTGTCACTGTTTTCCTGTTGTGTGCTGCAGTACCCTCCTGTATATTTATTATGGAGTCTGGGGACCTCCAGTGCTGCATGCATACTTTGCATAGAATTGCATAAAAATTTGGTTTGTGCTGCTTACCCCCTGGTATTTATTTATAATTTTCCCCTGTGAGCCTGCATAACCACGCCCACCTCTAGCACAGTTAAGCATATAAATGAGTGCATTGCACATGTTCAGAGAGTTCATTTGGTAGCTAGTGAAAGGCAAGGTGTTTTTAATTTCCCTTTTTCCCATTTAGTTGACTCTTGGGTTTTTGGATTAGTTCCCATTAGACTGCTTATAAAAACTGGCATTCTGCATGGTAGAGTAGGACTCACCAGATTGGGGACACTTTGACGCAGTTGGTGAGCTTAAGCGCGTTAAGGCGTAACCAAGAGCCCCTGTCACTGTTTTCCTGTTGTGTGCTGCAGTACCCTCTGTATATTTATATATATATATATATATATATATATATATATATATATATATATATATATATATATATATATATATATATTTTTTTTTTTAAGTTGTGTTTTTTTTTCCAAAGAAGAATTACATTTACTGACAAAAATGTTACTGTTTGTAAAAGCACTGATTCTGCTAAATCCAACAACACCAGATATCAGGAGCATAACTAGATACCACTGGGCCCCACTGCAAAACTTTGGATGGGCCCCCCCTCCCCCCCCACCTCGCTCAATTTCTTCACAGGAAAACTGAGGACCAATGTGTTTTCCCCATGCAGATAATAACACTTAGACTTAGGAAATGTCAGGCAATCTATGCTACCCCCAGATCTACTTACCCGGGGCTTCCTCCAGCCCCTTGCAGCTGACAAGTCCCTCGTTGCAGCTCTACTCCCAGTACATACATACACACACAGCCGTATTATTTTACTACATGAGAGCACATGCTATATGGAGGAACAACAATGACATGCTGAACATAAGGTATAGTATTCACTGAAACTTTGGCAAAACATTCAGACTGTCACAGATTGATACTGTTATTACAGAATCTTGGACTCTGTATGAGACAACAAGCTCTCAATGAGGAAGCGACAGTCAGACATCAATATTACCCACTCCACTGTGTCTGTAATCAGACACCATAAGGTCACTAGCCTGTGTGCGATATGAATCTAGGAATCTCTTCTGAGGGATTAAGGGCCAGTCTACAACTTTTTTTCAACCTATGACTGCTTTGTTTGTAACGTTGTACATGAAATCATCAGAACTTTGCTGCAGTGTAAGACAGATGTTTTTTTTTACAAACTCTAGGGAGCAGGGACAGTGTACAAATTCCAAAGTGTTTATGATTCCTTATCTGTGTGGTGGACACATGCAGTCAATATAACAATGGTACGAGAGCAGAATATGTTTTCTCTCCATGCCCTTAGTTGTCAGTCTCTCAAGATTTTCCCCCCACTGGGCCCCTTGTGGCTTCTAGGCCCCCCTGTGTGGAGGCATTCCTTGCAGGGTCTATTGTTACACCCCTGCCAGATATGTATTGATATCCCACTTTTCCTTTCCACAACACACCCTATCAAGAAAACAGCATTTTGCACATTTCCCCAGCAAGCTCACGGTAACCCAGGACTCTTACGAGTGTGCTTAATGACAGACAGTAGCAGAGAGCCAATAGGAAGACCTCCCTGTCCAGCTAATCACTTAATAGGCTCCAATACCCTGAATGGTGGGACATAGATGTATCAAGTTATACATTTGCAGGAGAAGAGTACATGAAGATAGGCTTCCCTATATCCCTTTAGAGGTACAGGGAAATTATTCACATACACAGAGAATCAGAGGATTGGAGAAGGCAAGCAGTCAGTGTAAAGAGAGTTTTTTTTTCTTACATTGCTACAGCACTGAATGCAGATTACAGCTCTGTCTCTCCCACTGTATGTGCTTGGGGTCATGTGGCAGGCAATCAAGAGCCTCTGCTTGAAATCCGAGCCAAGTAACTTGTTGCCTAGGGGCATCTGAGCCGAAGAGCTTGTTGCCTAGGGTCTTTACATGTTATCTGCAGCAGTGGATTGTTGCTGTGAACCACAAGAAGAAAACAAAAAAACGGAAGTGCCAAAAAACGGACTACGGTAGGTACAGTACATACTTGGCATTAGGAGCCCTTGCCTGCCAGAACATACTAGGTATGTGCTTGGCAGGAAAAGGGTTACATTGAATATGAGGATTTTTCATAAGAGAATAACAGTCTAAGTTTCAATATTTGACTTGTTATCCTTACATTACTGACATCATTTTTCAATAAATATATGGATGCAATCATTTGCAGGTCATTGCCATTGCATTCTGATTTTATTTGCATCTTACACAAACACAACAAGCTAACTTTTTTTTTTTAAATATGGTTGTTTGCAACAACAAAAACATAGAGTAAAACTATTTAATTTACAGAAATACTTATACTATTAGTTTTGTCTTTATCTTTTATGGTTTGTCTCCAGTTATATCACTGGGGAGAAGCACTCTCCATGAAACTATGGGGGAGATTTATCAATGCATTACCAACAGTTTTTTCGTCTTAATCTGTTCTAACCAGCAAGGAGAACAGTTCTGCATGATAATAAGAACCTTCTTAAATCCTAGGTAATAGTGGCAATTTAGCCTGAATTTCTAGAGCTGCACTACAGTTAAGGGCCCTTTCACACCAGAGGGCTTTTTCCGCGTTTTAACGCCACGGCCGAAGTTGGCGTTTTCCTTGGTAAATGAAAGTCCATAGACTTTCATTTTACCATTCACACTAAACGCCGCGTTTTGGAGCGTTGCGTTTCAACGCTCCCAGGCGCTTTTTCTGGGCCTACCGCGGCGTTTCGCGTCGCAATGTAAGTCAATGAGAAACGCCAACCTTAGCTTTTTCAATGCGTTTTTACAACGTTTTACAGCCCAAGAAAACCCCAAAATTCAATAGGACGTCTTCCTGTGATGTCACTTCCTTTTCAGAGCAGATGGGAAGGAAGGAGGACGCGTGGAAAGTTCCCGGAGGCCTGTGGCGCAGCTATAAACTAGAATGGCACCTAAAATCTCCTATTTCGAGATAGAGGACCTGATTGTCAAGGTGCAAGAACAACCAGCACTTTATGACAAAGGTAACGATGATTACAAGAAGACAAACTTGAAAAACAAAATCTGGAGATCAATAACAATGGAGTTGTTTGTGGAAGATTGGCCCCTCTGGTCAGAGAATGTGAAAGAAAGAAAAGGTATGTTTTTTTTTTCATATGTGTAATCTGCAATGCAGTATATGTTATTTGTGCTGAGGACATAGAACTTGGTATATTGGACCCAAGTAGCTATATTGTGGCACTGGTAGTTATAATGTGTAATGTAATGATTTGGCTACCTACAGAGGATACATATAAACCAGGTTTTGTATACAGGTAGCGGAGCGGAGGAGGTAAGGCTTGTTCTTAAAGTGAAAAGCTGTGTTTTCTCTGTTCCCTTCAAGTTTCTCCTGTGTCTGCCACCCTCTTTGTCTCTATATGCAGCTGTAGCGTATACTAGTGAGCAATGTTGATTTTGATGCACACACTGCTTCCGTTTTTAGGAAGGGGGGACATGGTTCCCCAGGCGTTCATATAGGTGACCTATTCATCACCTTTAGCCGGCTGCATTCAGTAGGTGGCGATTAAATGTCACCAGAGTTATAGCTTTCCTTATTATTCATGGCGTCCTGGAGGGTAATTAACAACACCTGGTGGTTGTGCCCGGTGTTCCAACATTTTAGCATACATTGACAGAATAGCATACATTTAAAGTGATATACCCCTTGTTAGTAGAATCAGTGTCCCCTTGCCCGCTCGCTTCGCTCGCTGGGCTGCGGGCTCGGTCCTCGCTTTGCTTGGACAACTTTTTATTCTAACTCTATGTCCACTTGGATAGTGGAGATTGCACGTCAGCACACAGGCAGCTAACTGGGGTTGAAAAGGTTAATGCTGCTGATGGGTATTATGGGGTTAATGTATGCCCTGCATGACTTTGCACATGCTCAGTAGCATTTGTATGGTATTCTGTCGGGTTTGCTAAAATGTTGGAACACCGGCTTACGGGAAAGACCCAAGTATGTAATTGTACCAAGCTTGTAATAGGACCAATGTTGTTTCGCGGCAATCGTACCAATGTAATAGTACCAATGTTGATTAGCGACAGTGATGACGCTAGTTAATGTGTGTGGTGCAGTGGGCTGAGCACTAACTGAGACTTAAAGGGAAGGTTCAGGGACTGTTTAAAAAAAATAAAAATCCGCATCCACTTACCTGGGGGTTCCTCCAGCCCGTGGCAGGCAGGAGGTGCCCTCGGTGCCGCTCCGCAGGCTGCCGGTGGTCTCCGGTGGCCGACCCGACCTGGCTGGCGGCCAGGTCGGGCTCTTTCCGCGTTCCAAAATGCGCCTCACGGCGGCGCGCTGACGTCATCGGATGTCCTCCGGGCTTTACTGCGCAGGCTCAGTAGTTCTGAGGGCGCCGAGGGCACCTCCTGCCTGCCACGGGCTGGAGGAAGCCCCAGGTAAGTTGATGCGGATTTTTATTTTTTTTAAACAGTCCCTGAACATTCCCTTTAAAGGGGCCTAGCTAACTGGCCTAACTGCTAACACTAGTGATATTAAAAAAGTGACAGTTTTCACTGTTTGTAGTTCACTTGGATATTGATAGGGTGGTGATCTGGGGTACGGTGGGTGGGGGGTTTTGGCGAGTGGTGAATGAGAGGCAATCAGAAACAATCACGGGACAATCAAAGCCAATCACGGGTAATCAAAGCCAATCACAAGGAAATCAAAGTCGATCACAGGACAATCTTCCCTTTTCCAAATGGTTCATGTCATCACTCATATTGGTCGTTGTCTCGCCCAAATGTGTGATGACATACTGCTCGGTGATAGGAAAGTAACAGTTTGTTAATACACAATTTTTGACATACTTGATATTTCTCAACCACATGTGTTCTTAAATTTGAATTGTACACATTTCCAATGTATGTTTATGTAAATTTTGTTGTTTTTTTTTTGTTTTTTTTTTAAGTACAAGAAATGAAGGCAAAGTGGAAACATGTTCGAGACAATTTTAAAAAAGAGATGAGACTGGAGTTAGCTGAGCAACGAAGTGGATCTGGTCGTTCCAAACGGCAGCCCTATAAGCATACTGGAATCTTGGCTTTCCTAAGACCATGCCTGGAAATGCGCAAGTAAGTGTAGTCCTCATTTCCACCTAACTTTATTGAATGTTGGTGTAAGTGCTTGTGTTAGTATCTTATGTTTCTTATGTTTATGACAGTACTGAGGATAATATTCCTTGCTCAACTGATGAAGAATCAAACCAGTCTATGGATACATCAGAGCTTGAGATGAATTCCGAAGACAGAAATTCAGAAATTGACCTGACACAGGACATTTCAGAGGGCACGTTTTCCGAAGGAACTCCAGAGTGTAATGTTGGTAAGCCTAGTGCCAAAACATTTGCTACTGCAGAAATGAGGAGGACCTGATGTCATCTTTGAAAACCTGCATGACAGTAATTAAAGAGAAGGACCAACCACTCTCAGAAGCTCAATCATTGGCACAAAGTTTAATTCCTCTAATAGAAAGAGTCCCACAGGAAAACATGTTTGCACTCCGACATGCTTTGCTGGACGCAATTTATGCTCAAATTCCAACAACCACTGGTAAACATGTTGTTGCAGTTCAATCTCCTGCCCAAGGTCAATACTCACCTCCAAATTATCGCCAGCATACAGTACACCCTTCCGTTAAAACCTATGGAGAGTGGAATGCCACCTAGTAGCAATGTAAGATCATCTATGCATGCCGAATATTTGAAAAAATATTCTCTTACACCGGCACAATACAATGTACCGCCACATGCCGAAGTTCAACGTACGTATCAACAACACCATCTACAGTCTTTTGAGCATTTACAACAAACAAATTTTCGTAATCCACAAATTGGAACATCACGTCCCTTTACTTATTTCACACAACGTGATGATAATCAAGGTGATGATTGTAATGTTCCCTATATGTCCTCCTCCTATGGTATTCCTGCCAACACAGAAACAACCCAAACATTCAATGATACAGCACTGCCTACTTCATTTATTAATGAACTAAGGTCAGGATCTCCGCATCCACGAAATTGTCCAGATAGAGTTGGTGATAGAAACAGAGAGGCACACATTGAGTATACTCAATCTCAACAAAGCTTTCCTTCGGTTGAGACAAGTAATACTGCAGGCACTTCTTCCACAGAAAGAGAATTCTATGCAGATCTGTAGTTGAGCAGTTATGTAGTGTACAGGAAAAATGCTGACACGTTGCACTTATTTTAAGGTTTTAATTGGATGTTTGATGTTTAGTTGATAGTACTTCTATCCAGCAATGTTGTAAAGGTGCTTCAATAACTACTTGTACACCAGTTACTTGTGTTGAACTGCTTTGGTATTACCAAAAATTGCACAATTATCTCAAAGTACTGGTAAACAGGTATGCACAAAAGTAGATCGGGATGTGTTTCATTTGGTTTACATTTACATAATCTTTGCTGGTGTGGGGGAAGGAAAATGGTGTTTCAACATACCTTTTGTTAGGTATTTTTCTTTGGTACTTATACGTTAGCCGGGCACATCCGGCAGGTGGCGCTGTTGATGTTAATTCCAATCATAATTACTTCACGTCAACCTGTGAATGTAAACGCTGGATGCGCCCGGCTTAAAGAGATCAAGCCGCCGGCTTTCTTCGTGTCTCGTCTCCCCCTCTCGCTCTCTCTCCTATAGAACACTGGGGAGGGGACATGCGTGTCCCCCCCAGAGTCGTTCGTCGCAATGCCGCGACGAACGACTCTGGGGTGACACGCATGTCCCCTACCCAAGGCTCATACGAGAGAGGGCAAGAGGGGGAGGAGAGCGAGACACTCACGAAGCAAGCCGGCGGCTTGATCTGTTTAAGCCGGGCGCATCCGGCGGTTTACATTCACAGGTTGACGTGAAGTAATTATGATTGGAATTAACATCAACATCGCCACCTGCCGGATGCACCCGGCTAACGGATAAGTACCTTTTATTTTTACAACAATTAGTCTAAATTTGCGCTCAAGTGACTGTAGCACTTCCTCCTTCAGACAGTAGGAAGAAGTGTGGTAGTAACTTCTCCAACAATCGTCCTGCAGCATGGGACGTAGAAATGTTACTACTCACTCACCCATTCTCCACACCAACAATGGTCAACGTGATGTATTTTGAATGAAACACATCCCTGTTGAAGCTGCGTACACTTAATAACCTTTCCACTTCAACTGATGTGCAACAAATATTTCCATGAGCTTAACTCATGGATGTAGATTCATGATGGTATGTTTAGTTTCGTATTAGTTCATGTGGAACGTATGAACCCCGTTGCTATGTTTACAATACACTTTGCACTGATGTTATTTTATTTAGAGAAATAGGCTTTGTTCACGTTACAGTAGGGATTTTCCCTAGATAGAAGATGGAAATATTTTAAGTGACGATACAAAATGCTATGTATGTAAACTTTATTGTATTAAAAATTGTAGAATGCACTACTAACTTAGTGCGGTAGCACTTGCCACCTCTACAATTTACCGGGGACACACCACCACTTCAGGTTGTTGAAGCAAGGTCGACATCAAAACAAATGTCCACTTGTAAAGTTTGACAGGTAATGGTCCAATAATGTTTGCTGGCGTTCCATTGGTCATATATTTCAATAGCGCTACTACTTAATTAAACAATTTGCTACCTTTAATAATTGCAAGGTACATCATTCCATTTTCTTATAACTACCTTCTTAAAATGGCCTTTCCCACATTAATAAACAATAGTATTTCTACCCACGGGCTAGTACACACGCGTGGCCTGAATCACGCAGAATCTTCCTCATATTTCCCCCTGATACTTATACAAGGTAAAAAAATATAATGTGAAATGCTGGGTATCTACAATTTCCTCTCCACTAAATTAGTTTTTTGGATGCCTAGTAGGTAGAGCTTAGGAAAGCATAAAAGTTGAAAGAGACACTAAAGCGAGAGTAAATCTTCTTGTCTCATAGTCAGCAGGGGTATATGTGCCCCTGTTAAAAGGCCGCTATCCCGCGGCTAAACGGGGGTCCCTGACCCCCCAAATCCCCTCTGCAAAATCAACAGCCAACTAGCTCGTAGATCTTGCTCCTCCTGGCGGCAGGTCTAACGGCTGCAGCCCTGCCTCCAGTCGCGTCTATCAGACGCGCATCGCCGCCTCTCCCCTGCCCATCTCAGTGAAGGAAGACAGAGGGGCGGTGGAGAGGCGGAAATACGCATCTGATAGACACGCCTGGGGTAGTGCTGTGGCGGTTAGCCCTGCCCCAATCTGGAAGGGCTCCCCCGCTGCTGGGAGGAGATTTCAGGGGGGGAAGGGACCCCCGTTTAGCCGTTGCATTTTAGCAAGGGGCACACATGCCCCTGCTGACTATGATGTCTGAAGCCAGATTTATTCTCGCTTCAGACTCTTTAAGAACTACAAAGGAACCTGTTGTGTGTGTGGGACTGTTCAATACCCCAGGTAATTAAGGGTTAAAGGGTCAGGTGAAGGGGCAGTACATATTAGGCAATTTAGTCTGACATTTGTACCTGAGGGGGCCTTGTTTCATCATCTTGCGGGTGTCCTTTACAACAGTTAAAGGGCACACACCAACTATGTGTAAGTTATGAGCACTTTGTTTAATGTTACAAAAACAATGTATGATTGTTCGTAGTGAATGCAGAGGTTTGTGTTTGAATTTAGTACAGAAGCTGTTACTTGAAATGTTTGATTTTTTTTTTTTCAGCTACTAACAAATACTTGAAGATGCACTAAAATTTCGCTAACTCAGGCGCTGGGTACTTACCTTGGAGGTGTGTAGCCTCTGGGTTTTAACGAGGAATTGTCCCTACTTCACCATTCCATGGGGTGTCTATTCAACGCTTAATTGCGGGTATGTAAAAAATTACCTGTTCAATTTTAAGTGTAGGTTCAAAAAAACTCTGTTGGATAAGCATATTGTACAATATGCAATGAAAACCATTACGGTTTTTATATTACACAAGCTTCATTGAACCAAGCGTGTGTAATATATTGGTCACAATTGGTTGTGATTATGAATATATTAAAACAAATTGGTGAATTTCATCAACTCACTGTTGCCCCGCTACATGCTGTAGAGATAATGTCATTAAAAAAGTAAAACATGAGTATGCTAGATACACACTTGAATTAAAAGTTTGTGGAGAATTCAAGATCGCACACCAATTTTACATCTTTCCTTGTACGATGATAGCCATTCTCTATGCAGTCTACTATATTGAACTGTAATCTCAATTAGATAAGAACCTTTGGAAGATGCTTCATACAAACCTGTTCTATACATGTAAAAGATGAATATCGGTGAAACACACCTTGTTTCACAGACATTCAGCTGCGTATTAGATGAACCAGGATGTTCAGATGTTTGTCAGATATGCAGATGAATGTCTGCAATGATCATCAGAAAACATATAGTAATAATAATTATTTTTTATGTAATGTGGAGTTCAGTTAAATATAATAGACTGGTGGGAGTATGGTTCTCATAGGTCATGGAATAGGATAATATTGGTGTCTAATTGTGGCTTTTACAACACTTTTTTTCAAGTGTGTACATAGCATTACAATAGACACCCATGGAAAGTTGAAAGTCAAACAAATCCTCGTTACCACACAGCCAAATCACCCCTCTCAAAGTAATGAGAACAGTAGATGTACTACCCATGTACTTAATCATATATTTCAACGTCAAGTGCATGAAAAATACTTAATCTTCTCTTTCTTTCATTTTTTTTGCAGCTAACACTGCCTGTAGTAACTAGTGTTGGGCGAACAGTTCGGCTGTGTTGGCCGAACAGTTCGGCTGCCGAACCTCTCTGGACCTCTCTGGGCCTCTTACTACTTCCGGGTCGCAATGACCCGGAGTAGTACGCCTGAGCTGGCCTGGCGGAGCGTGTCCTAGATCGTGCTCCCGTTGCCGGGCACTCTCTGCGCATGTGTGTGACGTCATGAGTGACGTCACACACATGCGCAGAGAGTGCCCGGCAACGGGAGCGCGATCTAGGACACGCTCCGCCGGGCCAGCGCAGGCGTACTACTCCGGGTCATTGCGACCCGGAAGTAGTAAGAGGCCCAGAGAGGTCCAGAGAGGTTCGGCAGCCGAACTGTTCGGCCAACACAGCCGAACTGTTCGCCCAACACTAGTTGTAACCTCTGTTTGAATCCCATAGTAGACATTCACTCTTCCTTTGCAAAAAATGATTATAGTTGGAACAGTCTTCTGTGTTATCTTCTCCAGCTCCATTCGCCATCATACTGGCTAGGCTTTCATGCTATGCATCCTCATAGTAAGAAAGTAAAGTCATCAAGGTGACAGGCTTTGACTTTACACAATATCACAGATGACCGACTCAGCAATAATCATTTGGTGCATGCTGCAGTTAATGAAGGTAGGTAGATTCCTATCAGAGGTGTAAATTTGTGTAGTGAGTGAAAAATAATGAAAGAAAGCTCATATTTTGTGTTTACGGTCAAGTTTTCATTGATCTGTTTTTCTAGTAAAAAACATATGGTTTTCTCTCTCGTTTTCTTTAATCAACAAAGGAATTTGTAATAATATTTCCAACATTGTCATTATACTGGAGAATGTATTATTACAAATTTCTATACAACTGGTGCTTTCTCTACTCCTCTTGACACGAGTTGCACTCAATCCACCATCTTTTCATGGCTAACGTCTCTGCAGTTCATCACGTCTGTCAGTTAGAACCAGTGTACACAATTGCTTGTGCCCAATTTCTAATACAAATATTGCTCCTTTCAGAGAGATACATAAAGAGAGAACGTGTTCATCAGAGTAAAAGACGTTAATGATACCAATACATAAAACATTGCCTTTGAAATATGGCCTTTAGTGCACAACTGCAATCAAACGTGGATGAAAGCATCAGTTTTTTTTTTTTTTTCTTTAACATCCTCATTACAGGAATTGAGACGAGAAATGTTAAAAAAAAGTTTTGCAAACTGTTTTTATTGCACTAAAGTGTACTTTTTTTTACTGTTACTGTGACCAGTGTTGGCAATTGAAACGTTGTCTATTGTTTACAAGGACACTAAACTGTCATATTAAAGAAGTAAACGTCTGTTTTCTAAGTTTATTTTTCAAATAAAAAACTTTTATTTGGAACAAAACACTCTTTTCTTTTTATTTCCTATTTTATTTGTAAAGATAGATGTTTCAATAAAAAATGCTATACTGTACATATAAACATTGGTACTTGAAATACTTTATATGTTGTAAAGAAAAATGTTTAACATCAATACACAAAAAAAGTACAACAAAATAATCGGAAGCATGTAAGTTACTGACCACTACGACCTCTTACAAAAAAAACCTTCAGTTGGTCTCGTAAGTTTAGGGCACTGGATGATCCTCGAGGTACATTTCCTGAAATGTTTGTAAAAGGTTGTTCCAAGGTTTCTGTTACTATTCCTCCCTCCTTGTCCCTTAAAAAATTATGTAGCACACATGCCACTTTTACAACCACAACAGCATTATCAGGGTGCAATTGCATGGCAATGTGCAACACTCTCCACTTGTTAGCAAGAATGCCAAAACTGCATTCAACAACACGCCTTGCAATCGTAAGTCTGGTGTTGAAAGTGTGTTTTGCATCGTCCATATTTTTCTGAGAATATGGCCTCATCACATTTACGGAAAGTCCAAAACCCTCATCAGCGACGAAAGTAAATGGCTGAGGGTCATTCGTTCCAGGCCAGGGTCTTGGTGCGGGCAAGTCCAGTTGTCCATCTCGCAGTCTCATTCCTAGTTTGCAACGTTCAAAAATACTCGCGTCGTTGCTACTCCCATAATTGCCCACATCGATGTAAGTGAACCTGTAGTCCGCATCCACCACAGCCATTAGAGTTATTGAAAAGAATTTTTTGTAATTGTGATACTTGCTTCCACTACATGGAGGACAAATAAGCCTAATATGTTTCCCATCAACTGCACCGATGCAGTTTGGAAACTTGTGCTTCACCCAGAAATTGTCAGCAATTTCAATCCACTTCTCTCTGTCAGGGAATACCATGTGTTTTGGTTGCAATTTACTCCACAGAACACGACATGTAGTAATCACAATTTTCTGTATGGTCGAAATTCCCACTCTAAATTCATAATGTAAGCTGGTGTAACTATTTCCTGTTGCTAGGAACCTACAAGAAATGTACAAAATAATTTTAAGAAAAACAACCATATGTATGATTGATCATCAGTCTTACACTACTTTGAAGCGCATGAAAATTGTTATTACTCACACAAGTCCGAGAAACAATGAGGATGATATTTCAAACCACTACATAGAAGTGATTTGTACTCTGCGGTGCACTACAGAACTCAGCAGTGCACCGCAGAGCACAAAGCACTCGGTCACACAGGGACAACAAACAACTGAAGGGTATTGGCAACAGTGCAGAGAAGTGATTTGTACTCTGCGGTGCACTACAGAACTCAGCAGTGCACCGCAGAGCACAAAGCACTCGGTAAACACAGGGACCACAAACAACTGGAGGGTATTGGCAACAGTGCAGAGAAGTGATTTGTACTCTGCGGTGCACTACAGAACTCAGCAGTGCACCGCAGAGCACAAAGCACTCGGTCACACAGGGACCACAAACAACTGAAGGGTATTGGCAACAGTGCAGAGAAGTGATTTGTACTCTGCGGTGCACTACAGAACTCAGCAGTGCACCGCAGAGCACAAAGCACTCGGTAAACACAGGGACCACAAACAACTGGAGGGTATTGGCAACAGTGCAGAGAAGTGATTTGTACTCTGCGGTGCACTACAGAACTCAGCAGTGCACCGCAGAGCACAAAGCACTCGGTAAACACAGGGACCACAAACAACTGGAGGGTATTGGCAACAGTGCAGAGAAGTGATTTGTACTCTGCGGTGCACTACAGAACTCAGCAGTGCACCGCAGAGCACAAAGCACTCGGTCACACAGGGACCACAAACAACTGGAGGGTATTGGCAACAGTGCAGAGAAGTGATTTGTACTCTGCGGTGCACTACAGAACTCAGCAGTGCACCGCAGAGCACAAAGCACTCGGTCACACAGGGACCACAAACAACTGGAGGGTATTGGCAACAGTGCAGAGAAGTGATTTGTACTCTGAGGTGCACTACAGAACTCAGCAGTGCACCGCAGAGCACAAAGCACTCGGTCACACAGGGACCACAAACAACTGGAGGGTATTGGCAACAGTGCAGAGAAGTGATTTGTACTCTGCGGTGCACTACAGAACTCAGCAGTGCACCGCAGAGCACAAAGCACTCGGTCACATAGGGGCGTGTATATAATAATTTACATGTTCAACTCACCTCAAGGTAATCAACAGTCGTTCAGCTGGAGCAATGGGCTTCCGAAACTTGGTTGTTTGTTGCAGCAAGTCATCATGAACCAATTCAAGGAGATAATCAAAACTGCAAATGAAATACATACACTTTTTAGAAATAAAAAAGTAAACGAAATGAAATAAAAATGATTAAAAAAAAAAACAAATTACCTGGTGCTTGTCATCCTCGTGTAATTGAAGAATTTTTCAGGGTGACTCCTAATATCCACAAATAATGTTGTGAATCCACCCTTCTCCTCTCTATCCGTTAAGTCGATGAATCCAGTATCTTCGCTTTCTGGAGCTTTTCCTCAGTTGCACAATAGCAATCAAAATGATTAAAGCTATGCCAATGTATGCATACATTTTGCAAATGACATGCACTGAAATAAAGCACTATGAACTATGTCTGCTCAAACTCCTATCTGTAAACCCACAAACTAATTTCCCTATAACACGGCCTTTTATACAATATCAAAAACCAATCACAGGCTAGCAATTATATTATCCAATCCTGTCACATTTAATTTAAAATACAAACAAATCACAAGACTTCAGTTGACCAATAACTTCTGTTTCAAATACAACCAATCAGGTAACTTTATATGAAACTGCATTTGTTTACTTCTTTAAAAAAAAAAAAAAAAAAAGAGAGCGTTTTCAAAACTGCAAAACGCCTTGAAAACGCCTTGAAAACGCTTTGAAAAAGCCTCAAAACGCCTACAAAACGCCTGCAAAAAGCACCAAAACGCTCACAGCCAAAGGCAGCGTTTTGGCCTTTTCTACCGCAGCCTCTAGTGTGAAAGAGCCCTAAGAGAAGGGCAAATCCATCCCTAAACTGGCGCAGATTAAGGCTATACATGATTTGTGATGTGCTCCTCCCACCTGCTGAATTCGTCCTCAGAGTCTGCTGCTATCAATACAGCAGGTGTGTTGGTTACCTCAGCAACAGGAATTCCCTTCACACACTGCACTGTCAGAGAGACCTTCCTAGCTCCTCCTATTATACAACAGGTTAGAAGGAATCTGCACTATCTAATGATTCCTTAAGATGTCTGAGACAGTTCTGCATGGATTTCTAAAAACCTACTAATATTTTGTCTCAGACACTCTTGATAAATCTGGCCTTATGTTTCTGCAGGTGTTCCTGTACAGTAATGTTATGTAAATGCTAATAGTCTGGCTGTAGTGCCAATCTTTATAGACTCATTATTGGTTTTGAATTAGGCTTCTTTCACACAGATATACACCACATTTAAAGAGGATCTGTAACATCAAAAGATCCCTTGGGGGGTACTCACCTCGGGTGGGGGAAGCCTCCGGATCCTAATGAGGCTTCCCATGCCGTCCTCCGTCCCTCAGGGGTCTCGCTGCAGCCCTCCAAGAATAATGACGTCAATATTTACCTTCCTGGCTCCTGCGCAGGCGCTCTGATGGCTGTCAGCTCCGAACTACACGGAAATACCCGATCGCCGTCGGGTCTGCTCTACTGCGCAGGCGCAAGTTTCCGGCGCCTGCGCAGTAGAGCGGACCCGACTGAGATCGGGTATTTCCGTGTAGTTCGGAGCCGACAGCAGCCACAGCGCCCCCGCTGGAGCCTGCAAAGGTAAATATTGAACTGACAGTCGGCTCTGTCGCCGGCTGTTTGGAGGGCTGCAGCGAGACCCCCGTGGGACAGAGGACGGCGTGGGAAGCCTCATTAGGATCCGGAGGCTTCCCCCACCCGAGGTGAGTACCCCCCAGGGGATCTTTTTGATGTTACAGAGTCTTTTTAACTCGCTGTGTATATCTTCTGAAAAAAAAACACATAATAATACCAATACCGAAAAATGGGTTGATGGTATCATGATCAAAGAGGATCCTTAGAGTGGAGATGTGAACAACAGCACCATTTCATGCCAGCTGTCCATTCTATTCATCTTTTTAGGTATCTGTAAGAGGAGGGAGGAAAGGATATTTTAGAATTAGTTCTCAAAAACTGAACTAGAGACCTCCTCCCTCCTCATTTGTTTAGTCAACTCCGTCTCTCCGTGACGATATGTACATCTGGATGTCAGAAGTCTCTCTCAATCACTGCTTCTTTCAGTTGTTGCCTAGGCATGTTCATAGCTCCACATATGCTGCTGCCTACCCATCTTAGCCTCTGTCATCCTTTTCTTCTTTTACTCTCAATTTTTCCAAGCATCCATGATTTCTCCAAAGAATCCAGTCTTCTCAACAATTGGGAACATGGCATCGATAATAGCACAAATTATTAAATTAGCCTACATTTTCCTCCCCTCTTCTTTTTTTATTCTTTAATTCTCTTTTATGAACTTCTGGCTGCTCCTGTTTCACATGCAACTATTTATGGCATTTCAACTGAAATTAAAGTGTGCCTAAAGGGAAAAAAGTGCCCCTGGGGGTACTTAACTCAGGAGGGGGATACCTCTTGATCCTAAAGAGGCTTCCCTGTCCTCCTCACCAGAGGGCATCCAGTGCTGGGACCCCCGAAGAGTTGTTTGTTGGAAGCCTCGGGCAGGCACAGCTCCGGAAGAAAGAACTGTCTGCATCTGTGCTGAAGAGCAGACCCAATCGGGCTTGGCTATTCCTGCAGGAGCCCGAATAGGATGCTGACACTGTGCCTACGCAGGCAGGCAACTGGAAATATTATGGTGACTTTTCCTCTAGGAGAGCCAGCACCGGTTCAGGGCTGTGGAGGAGGGTGGGGGGATTTCTTAGTAGGATCCATAGACTTCCCTCTCCAGAGGTAAGTATCTGTTTTTTTATTTGTTTAATTATAGAGATCCTTTAAGTTGATATTTCTTTTTGCAAGTTTCACTTTCATTTTATTTAAAACACCCGTAAGTGTTCTTTTATGACCATATTAGCAGACAGCACTGTTGTCTGAAATGTACACCCTTTTCCAAAATCTACTCCTGCTTCATGACAATGTAATAATTACTATGGCTTAGGGCCGGGCACCCACTGGGAGTAGCACTTGCACTTCCTAAAGTGCCTTTACATGGGCACATTACATTTCCCACTACAGTGAAGCGGAAATCTCCAACAATTTTCTCCTGCAGAGTTCCGCTCGGGGGCGTAACAATGGACCCTGCAAGTGATGCAGCCGCAGGTGGGCCCAGAAGCCACAGGGGGCCCCATGGGGGGGAGAAGTTTCTTTTCCCTGTCCTGAGAGACTAACAACTAAGGGCACAGAGGGAGAAAAAAAATTCTGCTCACTGCACAATTGTTCTAATAACTGCATCTGATCAGCCACTGATAAGGAATCATATAGTTTTGGAGACAAAAAATTGTAGACAGTCCCTATTCAGTATTCAGCAGGGTCTTGTGTACAGCCCTGTGGGGGGAGGGGGCCCAGCCAAAGTTTTGCAGGGGGGCCCAGTGATTTGTAGTTACGCCCCTGCTTCCACTACACTGTAGTGAAACTCTGAGGCCACTATTTTTTTGGCATCCTTTGTGCCAAAATTTCAAGCTGCAATTGATATTTTCATTGCTGCCTATGCCATGCCCAAATTCCCCTGGCCTTTCAATATTTAATAGATTTTAAATAAACAATACAAGTTGCTTGGCAGTCCTGCTAATCTATTTGGCAGAGTAGTGTCTAAATCAGACAAGCATGCAGCTATTCCAGTCAGACTTATTATTATTATTATTGATTTATATAGCGCCAGCATCTTCCGCCACGCTGTACAGTAGAATACAGGGTATAACAATACAAAGCATACAATACAAACAGTTGACACAAGACAAGAGGGTATAACAGCTAAAACAGTGAACAAATTAATAACATATTTTAAACAGAGGTGGGGTGTATGTACACAACATTGTGAGATGAAAGGGAAGAGAGCCCTGGCCAAAAGGCCTTACAGTCTAAATGTTTAACCACTTGCCGACCGCCCACAGCCGATGGGCGGCGGCAAAGTGGACGCCGAAAGGACCGCAATACGCACATCGTCGTTTGCGTCCTTTCGGCCTGCCCAGGGAGCGATCGCGTCACTGGTGACGCGCGCTTCCCCCGGCAACCGGCTCCGCCCACCCGCGACGACAACCCGCCGGCCGTTCGGAAGTGCCGGCGGGTTGTTAACAAAGCGTATTATACAGGCTGCCTCCTGCCCTGGTGGTCCCAGTGTCCAAGGGACCACCAGGGCAGGCTGCAGCCACCCTAGTCTGCACCCAAACACACTGATCTGCCCCCCCCCCCTGCCCCCTGATCGCCCACAGCACCCCTCAGACCCCCCCCTGCCCACCCCCCAGACCACTGTTTGCACCCAATCATCCCCCTAATCACCCATCAATCACTCCCTGTCACTATCTGTCAACGCTATTTTTTTATGCCCTAAACTGCCCCATGGGGGCTCCTGATCACCCCCCCCCCCTGTGTACTGTATGCATCTATCCCCCTGTAATAACCCACTGATCACCTGTCAATCACCTGTCAATCACTTGTCAATCAGCCATCAATCACCCCCTGTCACTGCCACTCATCAATCAGTCCCTAACCTGCCCCTTGCGGGCAATCTGATCACCCACCCACACCATCAGATCGCCCGCAGACCCGCCGTCAGATCACCTCCCAAGTGCATTGTTTACATCTGTTATCTCCTCTAAACACCCACTAATTACCCATCAATCACCCCCTATCACCACCTGTCACTGTTGCCCATCAGATTAGACCCTAATCTGCCCCTTGCGGGCACCCAATTAACCGCACACACGCTCAGATTGCCCTCAGACCTCCCCCTAATCAATTCACCAGTGCATTATTTACATCTGTTCTTCCCTGTAATAACCCACTGATCACCTGTCAATCACAGTCAATCACCTGTCAATCACCCATCAATCACCCCGTCACTGCCACCCATCAATCAGCCCCTAACCTGCCCCTTGCGGCCAATCTGATCACCCACACCATCAGATCGCCCGCAGACCCGCCGTCAGATCACCTCCCAAGTGCATTGTTTACATCTGTTATCTCCTCTAAACACCCACTAATTACCCATCAATCACCCCCTATCACCACCTGTCACTGTTGCCCATCAGATTAGACCCTAATCTGCCCCTTGCGGGCACCCAATTAACCGTACACACGCTCAGATTGCCCTCAGACCTCCCCCTTATCAATTCACCAGTGCATTATTTACATCTGTTCTTCCCTGTAATAACCCACTGATCACCTGTCAATCACACTGTCAATCACCTGTCAATCACCCATCAATCACCCCCTGTCACTGCCACCCATCAATCAGCCCCTAACCTGCCCCTTGCGGCCAATCTGATCACCCAAACCATCAGATCGCCCGCAGACCCGCCGTCAGATCACCTCCCAAGTGCATTGTTTACATCTGTTCTCTCCTCTAACCACCCACTAATTACCCATCAATCACCCCCTGTCACCACCTGTCACTGCTACCCATCAGGTCAGACCCCTATCTGCCCCTAGGGCACCAAATCACCCACCCACACCCTCAGAATGCCCTCAGACCCCAGCCCTGATCACCTCGCCAGTGCATTGCTTGCATCTATTCCTCCCTCTAATCACACCTTGAGACACCCATCAATCACCTCCTGTCACCACCTGTCACCCCCTAGCACACCTACCCATCAGATCATGCCCTAATTTGCCCCGTGTGGGCTCCTGATCACTCGGCCAAACCCTCATATCCCCCTCAGACCCTCTTCCGATCACCTCCCCAGTGCATTGATTGCTTCTATTTTCCCCTCTAATCCCCCCCTGAGACACCCATCAATCACCTCCTGTCACTCCCCCCTAGCACTCCTATCCATCAGATCAGGCCCAATAGAACCTGTCATCTAAGAGGCCACCCTGCTTATGACCGGTTCCACAAAATTCGCCCCATCATAGACCACCTGTCATCAAAATTTGCAGATGCTTATACCCCTGAACAGTCATTTTGAGGCATTTGGTTTCCTGACTACTCCTCACGGTTTTGGGCCCCTAAAATGCCAGGGCATTATAGGAACCCCACAAGTGACCCCATTTTAGAAAAAAAGACACCCCAAGGTATTCCGTTAGGTGTATGACAAGTTCGTAGAAGATTTTATTTTTTGTCAACAGTTAGCAGAAATTGATTTTTATTGTTTTTTTCACAAAGTGTCATTTTCCAGTAACTTGTGACAAAAAATAAAATCTTCTATGAACTCCCCATACACCTAACGGAATACCTTGGGGTGTCTTCTTTATAAAATGGGGTCACTTGTGGGGTTCCTATAGTGCCCTGGCATTTTAGGGGCCCTAAACCGTGAGTAGTCTAGAAACCAAATGCCTCAAAATGACCCATGAATAGGACGTTGGGCCCCTTAGCGCACGTATGCTGCAAAAATGTGTCACACATGTGGTATCGCCATACTCAGGAGAAGTAGTATAATGTGTTTTGGGGTGTATTTTTACACATACCCATGCTGGGTGGGAGAAATATCTCTGTAATTGACAATTTTTTTATTTTTTTACACACAATTTTCCATTTACAGAAATATTTCTCCCACCTACCATGGGTATGTGTAAAAATACACCCCAAAACACATTATACTACTTCTCCTGAGTACGGCGATACCACATGTGTGACACTTTTTTGCAGTCTAGGTGCGCTAAGGGGCCCAACGTCCTATTCACAGGTCATTTTGAGGCATTTGCTTTCCAGACTACGCCTCATGGTTTAGGGCCCCTAAAATGCCAGGGCAGTGTAGGAACCCCACAAGTGACCCCATTTTAGAAAGAAGACACCCCAAGGTATTCTGTTAGTAGTATGGTGAGTTCATAGAAGTTTTTATTTTTTTGTCACAAGTTAGTGAAAAATGACACTTTGTGAAAAAAAAAATCAATTTCCGCTAACTTGTGACAAAAAATAAAATCTTCTATGAACTCACCATACTACTAATGGAATACCTTGGGGTATCTTCTTTCTAAAATGGGGTCACTTGTGGGGTTCCTATACTGCCCTGGCATTTTAGGGGCCCTAAAACGTGAGGAGCAGTCTAGAAACCAAATGCCTCAAAATGACTAGTGATATCCTAAAGGTACTCATAGGATGGTGGGCCCCTTAGCGCAGTTAGGGTGCAAAAAAATGCCACACATGTGGTATCGCCATACTCAGGAGAAGTAGTATAATGTGTTTTGTGGTGTATTTTTACACATACCCATGCTGGGTGGGAGAAATAGCTCTGTAAATATACAATTGTGTGGGAAAAAAATCAAAAAATTGTCCATTTACAGAGATATTTCTCCCACTCAGCATGAGTATATGTAAAAATACACCACAAAACACATTATACTACTTCTCCTGAGTACGGCAGTACCACATGTGTGGCACTTTTTTGCACCCTAACTGTGCTAAGGGGCCCAAAGTCCAATGAGTACCTTTAGGATTTCACAGGTCATTTTGAGAAATTTGGTTTCAAGACTACTCCTCACGGTTTAGAGCCCCTAAAATGCCAGGGCAGTATAGGAACCCCGCAAGTGACCCCATTTTAGAAAGAAGACACCCCAAGGTATATCGTTAGGGGTATGGTGAGTTCATAGAAGATTTTATTTTTTGTCACAAGTTAGCGGAAATTGATTTTTATTGTTTTTTTTTTCACAAAGTGTCAATTTCCGCTAACTTGTGACAAAAAAAAATCTTCTATGAATTCACCATATTCCTAACAGAATACCTTGTGGTGTTGTCTTTCTAAAATGGGGTCACTTGTGGGGTTCCTAAACTGTCCAGGCATTTTAGGGGACCTAAACCGTGAGGCGTAGTCTTGAAACCAAATGTCTCAAAACGACCTGTGAAATCCTAAAGGTACTCATTGGACTTTGGGCCCCTTAGCGCAGTTAGGGTGCAAAAAAGTGATACACATGCGGTATTACTGTACTTAAGAGAAGTAGTATAATGTGTTTTGGGGTGTATTTTTACACATACCCATGCTAGGTGGGAGAAATCTCTCTGTAAATGAACAATTGTGTGTAAAAAAAATCAAAACATTGTCATGTACAGAGATATGTCTCCCACCCAGCATGGGTATGTGTAAAAATACACCCCAAAACACATTATACTACTTCTCCTGAGTACGGAAATACCACATGTGTGGCACTTTTTTGCAGGCTAACTGCGCTAAGGGGCCCAAAGTCTAATGAGCACCTTTAGGCTTTACAGGGGTGCTTACAATTTAGCACCCCCCAAAATGCCAGGGCAGTAAACACACTGTGAGAATCTGCTCAGCTGCCTGCGCAGGCAGGCAGCCTTTTGACCATTGTTTAGGTTTGCTTGCTGCAGGACTCCGGAAAGGAGACCTTCTGTCAGTTGTGCAGCTTGTGTTGCTGAGGGATTTGCATACATTAGTCATGCAAATCCCTTACCTGCCTTCTTTTGATGACTGGCACTATAAAAGCATTCTGCTCCCAGAATGCTTTGCTGGACATTTCCCTTCCATGGTCTGTTCCTGATGGACACTGCTGGAGTGTCAGCCGTTGCTATGTAGTATACACTCCTAGTGAGTGTTAGCCATGCTACTTCTCGTTGAAGATTAGTTTAGAGTTATTCGTGGGACTGCGCTAGGCAGATTCCCTAGTCTAGTTAGGATTGTATTATTTGTATTGCCTGTTCTGTCTGTCTGTGGGGTGCTAACCAGAGCAGCGGTTGCTACTGGTAGGCCCTTCTGTTCTGTTATTATCTTCTCTGGATCGCACTAGTCTCTTTGCGCTAGTGCTGTGGATCCTTCTGTTCTGTCTTCTGGGATCGCGCTTGCCACTTTTCGCTAGCGCTGGGGATCCTTCTGTTCTGCTACTCTGTACCTGGATCGCGCTAGCCACTTTTCGCTAGTGCTGTGGATCCTTCTGATCTGTCTTCCTGAATCGCACTAACCGCTAGCGGTAGCGGCTGTGGATCGTTCTGATCTGTGTTTCTGCTTAGATCACACTTGCTCTGATGGAAGAGCAGTGGATCCTTTCTGCCTAGTTCCTGTTTCACGTTTGTCTGTCTTGTCTGATTCGAAACGCTTGCTGTAGGCTCGGTGAAGTAACTGTTAAGCAAGCGCTCGCGTTCTCTGTTTCGTGTTTGTCTGTCTTTGGTTAGTTAGGTGTGCTTGTCTCTGTTGTGCGTAACACGCGGAGACCGCGCACGAACGCGTGCACTGTTGCGAATGAGTGCGGTGTTCGCGTTCAGCTAGCGTTTGTTATTTTCTTTATCTTTCTCTTTGTATGATTTGCTGTGCCTTTGCTACCCTTGTGCTCTGTCCTGCTCAGTCTTGTGTCGCTATTGGCAATCGCCATTCTTGCGATTGCGTTTCCTACTTCGTTTCCGCCGTTGTGTGCTCGCCGTCGCTGGGTGGCGACTAATTTGGTGGGCACACATTGGTTCTGTCCCTTTGCTCTGTTCCCTGTGGGTTATCCAGCCCTGCCTGATTGTACCTTGTCCCGGATCTGTACAATTCCCATTTGGCATCTGTGGCTGTGCAGCGGCTGTGTTCGCCTGCACTCCACAGCACCATCTGCCGGTGGGAATTGCCCTCTGCGGGTGCATAGCACCTAGCCTGGGTGTCCGCAATAATACGCTTGTGGAGGAAATCCGCCGCGTCAGCGCACGTCTGGTGCGCTGACCACGGAGACGATTCCACAATCGTTACA